>NC_085084.1:78952442-79296390 GCF_963662255.1 Cinclus cinclus | reverse complement strand
GTCAGATGTAAAAGGACAAAGACTGTTGGTAGTATGACGATGCATGAAAGAACCCATGCATGACAATAAGTATAAAGATAACAGGAACAAATTATGAAGAGCCAATGCTGAGCTTCCTAAAAAGAGCAGGGAGTAAAAATTTAGTTTTATGTTTTCTATTGTTAAAATGAAGGGTGGAAGAAAAGAAATAATATTTAAGCATAGAAAAATAAAACAGCTGAAAGCAAAATTAGCTAAACTAACATTGACTGATAAAAGAGATGGAAGAATTCTTTGTATTCTTTAATTTTTGCTGTGATTTTCATAGTCACACTATAAATAATTAAACTTTTTTATTTGAAAGATGTAGGTGGATAATTCCTTTGTACTCTTTGCAAACTATAATTTCGTATGTTTAGCTACACACAAATTTAAGAAAAAGTATTTCAGGAATCAAATGTTAGAAACTGCTCTAGTTCAGGTAACCCTTTCAAATGTAATCTTGACTTTGCCTCCTGATATATTATTAACCTTGTGTATTAGGGTACAATGATGGATTAAATAATGTGAACATAGTTTTTGCCATGTTCCTCCCCTTAGTGACCCCATTCTTTTTAGTGGATGGGGTAAACAACATACTGTTTACCAGGAAATTTTCACAGTTTCATGTCATTTTGGAGCTCATGGTGGTCACATGCATGCACCAAGAGATACACTGCAACAGGAGAGTATCCATCCAGCTAAGTAATTGATTCTGTGGCATCACCAGTATAGATAACTTAATGCTTTTGATTTGGACAAGATCCTGAAGAAATAGATCAGAATCTTTTTGGTTAAACTTGCAGCAATTCTCAACATTTAGATGTTGTTTTGAATTTCCTAAGCTACTCTGTGACTGGCAGATACGGGCATCCCAAAGACAGACACAGAGTTCTGTGTGTCACAGACAGAAGAAATACAAGGCTCTCATCACTTTAGCATTTTTTCTTTCCTGTCAAGCTGATACTTTGCTTGCAATCTGCAGGTAGAAAACGGGGATGGGAAAGCTGCATCTTATTAAGTCCTTTCTTCTGAGTAGCACCTGGGAATGTTATCTCAAGCTGCAACTGGTGTCTGCTCTTATTTTGTACTTTTTCATTCTTTTCATGGCATAAAGTGGGATCAGTCTCCTCGTTCCATTATGACTTTCCCCACTCCTTTCAGGTGCTGTATATCGGTTTTGCATAGCCAGGTTTTGGTATCAAGGAGGCTACAAGGGTGGCTCCTGTGAGAAGCTGCTGGAAACTTCCCCTATATCCTACAGTCCTAGTGCCACCTGGATCCAGATGGATCCTGAACTGCCCAAGGCTAAGCCCATCAGTCATGGTGGTGACACCTCTGGGGTAAGATATTTAGTAATGGAGGGAAAAAAGTTCAAGTGCAGCCAAGGAAGAGTGCAGGATGAGACCATGTGAGAGCAGCAGCCCTGCAGACACCCGGGGCAGTGCAGAAGGAGGGGCAGGAGCTGCTCCAGGCTCTGGAGCTCAGATTCCCCTGCAGCCCCTGGAGCAGCCCATGGTGAGGCAGCTGTGCCCCTGCAGCCCAGGGAGGGCACGGGGGAGCAGAGATCCACCTGCAGCCCCTGGAGGAGCCCAGGCTGGAGCAGGGGGATGCCCAAAGGAGGCTGTGACCCCACGGTATTTATTCCTGTGCTGGAGCAGGGTCCTGGCAGGATCCGTGACTCCATGGAGAGAGGAGCCCAGGCTGGAGCAGGTTTGCTGTCAAGGCTTGTGACCCTGTGGAGACCCCACACTGGAGAAGTTTGGGAAGAATTTTAATTGAGCACTGCTGGAGGGGAGAAGATAGAGAATTTGGGAATGAAGTTAAGCCCAGGTAAAAGGGAAGGGTGGTGGGAAGGCAGTATGAATTTATGAATTTTGGTTTTGCTCGGTTTTTTTCGTTTATTTGTGTTTTGTTTTGGTTTGGTTTGTTTGGGTTTTTTTTGTTTGGTTGGTTGGGGTTTTTTTAGGTTTTTTTTTTGTTGTTTTTTTCCCTCATTACCCTATTCTGATTTGCTGGGTAAGAAATTAAACTGTTTTCCCAAGCTGAGTCTGTTTTTCCCATGTTGGCAACTGGTAAGTGACCTCTCCATGCCCTTATCTCATCCCACAAACCTTTCATTTTATTTTCTCTCCCCTCTTCAGCTTAGGAGGACAACTGTTTGGCACATGCCATCCAGCCAGGCTGAATCCACCACAGATGCCTAAACCCTGACTCTTCAGTCAGTTGATCTATAATCACTCTCTTACTTAACTATAACACATAGAAACCCAAGTGAATAAACCAAAGAAGAAAGATGAATTTAACAAAGAAGGGAGTAATATAAAAAGAAGAAGAAACATGAGGGTTTTCTTTATTTGTTTTTTCAAGAATACTGTGTGCTCTTTGCCAAACTTTAGAAAAACCTGAACATTTTGGTAAAACTGAGTACCCTGGAAAATAGGCTATTAAAATGTGAAGCAGCTGTTCCACAAAAACAAGAAGGAAAAAAAAATAAAAATAGAGTTTGTTTCTTCTAACCTTGTCTGCAGACATTTCTCAGTGTATTAAAAATATTCAGACATTGTCAGAATGAGCTGAACAAGTTTCTCTAGGGCTAGAAAATATCTCAAATCTGGAAGCTGTGACATAAACACCTTTTGACACTAGGTAATGACAGGTTAACATTTTCATCTCTTACTCTGCTGTCAAAGTAAATTAACCATTTACTGAAGAGAAAGAAAGCAAAAGTTTTGGTTCTAAGTTTTCCTTACTCTGGCACAAAGAATATTAATAAACTAACTCTGTAGGGATGCATTTAAATTGTCAAATATTTTCAGTTCCTGAGTTTGCTCCTTGTTCCTTAATTACTCTCATGTTAGTTTGTTAACAGGCTTTTTCTCCAGAATTAAGCCAATAGTTTTCCTTTGGGGTGAAATCCTGATACAGTTCTGGGGACAACTCATGCCTGCAGGCAGGAGGTGTGAGGCTGTGCCATGCATCCTGTTCTCCATTTGCACAGGTGTTGCAGTCCCTATTCCATCACACCTTAAGAGTTCCTCATGTCCCTCACAAGTCAGAAACACGTTGTAGATCCTTTACAGCATCATATCAGGTACTCATACCCATCACTCACACAAGCACAGCACTCACATTGTTTCAGACACTTTACATATTAAAAATTAAAATTAGAATTTAAAAAAAAAAGAAAAGTTTAAAAAGGAAAAGTTCAAAGAAAAAGCCTTAAGCCAAACCACATTCTAAGAAGCATGAAAACTGATGCTTTAGTAGAAGAGACCTGTGTACAAAAATATCTGTGCAAGCTCTTTGGCACTGTTTGGCCTGTACATTTGTGTGGGCACCTTTAGCATTGTAGCTATAGCCTTGTATTTTTCAAACTGCATTTCTCATGGTGAATTCTCTGAGTAGGTAGACTAAATTCAGTTCTCACTGTAAATTATAGCAGACTCACTTGAAAAATTTTGAAAGAATGGCTCCTCTTAGTTATATGTTTGTAAATTGTATGGTTTTTTTCACAGCATAAAACAAAAAACAAACAAACAAAAAACATAGCTTAAACCTGGACCATCTGACAGGCCAAACATTCTCTTGTCTTTTAAATGAAACTAAAAGACAAACTCTTGTCTTTTAAACCCAGATGAGCTATCATCCTTGGGTAAAAATCATATGGGACCAGTAGACTAGGAAAAAAATACATGTTCTTGGGCCCAATATGGGAAAGCACAGAAGTTACAAAGTCTCTGGGAAATGTCACAAGGATGTCCTCACTGATTTCAGCTGTCAGATTCGTAGGGACTCAGAATACACATGGCTTTCTCAAGTCTTTAAGAGCTGATCAGCTAAAGGCCAGAGATGTATCTCAGCCCTTGGCAGCCTGGTCAATGAACAAACTGCTGACATACAGGGAGCAGAACAAACAAGTCTGAAAATTGGGTTGCTGTTCCACAGTCTGGGGAATTTAAAATTTAAGTAGGACTGAATTTCACTAATATATGAAATATATGGAATATATGAAATGCTAAATGTGGGATATGGGGATATATAGGGATATGCCACAAATACTAAGAGGTCTATAAACCTGAATAATCCCTTCTGGTACTTAGAAGGTAGACAAGTCCTGGGCTGGACAAATTTCTTTGTGCTGATACCTCAGTCTTAGCATTAATGACAAAAAGTGTAGTGTAAGTAAGTTCCTGAGTTCAGTGCCTCAACTAAGTAACTTAAACTGCAGACATTAATCCATTCTTAAATTTCTGTATTACTAGACATGGACATTAAGATATCATGGATCAGGCCTTATTAGAATTATAAATGCTGCAGTACAGAAATTTCAATAAGGCAATGTTATTATAATTTTTTTAATTAAGACACAGGATCTGATGTTCCTTTTCCTAACCACAGCAGCTTGAAACACTTTTTTTTTTTTTTCATTTGTTTGGTTTAGTTACAACCAAATTTGCATATAATCAAATCACTTTATGAGTCTTTAAAAATGTAAACACAACCAATGAAAACTCATTACTTATATCATCACAAAATGAAGAATTGGCAGCATAGTAGCAAAAATGAGACAAATGTGAATATTCAGAATTCTCACTAGGTGCACAAGTACATACAAACTAGTTTTTAGGAGTGTAATTTATGTGTGGAAGTGCCCATTTGTCATATATAACCATCAGGCAGGCAGGAGGAATATGAAAATACCTTTTTGTGACGTGCATATTTCATACTTCAAAACAATTTTGCACTCTTTTTTTGTTTGTTTGTTTTACCTTTGTTGACAATATCAGCTCTTTTTGAAGGACCTCCTTTACAGAGCTTCTTCAGTGCAGAGTGATGATTCAGCCTGGGTTGTCTCTCGGAAAGAGAGAGAGAGAGAGAGGGAGGAAAGTTGATGGGGCCAGTTTTCTAAATGTTTGTGACTCAAAACTGTAACTGAAATTAAAAAGAAATACAATCCCCACCACCTGAAGAACAAAAGGCAGAAGAAGAAAAGAAGAAAAACTGATTTGTAAAGCAAACTAATGAGAAAGCTTTTGTGGGTTAGGCACAACGGTCAAAGGAATGGGGTTTACGTGATAAACAGGTATTAAAAACTTGTGGTCGTAGTAAGCACCTCACATTTTGAAATAATTTTTATAATTTAAATAATAATTGAACAATGGATATCTAAGACATTGAAAACATGTTCCTGTAAGTTTTTAAGCACATCCTTAGGTGTATATGTCAGAGTGACACCCTGAGATTCAATAGGAGGGTTCAATGTGCACCCACTGAACATGGTGATTCAGCCCTGGACCTCGATTCTTTCTGTTAGGTGCTTTCCACAAACTTTGTGTCTCTTTTCTTCCTGGCCAAATAGTTGCTGGCCACATCTCTGTCTCTCATGATTCCTTCAGAGTGTTAGGGATCAGGATGAGATGAATAGTCACCTCTAGTGCTGTTTTTGAAATAGCAGCTCAAGATATAATCGTCCAGTGTGCAAGTCATTTCCTGCTTCCCTGTCTTTCAGTACCAGTCCTTTGGCAGATAAGAAAGACAGTATATGTTGAATATCAGAGATCCGAGCCAAAATATTTGTTCATGAAGTAATTGAATGACTGGAAGACAAAGATAATTTTCTTATTAATACTAACAGTTTAGCTCAAAGTACTTGCACATCTCCACTATGTGCTCAGTTTATTGAATTTTTTTTCATACTTTCTGATGTGTGGTTATTTAATCTTCTGCCAACAGCATCTACCAAACAGATTCTTCCCTGCTATGCCCATGAAGCTTTTGTACTATTGATGTTTTCACAGTGAACAGTGTATGTGTGTCAAATTATAGCTATTGATCTTTGTTTGTTTCCTAATGTGTGTAGTTGTTTAGATAGCATTATAGTTTGTCTGATTGTGGTTACATAAATAAAAGAAGGGGAGTAAAGAAGGAAAAAAACCCTTGCCATTTTTATTTCATTTATAAATTTCACTGTTGAAGGTAGACTGTTTATTTGAATTGAAAATATACTGAAATAAATATTTCTTTAGATAAGAGTTATCTTCTTTTCTTCTTAATAACAAGTAGAAGTAATAGGGCATGCAATCTTAAGGGAAAAAATAAGACTAAACCAAACAAAAAGAGCCTCTTTTTCTATGAATTTTTTTATAACTGTTTTTTGTCACATCCTTTTGTCTTGGATGTTGCTGTTCAAGAAATCCCAATAAAATTCCACCTCCTAAATGAATACTGTCAACCAGTTAACAAATAAAATAAAATAAAAAACTCCTATTCCTCATGAGTGATGTTGTTATGAGTATAGTGAGAGCAAATATTTTTTTTTTTACCAGTTTATTTTTCTCTCTCCTATTTTGCAGCTATTAGTTTTCTTTCGTAATTTATGGTTAGAAAGAAATGAGTGTGGGCAGCTCGATTCAATAGTTAGAACAGTGGACTGGGAACTAGAGGATATAGCATTGTTTTTCTACTTTTGCAATCATCTGATGTGCCAGCTCCAACAAGACTTGTCAGCTTTCCCCGTACCCATCTATATTCTTGTTTCGTATTTGCGTTTCATGTTCAAAATTGTACAGGCTTGACTTACTTTTATAATGAAGCACATGCAAGTTCATGGAAGACAAAGTAATAATAACACTAAAAATGTTGTTTAATACATCCCAGGAATATCTTGGAACCATCCAAGCCGAAAAATGATCGTTTGTAACCACTGGGAGAGCAGGTGATCAGATATTACTGCTTATGGAGTGAATCTTGTCCCTTTTCCTAATATAACCCCCTTTTCTTACTCTTTCTGAAAGCCAGGTATCTAAACAAACCCTGAGAAAATAACTAATTGCATTTTTGATAACTTCATTTTAAAAATTAAATGTTTTTTGGCTTCTAGTAGATGAAATCTATTTTCCCTGATTAAAAATCTTCCAAGAAACTCCTGGTCTTTATGACCTTTATGTGACTGAACTGAGGGGAGTCAATTAATGACAATTGTGCTGATAGCTTGAGAGAATTTAATTGTCTTCTAGGAACTGTACTGAGATCATTCTCAAGCTAACTTTCATTTTTCAAAAGCTCCAAACCCATCTAATGTAAAAGTTCAGCAAAAAAAGAGATCGTAGGAACAAATCCTGGAAGAGTTTGGGAATAAAATCTGATTTCTAATGTGAGATTCATTGGCTTTCATGAAGAGAAACTATTGAAACTTGTGTGAAAACAGAAGTCTGTGCATGTTTTGTGATATTGCTGAGAACATTTCCACAGCCTCAACACTCTACTTCCTGTCCAAAATCCATGATGGAGATTATTAAACTTTGTAAAAGAAAGAATTTCATTTTATTTTGCCAGTGTTAGCTGGGATGATTGCTCCTAAACTGACAAGATACTGGTATGACAAGATACATGGTATGACAAGATACTTTCTGCAAATAAATATGCATTGCTCAGATAGAAGTTTGAATATGTTCCTGATGAAAGAAAAATTATGGAACCAAAGGACCATGTAAATATCAAAGACCTGCAGAACAGAGAGAGCAGGTTTGCACTCCAGCAATAAACAAAGAACAACAACAACAAAAAAACAATAATAAAGCAAAAACAACCAACCAAACAAAAAGTAAACAAAAGCAAACAATCAAACAGAAAACATCCAAAAACCCACTTTTATGACAAGGAGTTGCAGCACATGTCCAATATCTTCTAACACAAAACTTAAAGCATAATACAAGCCAATCTAGGCCTAAACTCAAAAAGAGAAGAGAAATAATAACTTTGGCTTGAAGCTGTTTCCCCTCTGACTATTTTTCCACTTACCTTCCCTACAGGCTCTTAAAGGAGTTCTGCCCATAGATTTTTTTTATTTATTTTTTTAGATCAAAGGGCATTGAACTCTGAGAGAGCCTCAGTGTGAAAATAATTAATTTTTATGCAATGAAAGAGACCCTTTTTTTTGTTTGTTAGTTTGTTTGTTTTTTCTATATAGACTATAATCTGTTAGAGGAGATGGATTCCTGTACGCTTATTGCCTGTATCCATCATAAGTGTGTGCAACCAATCTCCCTAATAAAATAATTCCTGAAAAAAAACAAACCAAAAACAAAACAAACAAAAAAAACCCAGCAAAACAAAACAAAACACAACAAAACAAGCCCCCCCAAAACACCTCCCCCATTAAAAAAAAAAAAAAAAAAAAAAAACCAGAAAAAAATAGAGCCCTCTTCTCAAGCTAGAGTGAATTATTACTAACCAATGAGAAAGCACATTCCTTTAAACTAGTAGAGTTGCCTTTATTTCCAAGTAATAAAACAGGCACTTTTTCTAATTGGAACTATCTGGTATAGAAGTTTATTGAGTTTATCTAGACACAACACAAATTCTTAGGAGTTGTTTTAAAGAAAATCTTTCCTATTTGTCAGTACCAAAGTTATGCTGTCAGCTTCTCACCTTCTGCCCACACAGAAAAATCGGTGTACCTGAAAAAGATGTGAGAAATAGATCCTAAAAATACCAAAACCGAAAAAAAAACCACAGAAAAAAATAATCCTGAAATACAATGATTAAACCTTGCTTTGATACTCCTTCATGCCTTGTACTGCTCCAGTTCAAATCCGATGACATTTTCTAAAGACTGAAGTCTAACCTCACCTTTTCCCCTTAGTTTCTCTTTGTTTTTTTTTTTTGGTTTTTTTTTTTTTGCATTTTTCCTCTTATTTTCACCTTTCCCTTTTCCTTTTCCATTCCCCTCTTCTTCATATCTCAGCCTGAAGCAAAGTCACAATGAAAGAGAAATTGTTTAGGAGCCAAATATCTGCCATCAGATAAAAATAACTGTTTGTCTTTGGAAGTAACAGATTGATGGAGTATAAGAAGGGTGCATAAGTCATGATTGTGATGAAAATAAACATAATAGAAATTAGAGAAGGAAAAAGACACTGTGAATGCTGAAAGACAAAACAAATGTCCTATGCGTTATTCCAGGCTTTAGTAGTGCACTTAGTTATATATTTCTTCCTCTAGAGTTGATAATTAAGTATCAAGTCACCACACATTGGAACAGCTTGTCCAGAGAGGGTGTGCAGACTACCTCCCTAGAGATATTCCAGAGCCATCTGGATAGAATCCTCTGCAATATGCTCTGGGATGACCCTGCTTGGGCAGGGAGGTTGGATCAGATCACTCCAAAGCCTGTGGTCTCTTCCAACCTGACCCATTCTGGGATTCTGTGCAAACTGAACAAAAACTGTGAGAGTCTCCTTCAGTATTCATAGTAAAGATGCAAATCAAGGCAAGAAATGGCAGTTTTATTGAATAAATACTTAGGAAATGAACCTGGTTTCCACTGCCAAAAATTGTCCATAACTTTTCTTTCTATAAGTATAAAAAAAACCCAAAACAAAACAAAGAAAATAAAATTAAAATATCCTATGATTTTACAATTTTAAAATGTACACTTCAATTTATCTACTTGATTTCAGTGTTACAGTTCAGGAAACTGACTTTAAGTGGGTTTTAGGATATTTCAAGAGTAGCAAGAAGTCTGGAAAACTTGACAAATATGCAAACATACAGACATTTTTAGTCAAAGAAAGAGAAGGATGAATGAAAGATGGGGACTTTTTCTGAAGACAGTGCCACAGAGGAAGATAAGTTTGTATTATGGAAAAGGGGCAATTCCATTTGGCAACTGAAAGAAGATGGAGCAAAAGTAACAGGAATGGGTTTCTAGCAGTGAAGATATGGAAACATAGGCAGGGGCTGCCTGGGAATTCTTATAAAAAGTGTGGACAGTGTGTCATAGACAAATGAAAAGAAATTTCTTCCATCTCAAGTGATTCCATCTCATCTCTTTATGTCACTTTCACCATGAATTTTAGGGGTTTGCTATTATGGTTATTATTTCTGTAGTTTCTAGCATTGTCTTGAGACTTGTACATTGAGCTGAACATATTTAAAGCCTCTGTATCATACCACAAGCAGTTCTAACATTCTAGGAATGTTAGAAAAATGCATTAATTTTTTACTAAACTATAGAAATGGCTTTTCAGAAAAATTTGGACATTCCATTTCCAACATCTAATGAAAGTGCATATTGCAAGCATTGGCTTGAATATTTAAATCTGAATTTATAGATGATTTGAAATATTCATCTCAGTACTACTTAACCACAAAATTATTGAAGCAGTTCAAAGTAATGGGGAAGGAATATATATATTCACAGATATTATTTTTAATTATAAACACCTTGATTAATGTTGAATATTTATATTTTTGCAAGTGTCAAATCAAAAAGAATGGATGTATTTCTTAATGGGCCCCAGAAAATTACTGTATAAAATTGGCAATGAATTTAAGACTAGGATTTTGGATCTGGAACACTGAGAATTTAAAATCCCTATCAACGTCTAAATTCTGTTGAGTCCTCTCTAGTTAAAACATTCAGAAACATTTATTGTTTGATTTACTGTGTGGCAGAAGCCATTTCCTTGAGTGAGAGATAATTACATTGCCTTACAAGGAAGTCCTTCCCTTCTACCAAGCCCTGCTTCAGAGGGGACTCTTTCATATGCCCCCTCAGATGAAGAGTTAGCCACGTCCCTTACTGTGGTTTAAAAATCTTAAAAGAAATTGTGTAAACATTTTCCAGCCCCATGCAGCTGGAGCCCTGAAGCACTGAGCTACAAGCAGTGGTGGAGTGCTGTGCTGTGTTTTTGCAAGTACAAGACAGAAAATCTATGTAATTACCTCTGAAGCAGAAGAAGCTGTGCAGCCTGACAGAACAGCATGTGTAGGAAGCACTTTGTCAGGTCTCTGCTGACTAATTTCCCACTCTACACAGGGTTTTTTTTCCCCTTGTAGTCTTTCAGGATTAACCCTCTCTATGCCCATATTTTCGCTGTCTATCCTGGGGTGAAGGTACAGAGATGGATTCAGTGCAGAATTTGAGGCTGTTGGACCTAGTCCGGTGAGTGACTGCCATTTAAATAAGGGGGGCATGAAGACAGCTGACTGAAAAGAGAGGGAGGAAAGGGTACACAATATCTGAAAGTGGGATTTGTTGATTCAAATAACCCATGCAGCTTTGTCTCTTCCATCGTTTTAAAATGAATGCATTAAGGCAGTGCTTGTTCATGCAGAATCCACCTCACCTTGAAAACAAAAAAGTTTCCTGTGTCTCAGTCATTATGTGACACCAGAAAATCGATACTGTAATTTTCAAAGATTTAGGAACATAAGCAACAAAATTTAAATAAATCTTTTCAATGCTTAATCTAGTTCTTCACTATAACTATATACTTCTTTGTTTTGCCCATGAACATGTGAAGCTCCTTCAAGATCTTCAAGAGCATTCCTGTACCACTTGTTTTTGTCTTTTTTTTTTGTTTTTTTTTTTTTTTTGTTGTTGTTGTTGTTTGTTTGCTTTTTAATTACTCCAGAGACTCTATCCCCCCAGTAGTTTTAAAACCTTTCCTCATTTCCTACTACTTGCAGTTATGTATACACATTGCTCCTTTTCCTGTAAAAGTTTTGAATGTCACAAGTAAGAAAGTTGTTTTGTGTGAATAATATGGTGGGGGACTCTATGGAAATAAAGAAGTAAAACCATCCATCAACCATAGGTTAGCTTACTCCAAAGACTCTATATCGTCACTTAGTTTCCATTGGGACCCTGGGTTCCGAACTGGATTCATGGAATTTGAGGCTAGAAAAGGTCACTTTAATCTCAATTCTGACCTCCTGCAGAACACAGGCTGTAGATCACTCTCTAGGTCCTGAATGAACCCTGTGTCTTGTAATCATTTACTGAATTCAGTGACACTAAGCACAACTTTTTTTTTTTTTTTTTTTTCCAGTCCAGTCTTTTCTCTTTCTGGATTGTTTGTATTTTTTTCCCCTTCTAGCATTTGTATAAAATATTTTCCTATGGAATATGATTCCTTAAGATGTAGCCCTCCTTTTCAATTCTTACTGAATATCTGAGCCAGATCCCACACAAAATAATTTGTTTTTCCTGGGTAAAAATGTGCTGTGTACCTTTTTGCATACATTTATTTTTTTCCTAAGGTCTGAGAAAAAGAATGACCTTCAAAGCCTGACTCAACTGGAGAAAGGACTGCATTGTGTTAATTCTTCCATGATTAATAGACACCTTTATTCAATAGCATGAGCCCATCTGCACTGACTCAATATCTGGACTTGTGTCTAATAAAACAGAACCTTCCTTCCTTTCTTCCTTCCTTCCTTCCTTCCTTCCTTCCTTCCTTCCTTCCTTCCTGGAATCCTTCCTTCCTTCCTCCCTCCCTCCCTCCCTCCCATCCTTCCTGGAATCCTTCATTTCCTTTTCCTATCCCTATCCCTATCCCTATCCCTATCCCTATCCCTATCCCTATCCCTATCCCTATCCCTATCCCTATCCCTATCCCTATCCCTATCCCTATCCCTATCCCTATCCCTATCCTTTCCTTTCTTTGTCCCCTTCCACCTGAACTGCAGCAGATACTTGAAGCCAGTAACTTCAGCTCAAGTACAAAAATACAGTTTCCCCAACAGTTAGCAAGACCATTTCCTATTTCTTGACTGTCACAGAATTTTGGTGGGTCCTGGAGGGAATACCAACTTGGTAAAAATACATCTGATAGAAAGAAACAAAGTTGGCCTCTTCTGAAGAAACAGATTTTATTATACTACCTGTAATCATATTTAACCCTTTTCTTGTTGTGCTACTAGCTATGATGAAGTAATGAGATGTACTTGGCAGTTAGGTTATTTCAAACCTTAATTGTTTTGTGTTATTTTGAAATACCCTAGGTAACAATTATATTCTGATTTTTTTCAAGAAAAGCTGGTGTTTCTTATTACCAGTAGGGTGTCTGTAAATTTTATTCTTGCTAAATGAACACTTTGTAGCAAGGAATTTTACAAAGCATAATTGAAAATTAAATTTCTGAATTTAAGAGTGTTTAAATTTCTGGTGAGACAAATGGGATGGTTCTAGGCAGTCCAGGCACACATACCACATTGGATTCATGATACAAACTCATTTCAAGAAAGGACCACCAGCAATATTAGATAACTTCATTTAAATTTTACACTAACTTTTGCCTCTCAATTCAGCTAAAACTGTGTTTTCTTTCTGGGGACAGTAATAACAGACAAATTGAAAAGATGTGAGCAAATCTGATCAGAGGAAGAGAAAAGATCTCTAACTCATATCTGCAATGTGGACCTAATTCCCAAAGGAAATAAAGCTTTACAATCTTGTGTCTATGTTGGTGTATCTGCATCTGTATGTCTTTCTTCTGCTTTACAATAGCACTGGAAATACTTGATATTGAATATACTGAAGCAATATTTGAATTTTGGTTATATTTAACAAAAGAATGGTGCTCTTCTCTTGTATATTTTATATGCATAATTTATATTAGACCTCAAAAAATACCAATTTCAGGAAAGTTTAGAAGTAAACACGAAATGACAAAAATTATCAGTCATAATTTGCACAATATTAGATATTAGAGAACTTAATTTAAAGCAGAACAAACATAAGAAATGAGGTTTCATTTATTCTGCTATTCAAGGGACAGCCTGCTTTTCCCAAAGCCCCAAAAAAGACATAGAATATTATGATCTTAATGTTCTCTGTACAGTTAGAGAGCAAGGTACAATTTCTTTATAGAGTGCCCTCTCAAGCTACATTATTACTTTAATATCCCATTTTTCCTTTTAAAGTGGCTCCATAATTTTTGTTTTATTTTCTTAGTAGGAAAGCTAATCTGTACCACCTCACCCCCAGAGGGAGACGATAAAAAATCTGGAACCTGTGGTATTTGGAAGCCATGGGACAGTTCAGCTGAAAACATCTTTTAACATCTGTGTATTAACCATTGAAGACAAATATGTATATTATTCAGGAGTAAAACTTTCCTTTGGGTCTGGTGGCTTGAATAATTTCTTTTTTGGACTTCTTGGGGAAAAATAAAATAGAATCACTGGATGATTTCTCTTGGAAGAGAACCTTAAAAATCATCTTAGTTCTAATACCACTGGTGTGAAGAGGGACACTTTCCACTGGACCAAGCAGGTGAGACCCCCATCCAAGCTGGCATTGGACTTCCAGAGGTGGGGCAGCCACAGATTCTCTGGGTGACCTGTGCCAGGGCCTCACCATCATAACACTAAAGAATTTTTTTCCAAATCTTTGATGTAAATATGCCTCAGTCCCTCTCATCCTGTCACTACTTACCGTTGTGCACAACCTTGCCTCATCTTGCCTATAAGGTACTTCCTTCCCTTCAGGTACTGGAATGCCCCAGTCAGGCCATCCCAAAGCCTTCTCTTTGCCAGGAAGAGCAATCCCAGTTCTCTCAGCCTTTCCTCATGGCAGAGGTGGTCCATCCCCTGAACATCTTGGTAGCCTCCCCTCTGGACTCATTCCAACAGATCCACATCTCTACTGTGCTGGGACCCCAGAGATGGATGCAGCACTGCAGGTGGGGTCTCACCAAAGGGAAGCAGGGGGGCAGAATCACCTCCTTCATCCTGCAGGCCACATTATGATGAAGCTACATTAACTGTTCTATTATCATGACTGGGAGAGTCACAGGGTTAGCTAAAATCTTTGCATGAACTGTCAATGCCAGCACATCTCAGCAACCATTTGTCTTCACAGAAAGACTGCATGTCAAACACCAAAATCCATGTAGCCATTGATGAATCTGATGGCAAGTTGAAGAGGGAAAAAATATAAGTTACCTAACCTGAATATCACCCTCCATTAGCAGTGGGATTCATAGACAACTATATCACAGAGTCCTAAAAATGGGTGATGAGTCCCACTGTAGGTGCCCTGACTGTGAATTAATTTCATGAATCTTCTTGACAGTCATATGAGGTTAGTAGGCAAAACCAAGGGCATTTCAATGTGTTCTATTTCTATATGTCAACCACAAACTGGAAGATCAGTGGAGATCGTGGAGGTTTGTAAACTTTCTTTGCTCCCCAGCTTCACAGACCATTAATGGAGGTTTCTTTATCTGGAGCTGAATTCCACTAAAAGAATCCATACAGGAAACTTGTTTTAGAGCCTTGAGTGTGCATGGTCTTGTTGAACACTGCTCATATAAACCAGCCATATGGAAGTTAACATTACAATCAGCTCCCCTCTGGAGCTCTATAGCCATGAACTGGTATTTTTGTGCAAGAACTAATGAGCGCTCTTGAACATGGATGGAGGAGTTCCTGTCTCCTGTCCTTAAGCATTCACAACATGCTAAATTTAATAGTGTGATAACACAGACCCCAAAATCTGCATCTTTTATGCTATCACCTTGTACACTTTGCCATAGTAATTTTCATCAGTTTCAATTTTTTCCTAAAAAAATCCCCTTAGGTTCTGTTAATTAAGCTGCAAACTGAAAAGCCTCAACTTTGAATGTAGATTATTTTTCTTACTGAAACAGAGAGATTCATGGGAAAAACAAGACAAAGCAAATCATAACCAAAAAACCCCAAAACCAAACAAACAAACAAAAGAGAAAATTGTTAAGTACTGGGGTTTATTTGTTTTACATTTTTCTCAGAGCTTTAATTAAAATTTATAACCATACTACCCTAAAGCCCTGGGTAAAATGGACATTTAGCTATAAACAGATACCTCATGCAACAGTGATGCAGTGACAGCAAAGAGACAGAAAATTGGGTGTGCTCAATTAATTTTTAAAGTATATAACTGGGACAAGGAAATTATTAAATGCAGCCACTAAAGGGTAACTTACTTGGAAAATGGGTGTAGTCTTTATACTTCCCACTATTATCAAGGACAGTTGCTAATTTTATTGAGGTGCTTTAATGAGTTTATAGTTTTTTTCTTCATCTGTCTGCACTTTATTAATATGCTCTTTTTTTTATCACTATATATGTTCCAGTGTTTGCGGCCTTATTATTTTCAGTAATGGCTGTCTTGGGCCGTGAACTTCCCAAAACAACATGGTGTTTTACCCTTGTGCTATGGAAGGAGCTTTCCCTCTCTTCTAAAAAGAGCAGCTTTGTATTTTTTTTTGGGTTTTTTTTTTTTTTGGTAAAGCAAGGAGAGTCCTGCGCTAGCAGTCCTGGTTCTTCATCTTTTCAGTAAGAAGAGAGGTCAAGCTGTTCCTAAAATCAGTTTTATTGTCAGTTTTATTGTCTTTGCTCAGAGAGCCTTGATTTCTATCTTCTGCATCAAGGATCACTAATCATTTTTCCATAGCAGGGAATAAAATCCTGCTTATTGATAACTGATTAATGGTGTTCAAAGCAACCTTTGGAAGTGTGATGTGTTTCAGAGATATTGACAAGTATTTGAAGTTTAAAAGACTCAAATTCATTATAACATTTTATTTAAATAAGAACAATAAGGTATAAAAGACAGGTCATTCACCAGCTTTGGGGTTGAAGTTTCAGGTGATGTGAACCAGCACTGTGTTGCTTATGAGGGAAGAATTCAGGGTTTGATCTGTTTAATATAACTTGAAAGTTCCTATTCACATTGATGCACTTCTGATGTTTGGTTCAGTCTGATTTTGACAAAGTAGGAAATATTATTTAGTGTTTTTTTTTCGTTTTCAATAAAAAACAGAGAGTAGTGGGTTGACCCTGGCTGGGTGTCATGAACCCACCAAAGTTGCTCTTTCAATCCCCTCCACATCTGAACAGGCAACAAAAAATATAAAAAACGTCTCATGAGTTAAGAACAGGGAGAAATTACTCATCAAATACCAGCACAAGAAAAATGGACTTGACTCGGGTATATTAATTTAATTTATTACCACCAAAACAAAAGTGAATAGTAAAACACAAAATAAATCTTAAAAACATCTTCCTCCACTTACCTGCTCTTTTCCAGGCTCTATCTCCTCCCCACCCAGCACTGCAGGGATATGAGAATGGGGGTTATGGTCAGTTCATCACATCGGTTTCTGTTGCTGTTCAGGGAAAGGAGTCCTTGCCCTGCTTCAGAGAGGGATCCCTACAGAAGATTATTGCATGAGCTACTCTGACATGAGTCCATCCTATGGCTACAGTTCTCCACAAACTGCTTTAGTGTGGCTCAGTCTTCCATGGCTGCAGTCCTGCAGGAACAGGCTGCTCCAGTGTGGGTCCCCCACAGGGGGGACAGATTTTACCAAAAAAGCTTGCTCCAGCCTGGCATCTTCTCTTTACTAGTCCAGAGGACCTGGTGGATATTGCTCCAGCACAGGAATAAATACCGTGGGGTCACAGCCTCCTTTGGGCATCCCCCTGCTCCAGCCTGGGCTGCTCCAGGGGCTGCAGGGGAATCTGAGCTCCAGAGCCTGGAGCAGCTCCTGCCCCTCCTTCTGCACTGCCCCGGGTGTCTGCAGGGCTGCTGCTCTCACATGGTCTCACTCCACTCTTTTCTAACCACAAATAATTCTGCACAATATTTTTTTTCTTTTTCTTCTTAAATAAGTTATCACAGAGACATTGCTATCATTCTTGATTAGCTTGATTTTGGCCAGGGTCCATCCTCAGGATGCCTGGCATTGGCTGTGAAGCACATAGAGGAAGTTTCCAGCAGCTTCTCACAGAAGCCACTCCTTAGCCACCCTGCTACTAAAACCTGACCATACAAACCCAATATACAGAGACATAATTTAAAAACTAGAATGGAAGCTGCAGGCAATAGGGGGACCAAAAATTCTTAAAAAGCCCTAATAGAAAAAAACATTGAAGAAATGCATCAAAGTGGACTAATGCTGGTAAAATCTTTCATCTTTGTTCACTCATAAATATGTAATTTTGATTCATGTGAGAAGAATATATTTGCTGGTTATGTTTATTATTTACTTTCACAGGTGTTTTTTTCATTGGATAGGCTTCCTGAGCTCTATCAGAGTGCAAAGCTTTTGTGTGACTTCTTGTTTTCACTTTTTAATTTTATTTTCCTTGCTGCTTTCATGTCTAGTTATTACAGATAATAAGCTGCTCTTGCTTCCAGTGCTGTGGATGATGAAATTGTCTTTCCCATTTCGCCCACATATGTTTATCACAGGCTATGCTCTTTAGCAGTCAGTTTTTATGTTAATATTTTTATATAGCATTTTAATAATTTCATAATGCAACCTCCCCAGTGTATAGAACACGATTTTCTTGTTAATGCAGAATTTAAGGTACCAGCTTAATCTCATACAAATGGTTTCTTCAGAGTTAGAAATTGAAGTGGTGGCTGGTGTAGTGACTATCTCTAATTTCAAGAATAAGAGACAATCACTTCCAAGGGCTGGTCACTGCATTCTGTAAGCTGTTCTGAAGGTGTGCAGGATGATGACCTCCTAGAATTATTTCTCTCACCTTACTGGGTGAAGAAAATTATACTTTGCAGCTCAGTTAGGTGTGGCATCAGATAATTTAGAATGAAGTTAAGCATCTAAACTTTGATACCTGCTTTCACATGCCAACTTACTCAGCCGTGATAGGAAGGAATTTGCTCCTGCTTGCAGGCTGGTGGTATAGGGAAGAATCTGGGAGCAATTAACAAGATAACAACCCTGCATAAAGAGGCAGAAGAGGAAGACCTATCTCTAGGACAACAGATCTGCTGTGCCAAGCCTAGCTCTGCATGCTTTCTCCATGGTACAGTCCATGCCAAAGGGAGGGTTGAGGAAGGAGCACTGCACAATCTCACTTTCAGTCATTGGTGGGGTGTATTTTTCCTTTCCTCCTATTAGCGTCCTCCACTCTTAAGCCTGAAGAGCCAGAGTGCAAAAATACTGAGATTATCCTAGCCATTCCATTCTCTTTGCCTGTGAGACTAAATGGTTTTTCTTTCACCACATCCTCCTGTGTGCACAAAGAAAGCACAGAAATATGTGATAGAAAAGTGCAAGGTAAATGCATTGGTACAATGGGGTTAATCACATTAACTATGGGGAGGTGAAGGGGGGGGTTTGGTGGTTTTGTGTGGTTTTTTTTTAATTATTTTTTTATTTCCCCTCTTAAATTTTGGCTCCAATAGCTAGGTATGTATAAGTGTTGGAAGACATTACTGTTCAGTTATGAAAGGGACTCATACTGTATATTCTGTAGATTTGTCATTTTTAAAGCTGAAAAGAAAGACTAAAACCCAGTTTAATTCTCATTTACTTTGATTCAAATACAGAGGGATTCTATTGTATCCAAACACTGATGGGCAGAAATATATATCAGGTTTTTTTTGTATTGCTAAAGTGAGAATCATGTCTGAGAGAAAACTCCTGCAACCATGTGCACTTACCATATTTCTTTGTCCTCCTATTAAGATTTTAAGGTGAAGAGTTCCCTGTCTGTATTACCTAGCAAAGAATTCAGGGCACAGATTGATTAGAGAGAAGAAACAAATATTGATTACCTACATGATTACTCAAACTGAGATTCAGGAAATATGTAAGTGTTTTTTCAACATCATTTTTTTGTCAGACTAGTAACTCACTAAAGATTGTTTTACAGAGAGAGAAATTCAAGTTATATTTAAAGAAATAATTTTATTGGATTATGAATTATGACTCTTTTCAGAATAAATTGTTGTCTTTGTTGAGACACTTTTCTGAAGGCTTGTTAAAAAAATGAACAAAAATTGCAAGAAAAATGCATTTTAATATATTTTCTAAAATGAAACCAACAGTATTTTCATGTAAGCATATTGCATTGTTTAGGAGTAAGTGTGATTGTATCATTTACTAAATATAAAAGGAGTAAAAAAAGAATCCTTAAAAAAAAACTTCAGAAAAGCTGCTAGAGTTGACTTGGTGATTTTTTTTTCCCTTTCCTTTTTTCCCTTTTTCCCTTTTTCCCTTTCCCTTTCCCTTTCCCTTTCCCTTTCCCTTTCCCTTTCCCTTTCCCTTTCCCTTTCCCTTTCTCCCTTTCCCTTTCCCCCTTTCCCCTTTCCCCTTTCCCCCTTTCCTCTTTTTCCTTTCCCCTTTTCCCTTTCCCCTTTTCCCTTTCCCCTTTCCCCTTTTCCCTTTCCCCTTTTCCCTTTCCCCTTTCCTCTTTTCCCTTTTCCCTTTCCCCTTTTTTTCTCTTTCCCCCTTTTTTTTCCCTTTTCCCCTTTTTTTCCCTTTTCCCCTTTTTTTTCCTTTTCCCCCCTTTTTTTCTCTTTTCCCCTTTTTTTCCCCTTTTCCCCCTTTTTTCCCTTTTCCCCTTTTTTTTCCCTTTTCCCCTTTTTTTTCCCCTTTTCCCCTTTTTTTCCCCCTTTCCCCTTTCCCTTCCCCCTTTTTTCTCCGCCTTTTGCTTTTTTTTTTCTCCTGATGCTTGATGTCTTTTCAAGTGTTCAAAGTTCTTACTATGCGGACAAGCCCAGTGCTCCTTAGGGCCTCCTCACAAACTCCACTCTCTGTCGACCCCACCTTGTAACACCCCCAGCGGTGAAACCCCAGGTCACCGAGTGACAAATCCGGTGTTTATGTTGGGCTATTCCTGTTTAAATTGCTGCTGTACCAACCAAGAGGGCGGCCACCACACACTGCTCACAGGAGGCTTATTGAATGTATTAACATAGTCCTTGGGATAATGATCCTGCAGTAAACATGACATCATCTCATTAGCACGATCACTTTTATTTAGTGTGTTACCTATTATTGGCTTTCCTTGAAGAAAAGAAAGCATAGTGTGTTTGACAATGCAGCTGAAACATGTCTACTTCTTCTCTTTTCTAGATGATTCTTGACTGACTAAAAGATTTTCTGAGGAAAAGGTGGTTCAAATTGCTTTTATTAGAAAGTGACACTGAAAAAGTAATACAATTTAATAAAATATTTGACATGTTATGATGATTTTTCATATTTTCTTCATTCATCTCTGTATTTAATCTATACAGTCATATACAATCTGCATATTTGAATGTCTGTGTTATGATTGAAAGATTTTGTGTGTGTGAACAAGTCACAAATCAATCATGCATCCAAGTCAGTCTTATAATTATAATTATTACAATGAGTAATTAGATGCGGGTGTTTTTCTTCATTTTGGTTTTGCATATGAACAGTACACTTCGATAATTTGCTATTCATGTGATGTAGCATTCATCTAAGTCATGTGGTGAAATATGGCTCATTAATTTGACAACTGAACCACTATTATTAAAGACAGGAATGAGAACATGAATAGTAACCTAGCTATGTACAAAAAGTCAGACATACTAAAATCTAGTCTAAAATTAGTGTTAGTTTGTGAAAGACAGAGGTATCTGAGAATTTTTCACAGAGACATAGCCAGTAACAGAATCCCAAAGAATTTTCATTAATTATTTGGGAATTTTTTTGTTTATTTTAATGGATTATTGAAAGCATCTTTCAAAGCCACTAATTTGGAATTTTAAATTGTTTAGCCCCAGAAAGCCAAGAATTGACATTGATTTGAGTTTAAAAATGCAGTATTCTCAGTGCTTCAGAAATGCAACTCACTTTTTCAGTATCAGATGCGTGCCTGCGGATTAGAAGCCTCTGTTTCTAACAAGCAAGTTAGAACAAGTTTCTGAAGTCACGTAAGGGCTGTTCTTGAGGAGGTTCAGGCATTGCTTCTGTGTGACATCGTCCACATCATTCCCAGCATTCTCAAGTCATGCACACAGAACATCCATTTCACAGAATATGATAAAGTGATATCATAAGCATAAAGAGAGTGTCCTCACACTCTGTCTGTGGTACAACAATACCAGTGCTCAGAGCCCTGGTCTGCTCTTTTGAAGCTGGGAAATGTGACTTCTGTACCTGCTACCTGCTCTCCACTCCCCATTCCCCACTCCATGTCTCCAGCTACCACCATATATTCAAGTGCAGTAAAATACCAAAGAAATTTGGAAATTGTCATCCTCATTTTATATTAAATTAATACAGTGCCTATATTGAAAAGCAAGAACGAATCTATCACTGATTGATCTTTTTATTCAAGAATGAAGCCATGTGTTATCTTTCTCACAAAGACACCTCTTCCTTTATTCTAGGTACTGCTCATTCCCTACTTGATAATTAGAATTTCCTGTTAAAGATGCTGAGATCACCTTATAGAAGTAAGGTTTACGTTTTGGAAAACATAACTGAGGAGAAAAGCTTTAGATGGAGCAAAATGTTTTTCTTCTCTTGCTTCATTGCAAGAGTTGTTTGTAGCTATACACAATTGTTCTATTCATACAGCCGACGGTAAAGTGCAAAGAAAACAAAATCAATGAAAATCTTCTTGAAGGATCCAAGTTTCAAAATAACAACATAAAAAAATCTCAGCTTAACTTTTCTACACAAAACTGAATCCAGTAATACAGATCTTAAAATATCTTGTTAGTGTTCATAATACATGTAAGTATTTTCAGGTCCTAGTTTTTGTCTCATTTCCTTCAAATAACACTTCAGTAACACATACAAAAGAACACTAAGGTCTCAAGACATAGTTTTATAAAGAGTTTCGCAGTTCACTGATCCCCCCCCCCCCCCCCCCAAAAAAAAGAAGTTGTCAATGTTTTTAAAACACATTTCAGAGATTTTTTTTTAATTACATAAAATGTTTATTAAGTTTAGTCCAACAAGGGTCATAAGATACTTCTTCATAGAATTTGAAACAAAATTCATAAAGAAAGGAAACAGCAAAAGTTACTTGCAAGAAACTGGAAACTGATCTAATTCTTTCTGGGAAGTGAGCAGTTCTTGTCAAATTTCCTACATTTTCTTCCTTTCTCAGGGTCTGGGTTGAGAGGTGGCACAGACTTCCTCTGAATATTCTTTCTGAAAACTGACCCTCCATCTGCAGGAAAAGACCTGACCTTTTACCTCTGCTTTTACTGACAAAAAATATGCAATTCAAACACATAACTCAGGTAGTAAGAGGTGTTGCAATGATTTCCTGATATTTAATTAACTATTTTCAACCCGTGCCCATCTTGCATACAGTATTCTGCAAACCTGCCTGAAACAGATGTTTTTGAAGGAAAAGTTGACAGTTAATATTCATATAGATATTTTGTGTGTGTGTGTGTGTCATTCAGTGCTAGATTTAGTGTCACTGAAAAGCTATTTGCAAAGTCAGAACTGATGAACTTTGATTTCCTACTTTTACGGAATTTCTGGCACAGATAATTCAATGCATCTCAGCACTCTACAGATCCGAAACCTGAAGAAACATTATTCTTAACCATTACCAACAGTACAGTGAATGACTTGCACTCATTATCTTGAAGAAACTTAAGCCTCATGCTTTAAAAAAATAGAATTTAGTATTATACTCTTAATCTGGATGAAATGTTTTAAAATACTATTTGTTTTAGACAACACAGAAATCCTTTAAAAGAGATCATTGGTTCCCCAATCTCTTGCAGCAGCCTAAAGATTCAAGACTTCTCTTGTCAACTAAATCTGTTATGCTTTTGTGCTGCCAAGAGTCACATAAATCTATTTCATCACCTAACCCACATTAAAGACCTGCAAGCTGTCTAGAAATATTGATCATATTCTGCCTAATAATCTAACAAATACAATTTATATAATGGGCAGTGATAAACTAAGTTTGAAACCTCACTTTTTTAAAAGAGTTTTGCTCTCCTCTTTTCCATATTTCAGAGAAGTCTAATACAATAGGCTGAGAGGGCTTTCTGGTGAAAGACAAGGGTCTTCTATTTAACCTGTTATAAAAATCTGGAAATCATTGCAACAAGGTACTCTATATTCTGGAGACCAGGGAACACTTTTGATTTTATCACCATATAAAAGGTTGTTTCTAAGCTGTGAAGCCTGGGAAAAGCCCATGTACAGCCATCTCAAATTCTAAGGAAAGCTTCTTAAATCACTAAACCAATTCAAAATAAATTTAATTTATCATCTGCACAAAATTTTGAATGAGGAAAAAGGCATAAGACATAAAATTGAAAAAAAAAGTAAAAAAAAAAAAATTACATAGATTTCCCTGTCCTGTCCATTTTCATTCCAGACTGAAAGTTCTTAATTTTTATTTTTTTTTTCTTTATTGCCACACAACATTTTTGTCAGATGATCCCTTGAGTCATAAAAGATACAAACTCCTTATACGGTAAGATGTCCTTCTTCTCTCAGACTCCTGTAAGATTTCTGTACCAAATTTGAAATGATGACCTAAAGTTTCAAGGAAAATTTGGAGAAAGATTAAAATGTTCAAATTGATTGGCTGAAATAGTTTTGCCTAGAAAAAGCACTTAAGCAAACCAGCCTCTTTGATACAATCAGAAAACTAGCCTTAATTGTTGATTAACTGCAGATGAATCAATAAAGAATTGCACATAAAGGTGTTTAAATCTCCTAGGAGACTGCAACAGGATTGGCAATATGTGCCAATTTTAGGCAATAAATGCATAGAAGCATTGAAGGGAGCATATTCATATATATATATATATATAAATATGTATGCGTTTGCTTAACCTTAAGATTCTCCAATCTAAATCAAGTTAGTTGTACAAGAAACTTGAGTAGACATTTGACAGTGATTTGTTTAAGAAATTATTCACATTATTTGTCTTAAACATACAACTTTGAAGTAATAAGATCTTCCAGAGGAGGCGGGGAATGACATGACTGTAAACAATGAGAATGTTTCAGCATATTTAAGGTTACGTCCACCCTTGTTTAATTCATGCAACACCTGAATGATCTTTGTATTTACATAATTTAAAAAAAACTAACCAAAAACCAAACAAAGAGCAAAAACTAAAAACAAGAGAAACAAACAAACAAAACAAATCAAAAAAAGCAATACCAAGACCAAAACCAAGACGAAATTAAAACCAAAACCAAAACCAAACTAAAACCAAATAACAAAGAAAAAAAAAAAAGGAAAAAAAAAACCAACCAAAAAACCCAACTTCAATCATGTGCATAAATACCTTTTTAGGAT
Organism: Cinclus cinclus; assembly: GCF_963662255.1. Classification (NCBI taxonomy): domain Eukaryota; kingdom Metazoa; phylum Chordata; class Aves; order Passeriformes; family Cinclidae; genus Cinclus; species Cinclus cinclus. The sequence goes on along the minus strand of NC_085084.1, from coordinate 79,271,508 downwards.
AATTATCAAGAGCCAAACTATGAAAGATTTAGAGCTACTGACCTCTATACAGTCTCCACCAAGTCCAAATTCAGAGTCTGTCAAGATTCAGCCACCATATTGTTTGGATTGCTCACTTTTTAAATTCACTTGGTTAAAAAAATCATTAATGTCCCTGGTTGACATAAATTGTTCTTCGTTATTCCTTTTATGTGGAGATCTTGGTTTGTTTTCCTTTTTAACTGATGGATTTTTAATTTTTTGGGGGGGAAATAGCAGAAGTGAATTACTTTTTTTGTCCCCTATTTTTTCATCCTTAAACACAGGTGGAAAAATGCATCAGAAAACATAATAAAGAAGAAAAAGAAGAAATAGCCTCTTGTTCTGTCTCAGGAGTGGGGACAGGAGGGTAATAAGAATTGATTAAGAATCTAATAAATAGCAGCAGATTAACAGTTCTCTGCATTTTTTTGGCACATTATATATATCTATATTCCTTTTATACACCTGCAAAAAAAAATTAATATCTTGTAGTTGTAGGCTAGAATATGAAAATAGCATCTGAACATAATTAGGAAAACTACAGTGTTTTCCAAATTGTCTACTGTCTAACATATGGTCTTTAATCTAAAAATAATCTGTGCCTTATTATTTTTGACTAGAATCTGACTAGAAACTTGTAATGGCTTTTTGTACTGTATCAAGCTGCTTTTAGAAACTGTAGTTTATTACTTCACCCATAAAACCAGGACAGCAAAACATATTTTATTAGGCAAACTGCAACACTAATTTAACAGCAGTGGAAACATACTTTATTAATTTTATAGGACTTAGCACAAACCAAAAAGGTGCTGGCTGTATTTTAAAACCATTATAAAAAACACGTTGTTGACATTGTGGCAATGAGGTCTTCACTAACCAACAGCAGTAGTTTTCTTCTGACTCCTTTTAGATGTTCAAAAATTGTTCTGATTACACTGTGGTACAGGTTTGAGCAGTGGTTGGGATTAGATCAGTAGCAAATTGAATTCCACTGCCTACCAATGTGATAGCTGTGATTTAAACATTTAAACAGAATTTACAACCAGTCACTTTTTTCTAGTAGCGACGTCCTGACTGCGCACACATGGACCTCAAACAGTCCCTGGTGGTCCTTGTGGCTCTCTTCCAACTCAGACTATTCCCTGATTCTGTGATTTTACTGGAGGACCCAGGATCTCTTCAAGACAAATCCTCACTGATCTTGAAAGTAACATCACCGAAATTGGATTGTGAATCCAGAAAGTGTCAACTCCTCGGCTGGCAAAAACTTAATTACAAGTTAAATTATATGAAAAGTATGTACCCACACCCTGTTTCTGAAGCTGCAATGGTTTGTATTTAAGCTGGTTCCATCTCAGCGTGAAGAGCTTCTGAAGGAGGTTTGGTCTCTGGTGTTTCTTGTTGCATCTTTGAAGAAAAGAGACAGCTTACTCAGTGGGAAGACAGAAGGGTCAGGAGGATTTGGCATAACTCTGTGAAGATCATTGGTCTGACATGCTTGCAGTTGTGGCATAATTCTTTCCACTACAGATATTCTGAAGTATTTTTTTTTTAAGTGTTATTTGTTCTGAATTGCTGTTCACTGCCCCATTTCACAACTTTTCTGGTTAAGACATAAGAGCCGACCTAACTCTGCACTTTTCAGGTGCTTCATGGGAAGGAAAAAGATGAAAAGGCCCTTTTTTTTTTTTTTTTTTTTTTTGTCCCAGCAGGAGGTAAATGAAAGGATAATAACTTGTGCTTTGGGATCTTCAGACTGAAAATTAGGAAAATCTTTCTCCTCAGACCAGGGGAGAACTACTGGATTGTGTTACCAAGGGATGTCCTGGAGCTTCACCCTCAGAAACTTTCCAGCCATGACTATGCACAGCCCTGTCTGCTCTGACTTAGTGATGCCAGTAGAGTCTGCCTTGAATCCTGAACTAACTAACCTCCAGATGTTCTCTTCAACCAGTGATACTATGAATCTGGGTAACATTTGTCCTGTGAGATTATCTGATATAAAAAGTCTTGGCAAGAAGACGAAGGGCTTAAGTTTGGAATGTTTTTTAAAATATATATTCAATAAAAGGCTATTTAGTTCTTGGAATGTATCATTCAGCTGTGGTGTCAATGTACTCCTATGTTAGAGAAGAGGCCATAATATTTAGGAGATTCTTTCTTACTTATTAAGAAAAAAAAATAAATATTGGGGCAAGCATTTGCCCTTGCAGCATCATGTCAATCTTTGAGCAGCTGGAAGAGAGGAAAAAATGGAATTACAGTAGAGACAGCTCTAAGAAGTTTACATCTATATTTTCCTTCTGCAACATAAAGTTGTTCTTTGGAAATAGTAAACAAAGCACAGCTTGATAAACTTTCTACTGTGTCTGCTTGGGTACTGTTGCTCATTGCACTCCCTGGGGTGGAAAGCTTTTACTAGAAGTGTGTTAAGTAGCTTGAGAAATTAATTTTCCTATAATAGAGACATCTTTAAAAGAATGAGCTTGCTGTGTTGTAAATCAATTTATGTGACAGATTTATTCTTTTATTGGGAATTTTTCATGGGGTTTTTAGAAAGGAAAATACAGTTGAGATACTTTAAGAACTGCTGAAATATCACAAAACAAAAACAAAACACAAAGAAAACCAAAAAAAAACCCCAAAAAATCCAGCAAAACAAACAAATAGACAACATATCATAGATCTTAAAAAACCAAAAGACCTCAAAAAACCCCCTAAAACAAGCAAACAAATAAAAAAACCCACAAAAACCACAAAAAAAACCAAAAAAAAAACCCCACAAAAAACCAAAAATGATGACAAAAAGAAGCCAACTTCTGAAGCTAATTTGGAATCTCAAAATTTTTTTAAACTTCTTGGCAGAGTAATTAATTTATCTTTACTGTCAGTTCAGCTGACAATATCAATCTTTATTTGTATTATTTTTTTTTTAATTTGCAAGTGATTACTGATTTCAGAAAGACAATAAAATAAGACCAGAATAGATCAGAACAAAAAGGTATTCTAGGTATTTTCAAGATGTTTCCAATCCACTAGAGCTTAGAAAACCTGAAGATCTCTTCATTAAGTTTCAATTATGCGTGACCAGTCAGTGAAAATTTTACAGGAGTCATTGTTACTAGAGTCTGATATTTAGAAGCCCGGGCTTTTATCTACTTCTGCTATATCTTTTCCATATAAAATCATGCAGGTTGTTTAATTTATCTTTGTTTATCCTTCTTCATTCCCTGCCAAACTCTCATCTAAGATTTCTGACCTCACCTGCATGGAAGTGGTAACTTTCAGAGATGTCGACTGTGTGTTTTGTGTATATGTTTGTGGGTATTTTAAAGGAAGGCATACATTTCTATGTATGCCAAAATCTCATTTATTTCAGATAGAAAGACTCCAGGGTAGGGACAACTCTATGAATAGCTCTGTGGGCAAAGTGGACTGAGAAAGCAAGAAAAAGAACTATGATTGGCGGTACAGAAATGTAATGCGTAGAATATATTGAAAGTCTTCAAGTTTGGAAAAAATTTTCTGCCAAAGGAAACCTAAATATTTTCATGACTGATTGAAGGATAGACATTAATGTCAGAGCAGAAGAATAAATTTCATTTTTAGAAAGATAAGCACTGGCATAATTTAATAAAATGGCCAAGTAATATTTCTTCTTCTAAAAGGAGTTTTAGTTAGTCTTAATTTGATTTCTGGTTAAAAGATGTCTGCATGCTAATTTTCTTTTAAGTGTTCCAACATTATCTCATTTTGGCATTTGACTTTTTTGCCCCACCAGTATTCTAAGTTCCAGTGTATTTTGGCTAAAAATTAAACTGGATACCGACCCTAAACATAACAAAGGAGTGTTTTTGTGAATTCATTTGGAAAGATGTTGTTTGCTTTGGTGGTGTTTCTTTTTTTGTTTTGTTTTGTTTTTATTTATTTTGTTGTTGTTGTTGTTGTATTTTTGTTTTTTGGCGGTTTTTTGTTTTGTTCTGGTTTTGGGGTTTTTTTTGCTTTTTTTGTTTGTTTTTTTGGTTTTTTTTTTTTTTTTTGGTAACTGTACATTTGCACTTCAAAACCAAGCCTCAGAGTTTAACCACAGCTTTTTAACAAAACAGACTCACTGGATTGGAGTTTTTCTTGGCACAAAGTTGCATGCAATTAAGAGTTCCACTAGCTGGGTTGTTCCTGCCTACAAAAATGAATAGTTTCTGTATGAGTTTAAAAAAAAAAGAAAAAGTAAAATAGAAAAAAAGGAACTTACTCAGCAGTTGAAATATACAATAAAAATGTCACTGCTATCTTTGCTTTAATTATGGAGCTCACATTGTGATTATATTCTATTCCAGTTTGTCAGAAAATGAGACTGTAACCATTATTGTTAAGCACTGTAACATCTCTTCTCTTCACTGAGTTTGTGTGCCCTCATTTTTATTCAGTCATATTCAAACCACATCCTTTTCTCACAGGTTTGCAATAACTAGGACATTTTTCTAGCTCATTCTGCCTGCTATAAATGAATAGCCTGGAAAATTTCCTTCTCACTCGTGTGTTTAAAGGCAGAGATGAAGGACAAAAAAAATTCTCCTCTTCTACCACTGTGCAGGAAACCTTCCCCTATCACAGCATATCTCAGTGGTCTGTTCTGTGCCTGAGCGTTCACCTGATCGAGGAGAGAGAAGTCAGAGTGTGGCATACCACCACAAAGACCTGGAAAGTGAGGAGAGACATTAAAAACAGGTTGGAGAAAGCAGTGCTGCCCATGAGCGTTCTTCCAGTGGAAAGAGAGACCAAAACACATAGTCACCATAGTTGGAAAGGACTCTTCTTCTGGTCTGAGAAACTCAGACCTCAACCGGGTGATCTATAAACAGTGTTTCAGAGTTAACGCTGTCCCAGGAAATGCCAGAGTTCTGAAACACCTCATCTGAGGAATACTTTGAGGTGAAAAATTACATTTTTAATGCGAGCTTCTAGGTTTGGGGTTTTAGTTTTTGTTTGTTTGTCTCTTTGTTTTATTTGGGTTTTTTGTTGCTGTTGTTGTTTTTTGGGGTTTTTTTGTTTGTTTTTTTCTGTTTTCTACATATCCCATGTAGAATTTTGTCATTTGTAAGTAACTGTTGATGCCAAGCAACTTTTTTCCACCCACAGTGCATGGGATAGGTATCTGACAGCATTTATATAAAAGGAACAAAACATCTACACCAATAAATGTTTTCTAGAAGGTCAATCCACTCCACATCCAACTCTTGCCTGGATCACAGACAGTTGCTGCTGAAAATGTCAGGATTTCACTCCATCTGATCTTAACAGCAGAGACCAGATAATACAGGTACAGGTCATGTCTTGCTTTTGCCAAGGTCGGTGTTGCTGCTGAGAAATGCTTTCTGAGCAGCAGCAGAAGATATTCTTGGTGACTTCTGCCCATTTTCTGCCAGACAATTTAGTTAACACAGGTTCTAAATACTTCTCCAAATCATGCCTATTTTGTTGATTTTTGTTTCTAAAAGAAAAAAAAAAAAAAGGGAAATAATGCCTAAGTTTTAAAAGGCTTGAAACATCACGTTTTAGCAATTTCAAAGATACTTTTTAATTTCTCAAGTGTTTTGTTCTGAATGTTTATGTATGGCACATCAAGACATAATATAGCAAAATAAATAGAAACACTCCAGCCCAAAAAAATGCAGTACTGTTATCTTCCCCTGAACATTTCTTTGGTAGAAATACAAAATTCAATGGAAATATATATATATATATACTTAAAATCTGGACTTTTGTGTTTATTATCACTAACTGGCAAATTCTTCTGATGATAAAGGTCACATATGGGAAAATGCACTTTTTTTTTGTTTATTTCTATTAGAGTAGTTTAAAAAGCTTATTTTTTTAGTTGAAATAAATGTGAAGTCATAATAGATTAACAGTGGCTACTTAAAAATATAAAATCCAAACCAACAACCAAAGAGAAAAAACCCACCGAAACCTCATGATTTCCCAAGTATATCAAAGAACTCTAGAAAAGCACTTAAAGATTTTCAACACTTCTATTAAACTAAATTATAAATTGCTTGCTTCCTTCACAAAGAAAGTTAACAAAAAAATCTAGAAATATGTGATTGCCAAAATTTTCGACAGATATTTCCTTTTCAAGAGTAAGAATAAAGACACCAATGTAAGGATCATATTTCTAAATATATTACCTGAAGCATTATGAATAATAATTCTGCTTTCTTGATTATGCAATGGGTATCTATGAATCTTGACATTGAAAGGAAACAATTTTAGGATATACAGTCCTTAGCTCCCGGGTTTTCCCTGCAGATGAAGGATATGCAAGTTTGAATCCCATGTAAGTCAGAACAAAACATTAATTCCAAATAAAATACGTATGATTTAAACATTACTAAGTTATAGAATGCAATATGCCACCTGTTTTGCTGATATTTGTAGATGGTGGCCGTGATGTCTTGTGACTCCCTCTTGAAAAGCAGGAAAATATTTGCCATTTTCATTTTTCTTGACTGAGTTCAGAAACTCCTAGCTTCAACTTCAATTTGGAATTACTAATATTACACTGGAACTGGACTTCTTAGAATTTTTTTTTTTTTGGTTTATATTTTCACTCTCAAATAAATGAGTTATTTAATAAATAAAAGTATAAAGGTTTTCAAAACCAATAAATAAGCATAATAATAAAAAAGAAATAGAAAAAAAAATCAGGTCCAATGAGAACCATAGAATCATTCAAAATTTTAATTCCCTGGAGGAATGTGAAAAACAAAATAACTTATGTCTCTGTCACCAACAAAGAGTTTAATACCCTAATCTTCTCTGTGGGCAGAATACAGCAGCTTGCCCTATTCATAGAACATATTTTCCCATGGAAGAACAAAAACATTAGTTCTGGTGTCCTCACCAGACTTGGAGTTCTCTCAATGCCATTATTGTATTGGTTAAACATCTTTAATTTAGACCTATCTGTACCATTTTATCCAGCTCACTCTGGACTTTGTAACAAAAAACACGGCCTTTGACAAGGTCTCACAGAACATCTTTCTCTGTACTGGAGGGTGGTGGATTTGTTGGGAGCTCTTTTAGATGGAGCTGGTTGGGTAGTCACACCCAGGGCATCATGGTCAATGCCCCAGAGGTTCCATCAGTGACATCAGTGACAAGTGGCATTGCAACAAGTGCTATTCAATATCTTCCTTAATGACAGCAGAGGGATCAAGCACACCCTCCACAAGTTTGCAGGTGACACCAAGATGAATGGTGCAGATGTGAGGGATAAGATGCCATCCAGGAGAACCAGAACAAACTCAGAGTAGGCGCATGCAAATCTCATGAGGTTTAACAAGACCAAGTGCAAGATGCTGCCTATGGGTTGAGGGATGCATCTGGTGTCAGGCTGGGGATGGACAGACCCAGAGCAGAAGGATTTGGGGTGCTGTGGGTGAGAGGCTGGACATGCCCTGGCCATGGCACTCACAGCCCAGAGAGCCAAACGTGTCCTGGGCTGCATCCAGAGAACTCTGTACCCAGAGAGCTTTGCATCTATCTCTGGGGACCCAGCAGAGGAAGGACAGGGATCTGAGAGGCCAGAAACAGAGAAGCCACCAAGATGACCAAAAGGACGGAGAACCTCTGCGGTGGGGAAAAGCTGAGAGAATTGGGGTTGTTCCGTCTGGAGTAAAGAAGGCTCTGGTGTGGCATAATGGCAATCTTCTAGTACCTGAAGGGAGCCTAGAAAAAGACAGAGGGGGACAATTTGCAAATCACTTGTAGTGGCAGGACAAGAGGGAATGGCTTCAGACCAAATGTGAGTTGGTTTAGATTGGATGTTTGGAAGAAACTCTTCCTGTTGAAGTTCGTGAGACACTAGAAAAGGTTTTCCAGGGAACTGTGGCTGCCCTATCCCTGGAAGTGTTCAAGGCCAAGTTGGATGTCACATTGACAAACTTGGACTAGTGGAAAGTATCACTACCCATGAGAGCGGGGTTGGAACTAAGGATTTTTAAGGTCCAGTCCCACATAAACTGCTCTATGACTTTGATTCTGTGATGCTCTGTGTATTGCACTCAATGTAGTATAAAGACATTTCTATTACCTCTTTTTCTTTCCAGCTTTGTTAACCTACTGCTGAGCCTAGTCCTTGAGTTACATTAAGAAGCTGTAGATATGTACATGCTTCCTTGTCAACACTCCAGGGGACTGAGTAACACCCTCTTGGGTTCATCTCACATAACTGTATTGGGGAGATATTTACAGCATCTTCTTCCTTGGAATACATCATCTTGGACTCTCTTTTACTCCTCAAACAGTGGCAGGATCTATTGTGATGCAATTTACACAGTTTGTTTTACATATATATTTCAGGGTGGAATGAATCATCCTCTTGATGATGAAGGGACATCCTCTTGATGAGATAACTGAGTCAGAAGTGTCTACATGGTGGATATAATCCAAATATCTCCCATAGGGTCTGACTGCAGTTTAGGTGTGGACATCTATAACCCAGACTAAGAGGGTAGTTCATCCTTTCCTTACCACTAGACATTTATTAATGTCCCTTTTTTGATGAAGCTTCTCATCTGTGCTCCCCAGCCTGTTTAGTTCACAATGGACTATGTTAGCTAAAGCAATATAAAGAGTAGATCTGTGCTAATGTGTTTCTTTTTGATTGGAGTCTGTCATGGAGTAGTCATGAAAATAGCTCAGTCATCAAAACTGGCTCCTAGGTGGTAAATAGAATTTTCAACCTAATGGAACATTTCAAAGTAGCATTTTAACTTTTGATTATACTTTCATCCAAAATATTTCTTTAATTACTTTTTTTTTCAGCAAAACACAACTTTCTCGAGAGAAAACTGTACTGTACATTATATTTTATGTCTTCTCTTTCTTTTTTTTTTGCTAATTGTCCAAAAGATATTTAAATAATTCAAGCAGAATGTCTTAAAATACTTCCATGGTCAGACTTCTAGGACTCTCAGAATTATTATCCCAGAAAAAAAAAACACTTAATAAATCCCTTCCCTAGTTTGCATCATCCTATAAAGCTTTACTTTCTCTTCATATTAGCTCCTCTTAGGTACCGGAAAAGGATCCCAAACAACTCCCATTTGAAGCTGTGTTGGTTTTATGTTTTTTGGGGGGAGTTTTGCTTGGTTGGTTTTGGATGAGGTATTTTTATATTTTATTTTGTGGGGGTTTTTTTTTGGTTTGAGTTGGGTTGGGTTTTGGCTGGTTGGTTGCTTGGCTGATTGGGGATTTTTGGCGGGGATTGGTGAGGTTTTGTTTTTATTTTTCCTGAAGAGCACAAATACATAATAGCACCTTTCTATTTGAAAAGTAAGCTGTCAAGTTGAAGAATTTTTGTTCAGATGATGAATTTATTCCATTATTCCTGATAATTTTTTTATCTATAAAAAATTATTGCACATTTATCCTCTCAGATTTTTGGGAGTGTCTATATGTGGAAATGATGAAGATGAAAATACTGGGATTAGTCCACACTTTCTTTAACATACTCTAAATTCAGCAACTGTTGTACGGATATTTGCCATCTCTGTTGTGTTTTAAGGCTTATTTTAGACCACAAAAGCAGAAGGCAGTGAAACAACACTGAAAATACATGTTAACCTTGAAATATTCCAGTCTGCTCAGAACTGACAGGTCAAGGGGATGAGTGAAACATGAGGTAAACCTGTCTTGCCTCCTGGAGCTCACAAGGAACTTTGCTAAGGTAGAATAAGGAAATAAGGTTCTGGATTCTGGCATCTAAGAGTACTCCTCAAAATATCTTAGGAATTCAATTGCACCTTAGTTACGTTATAAACCTGTATTTATACAGGAGTAGCTGGATTCTCCCTTGGTTCACCTCAACAGAGAACAGTGAATACGCTTTCTATGGTTAGGTGATATTAATTGTAATTGGCTTCTCTCTTCTACTTTGGGAAAGTTTTTGTCCAGAAAGACTATGTGCCTTTGCAAGGTGCCTACTCTCAACTCACATGGACTTGTAAAATGAGGCCATAAGAAACACAAGTTTTCCAGGTGTGCTGGAGAGCAGATTGAGCAGATTGTTGTCACCTGTGACTCTATCTGTGCAAGCTGACTTGAGCAGGATGAGTCTCTACTGTGTGCTCTGTAGTGCTTGGAAATTATTATTCTGACTCAAAATCAAGACATTTTCCTCATACTGCTTGATTTTTGGAGAATTACCAACTGCATTATAGATGTACCTTTGTGTTTGTAAGATCAACACTAAAATCAAATTAAACCTAAGTATCAGACATTGACTTTTATTTGACACCAGAAACTTCTGATTGGCTCTTCCTCGTGAGATTTCAGGTGCATTCAAAGAGGAAGCAATATAAAGAATCTCAAAAGGTTTTATCACTCTCCCTGAAATCACAGAGGTTGAAAATAATGTAAAAGTTACAGCGTTTTCCCAAAAGGTCCCAAGAAATTTGTATGTAATGTTGAGTTTCAACTCAGCTCTCTTTTTGACCCTGAAGTTAGTGCTGACATGTATGGCAGTGTTTATTAATAAAACAATAGTCCAATGGTAAACAAGTTTAATTCCAGGCATGAATGTTTGATATTCCATCTAAAATGAAAAAATATGTATTCTATAATGAATACTTAATTAGGACTGTGATCTGAATACAAGGACCAGAGCCCCTACCGTTGTGCAGACAAACCAGAGTGAAATGAATTACTGTCATGCGGGGGGTGATATTAATGGTGTCCAGCTTTATAAATGAATCCAATTTTAAGCCACTTTAGTTGCTATCATACTGAGAGAAAGTTCAACACGCCAAACATATCATTTCTGTACTGCCAAATGCTAAGATTTAAGCTTTAAAAATTTTTAACTTACAGATGTTTTCCTGCATTAAATATTTCTAATTATCTGCTGCTACCACCAGACAACATTAAAAATATATAAAATTGATTTTTTTTTTCTTTTGCTTCTGTTTATTTGGCTGGTTGGTTTTGGTTTATTTTGTTTCTATTTATATTAAGCCATATATTAATAGATGGGTATTGATTTTTACTCTGAAATATAACTGATGTTTGGCATGAAGGCTGGCTATTTGACCGCTAATAAGTTATTACAGTCTACTTTTTCTCAGCTGATGATTTGAGCTATGTAGTTCATTTCATTCAATCTGTTTTGCAGCTTTTAAGAAGTGACCCTCAGTAATAACCTCCACTTACTACTTCACTTTTATAAATTTTAATATTCCCACTTGAGGGAGCACTCATGCTCACACCTGTGAAAAGTTTAACTCATGTGAACATTTCTTCACTGATTTCCGAAGGATTACATGCATGTAAAAACATTTGCTGAGTTCAAAATATCAGTTTTGGGTTTAAATGTGTATCCTAGCGTCTGACTCATTTAAATCTTCCAGATTGCAGAGATTATTTTCACTTGTAAAACAGGTTTTCTCACTTACATAATTGGCATTTCTCTCCATCCCTGCCAGCAAACACATAGATAAATATATTACGAAAAGGCAATGTCAGTTTGTAGCCAGCTTGGGAGCAAAATTCTTTGGGAATGGTGATCATCTCAGATGTCTGGCAGCAGTGCAGCAGCATTCTTGCAGCACAGATCAAACAGGCAAACAGGAGAGCCAAGCATATTCTGGACTTGAGGTGAGCTGTTTGAAAGCACATAATGTAGGACTTCTGTTCCCCACAAAGTCAGTGCAAATTTCACTACTCACTCCAGAAAAAAAAAAAAAAAACAACAAAAAAACAAAACAAAACAAAAAAAACCAAACTAAACCAACCAACCAACCAAACAAACAAAACCCAACCAACCAACCAAGAATAGGATTTTTAACACAAAACTAAATAATTTCTAAATTTTACTCTAAAGTCCATCTGAGGTCTGTCTCAGTCTCTATTTTTTTATTGCAAATGCTGATGTTTAAGAACTCATGTGTAGCAAGAATGAATGGAATGTTTTTCAACCTGGATGAAGAATAAGCCATAAGCTCACAGCTCTTCATAGCTCTTCACAGCTCTTCACAGCTCTACAGTCCCAAAAAAAAAAAAAAAGGCATTTCTCACTTTTCTTTCATCAGAAAAATTCCATTTTGAAAGGAAAATTAAAGGGTTAAGCAGAATAGGATGTTCCAGTGTTCCAGTATTTTCTTTTCCAATAGAAAGAATTTTCTTACTTGGATGAAAATTTCTTAAGATTATAACTATGACTAAAATAATTCTGATTTTTAGCACTCTCCACCTTTCTGTCACTTTACAAAAGTTTTGACAAATAAAAAGAAATACTAGGAGTATTGGCATCAGCTCTGCCTGGGAAAAAATATCACACAGACTGAAAAGAACCTAATTCATCTCAGTGAAACAAATGAAAAAAAAAAAAGTCATTTCTATGAGCAGTCGGTATTTCTTTCATCTGAGAAGCAATAGGAAAGGGAGTTTAATTCTTCTAGGTCAGTGATTTGCACTGAGGTTAGTTAAGTAGTGTATGTTAGACAGAGGTTCATTATTACTTTTTGTTATTAATTATGGGTTTTGGTTGACTTATCTGGAATGATTAAGAGCTAGATTCAGAGTCTAAATACAACCTTTGGTCCTGTGCATAGATTCCTCTGGCTGCCTCTTTCAGATGTTCTCTGTCACTGAGGCTCAGGTGAAATTTTGGACACCTCAACATAATTCTTTCAAACATTCTGTAGGAGTTCAGTGGCTAAATTCCAGCTGAATCTTAAAGACAAGAATGGTTGAAGCTTAAGATTCCATGGGTTTACTATTCCTTCCTCAAAGAAATTCTCATAAATTCTCATAAATCACTCAGAACACACTTCTACATTGGAAGTAACTGTGTGTCTGAATGTTGGCTAAATGTGGGTTTAAAAACAATAATGATGTTGAAATATTTAATTATTATTGTATGAGTAAACTGAAAACAGGAATAACTTATTTTAAATCTGAATGTTTCCAGACAACTCGTAACAAACAAATAGAAATAAAATTTATTTCATAGAATTGTAACCACCAAGAATTTGGATTCTTAAACAAAGCAGTTTTCCTTGGCTCCCTTAATATTGAGTTGAGGAACAGAGACAAATCCTGGGAATGATTAATCCTTATGATGTCTGCCTTATCTTCTATTCTTAGGGTAAGAGTCTATATCTCAATATCAACCACAGAAAATGTGTATCAGAAACAAGAAAACTTTCAGAATTAGCTAAGTTTACCATTCCCTATCATTATTGGCCCATTCCCAGAATCTCTTGCACCAAGAATATCTGAGGACTGCAATAAAAAGAAATAGTTTGCCTCCGTAATCTCCATCACTCTTAAAAAAGTGAACTTTGATGTAGTAGATAAACAGGGGAAATTAGCACTTTCATTTGTTTGTTTTGTATCTGATAAAGATGAAGAGAAGAAAATTCCAAGAGAAGAAAATGCATTTTTCTCAAAGCAGTAATAAAAAATACAGGACTATCAGACGGTATCTGGGAAAATAATATAGAGCATAGCTATGGAACAATGACTATTTAATCCACATTTAATTTGTGTCACCATTGTATATTGATTATCCATTATCCTCATGCAAATGGCATGACTTATCCATTGAAACAGCTGTGCATTGTTTTTAATTTTAAGTGAATTCTTTTAGTGCTCCATGAAAGGTGTCAGATTAGCAGCCCCAGGGACTGAAGGCCTCTGTTTATCCACAGAGCGTATTCGAGTGATAATGATGGATCCACTCAAGCAGCTGCCTCAGACGTTACTTATCTTGAGGGTTTGTTCCACTGCTCATACGGCCAAAACATCTCCTCACAAATGAATAATAAGCAGATTCTGGGCCCATAGATGGAGAATGAGGGTGTTTAAATGCCAGCCTGCTGTAATAGTATGTTCCCATTTATTTAGGGACTCCTGTGTGCAACTGGGTTAACAGAAGTGTAAAGTACTTGCCTTGGAAGAAAGCATGAGGTGGGGAACTATTTTAAATATTCCTTTCAGTTCTCACAGCTTCTAAAAAGCTAACATATCAGACGCAGGAAAAGAAAAGTTGGAAAAGGTGGCAATCTGTGTTTGAGGGTGGATTTTGGGCAAGGAAGGACTCATCAGTCAAGCACTGAAGCTTGAGAAAATGGTCATGGTGTCAGGTGTGTCATGGAGGCTGTGCAGTCAAACACAGGATGAGAAGGAGAAAGGAATCACTCTGTCATTGGTCTTTAAAATACAGAAATCAGGGGGTATCCACGAGATTCTTGGACAAAAAGCTTTGAAACCTATGAAGGCAACTTTCACGCAACACACAATTAAACAGGGTTTCTCATCACCATAGGATGTTTCTGAGTATTCAAGAGGATTTAAAAAGGCAATGGAAAAGTCCAGAAGGAATGTGTCTATGGGACATTATTTATTGCTTTAGAAAGGGTGTTAGTTCCCCTTCAGGAAGTACCAGCATCAAAAACTGCCAGGAGCAGTGGGAATGTATCAGCAAGAAATCACTCAGTAGTTGCTTGGATCATCTTATTACTTCACTAAATGTCTTCTAGTGCTCTCTTTTGGAAAAAGGATGTTTCTCTGGAGGATTCTGGTATGGGGAACCTTTGACCACAGAAATAACTGCTTCATTTTTAGTGAAGTCTTGTTTATAGGCTGGTACAAAATTGCATATTACGTTTCCATGTCTTGATTCCTCTACTAGATTTAGATTTTCCTTCTTCATATAAATTAATTTAATCATTGGCATAAAAAGACTTCACAGTCATTACAATTCATTAAAAAGATACTGAGAGGATGTTGTGTCCTAATGTATGATCACCCCTCATTCTGTTTTTTCCTAGGATTTAGGTTTTTTGTAGGATTGGCAAAATAAGTCACCTTTGAATTAGAAAAACATTTCTGATTACAGAATAAGTTGTGCATCGGAATGCAGATTTGAAAGTGTGGATCAGGAATCTGGCTTCAAAATCATCAGCCCACTTTTGTTTGATTTTCATTTCTTTCCATACTAAGGGCTTTCCTAAGGAGATAAAACAATAAATTCTTATTTTTGAACTACTAGGGAAGGAAACAGGCTGTCTCCATAACCCTGCACATAATCTGCAGCATTGCTGACATGTTTCCAGGATATCAGAGGTGGCAGGATTCCAGGTGGGCTGCCTTAGGAGACCTGTGATACTTTCTCCTGTTCTGTACCTAGGATGAAACATCTTTTTGATTACAAATTAGGCTTTCCAGCCCCACAAAACCCCTATCTTAATTATTGAGTATCATTTCCTATTTGTGTCAGGAACTACCTTATATGTTGCAAAACAGAACAGGCAACTTTAACTGCGAGCAAAGCAGATAAGTGAGAAAGGTGGATTGATAAAGGCACCAAGCTCATGGCCTTGAACAAGGCAAACAGAGACAAAGATAAAGAATATTCTTTTACTGACTTAGTGACCTATGTCAGGGAGTTAGCTCTGGTCCCTGGCCAGCTGAGATGGGCTAATTCATGTTTTCACTGCCTCTAGACACTGGACTATAAAGTAAACTGTCCTCACTTTTTGTTTGTCTGGTTTTTGTTTTTGTTTTGATTGGTTTGCTGGTTTTTAGAGTTTTTTTTTTGTTTGCATGAGGTTTTTTGAAGTTTTTTTTAGCAGAGTTAGATGTCTCACTGTTCACTGAGCCTTTGAAACAAAGTAATGCATGTGTGGGGCAGAATTTCTGGGGGAAATATGGATCAAAGTGTAGTTCTCTCTTTGAGATCCACTGAAAGTCTTTGGTCAGCTGCAGAGCTTCTTCAGTGAACTTCCTGATGAAGATACATGGGATATCTTATCTGAATGACTTGCCTAACCCTAGCACACTGCTTTCTGCAAGCACATATATTCTATTGCTGAAGGACAGATAATAGAGACAGCATTATCACTGTGTGTTGTCAGGGAGACCATGAGAAAAGGGACTTGAGGTTGCCAGATCTGCCCTTCATTTACCAGCCTTTTCATCAAAAGCACTGCACTGTTGTGTATTAGCAGAAAACAGGGGCTGAAGTGGAGGTAGAATAGGAGTAGAAATTAAAATAGCACCACTATGGAGAAATGTAACTCAGTGTGTAAAGTACAGTCAGTCCTGGAGACTTGTCTGCCTCAGAGAGACTATCCTTGGGGCAAAAAAAAAAAAAAACAACAAAAACATGGTGGATGAAGCCTCCCTACATCTAGTTCTCTCACCTGCGCTTCATGTTCAGGAGTCAGGATATGAAAGACATAATTCTTCTCTCTCTCTGTCTCCCTGCAGTGTAGTTCTTCCTCATGTTGCCTCCAGAAACCTTTTCCTCTTTCATCCAGACACCTTAGGCTGCTCTGTCCCAATTCATCATGGTTCACACTACTGGAACTGTTTAGACATTCTTTTTTATCATAGACCAGACAAGGGCATTTGACCTACTCTGCTTTGGCCAACAAATGGTAAGAATTAAGTATCTACTAAGGCTGCATCTGAAGGACACATTGCTTGGTCTAGCCATTACTTGTGCACTTTCAAATAAATTACAGTTATCACTAATCAAGGGAGTAAAAGCAAAGTAGTAGTATCTTAGCAATTGTCTCATTATGTACTAGTGTTCTCTGGGTACAGGAAAAGCAGATGTTTGTCAGGACATTTCTTGACAATACCCTTTACCTAGGAACTAAATATTATCCTTCCCAGCAGATTTTAAAAATCAACCCTGTCAACCCCCATTTCAATCTGTAGTTAAATTAAAAAAAAAAAAAAATCCCAACAGAAAACTCAAATTGAGAAAATCAAATGCTTTCTGAAAATTGATGAACCATTGCAAATGACCTTGTTTGACTTTAAAATATACTGAAGTGTTTCTGAAATTGTTGGTTATAACCTTTTTTTGTTTCATGGATAGTCAGATAAGACATTTTCGACTGAAGCTTGCTGAGTATCTGGGAAGGTCACCTTATTTGTACCTTCCATTGCTGTTATAGATTCATAGATTTTAAGTCCAAATAGGACCTTGTGTAACTCCTGCATGACACAGGTCAGATAACTTTGCTTGATAATTCTACATCAAATCAAATTTAAACCATACCAAGAAATGCAGATATTACTTTATTTTCTACTCCATTATTTCCCTCAACACTACACATATACATGTGTGTCTCTCTCTTTCCCAAGACTTACTTAGATCATACAGAGTTCAGAATAACTGCCTATTATAGCTTTGAGTGAAAAAACACTAAAGAGAAAAAATATAATGGTTAACAGCAGCCAGTCTGAGAGTAAAACAGAGGAATAGAGGCAGTAGGTCACAGAATTGATGTGACAGAGTACAGAAAGTAATGAGCAAGCTCCTGTATTTCCAAGACCTTCATTCAAATTAATGCTTACTATACCAGTAGGTCAGAGATGAAAATGAGTTGGGTGGTTCTCTCTCATTCTGGGCTACAATGAGCATTTGTCAATATCACCACATATTCCGGAATATCAGGACACATTTAGTCCACCAAGTCCTTTAGGTGCACTTGACTACTAGGAAAGCTGCTAGAGTCAGAAGGGATATAAGAAAGAAGTTCATTCTGTGGGATAGAACTATTTTGGTGAGGCCATCCCAGGTTTTTTATGTTGGATTAACAATACCACCCCACATTCCATATTTTTTTTTTTTTTTTGCTTTTTTATTACAAGAACTGATGCATTTTTGACAGAGGACTTCCTCACTTTTACATGTTTGCCACAATCTGGTGACAGCTGACACCACTTATATATACATATATATAAATGTATTTATTTGACAAAATGGGACAACTGAAGACCACAGCAATTATTTAACTTGTTAAGAATTGCCCCACAGACGTACATGAAATGTATGCACATGAAATATACTCCTTTGAGGTGTGAGAGAAGGTATTCTATTTTCTTGATTCCCCTTTCTCCTCTAACATCTCTAAGACAAACTTTTTATGTGGCTAATGACCTTACCAAAGCAAAACACATAAGTACCAGAGCCTACTGTCTAATTGCTACCCTGGTTATCCCTGGGGTTAAACATTTTACTCTATTGGCCCCAGGGCATTTTCTGGCCCCAAATTTTACCCCCCAAAAAGGGTATGAAATTTTCTTCCTCCCCAACAAATAGTTAACTCAAAATCACATGAGAAATTAACTAACCACAGCCATTGAAGTGCTTTTCTATCAAGTTTCTTTTCAATATCCTAGCCCAGACTATTTACTGAAGCATGCTAAGAAAAAGACACATTCATTCTGTTGGAAATTGCCCACGGTTCATTTTTATGCAAAGAAGACCTCGTCTTCTTTAAAGAAGAAAAATTAATTACTAATGAGCATTAAAAAAAACTTGAGAAAAATCATTCAGCTTTAGTAACACATCATTGCATCAACTTTGTCAGAGAATTATGAGTAATTTTCATCAAACGTTATTCAAACTTTTGATGGCCTTTCTTGAGGATGTGGTAGAGATGTGGTGTTACTGAACAATACTACTAATGATATTAATACTATTAATATAATTACAAATTTCAATAATAATAATAATAACAACAATAGTAATAGTAAAAATAATTCAATTTATAATAATAAATAATTTTATTTTATTAAAATAAAAGTACTTACTACCTCTCATTAGTGTCCTTATAAACATTGCTTAAGACTTGTGACATTCCACAACTTAACCAATCATTATTTTTTGCATATTTATCTTTAAAACTGACACTGATTTATTGCTTTGTGAAAGTATCAGTTTCTTAAGCCTTTTTTAAGTTTCACTGCCAGAAGTTTTGCCATTTTTATTAGGAAAATGCTATGCAGAGAAGGTTAATTACACTGACAACTGTATGGAGCTAATTTAAAAATAAGTCTTTACCTGAGAATTTTAAGTACCTTTGGGGGGAAATTTGAACATGATTTAGTCATTATAGCTCTTCTTCCCTTTTACTGGTAAGCCTGGTGAATACTCTTCTGTCTGTTCACACCAGTAAATTAAATGATGTGCTGGGACACTGGAAAAGCCTCATCTGTACTTCTAGAGAGTTGGACTCATCCTTGCAGGACATCGCCTGAGGAAATGTGTCATAGTCCCATGCACCCCTCCCTAAGCAGAATTTAAAACAACAGCTGCAATGACAAAGGCCACTCTTGGGGATCATTTAATTTACTGGTGTGGATGGACCTGTGGAGTCCTAGTTTATACGGCATGAACATAATATTAACTCTACTGAAAATTGGCAGCCTTCCATATGGAATATAGTGTCTTAAAGACAGAGAGTTTAAATAAAATTTGGAAGAGGTTGTGAACTGAAACCTGTTTTGTAGTGAGAAAATTAGGCTGCGTCAGCTGAAACAGACTCCTATATATTTCCTTCTTTACCACTTACAGCATTAGTTGAAGAACTGTTTGAGCATTGTGCTTGTTCTTTAGCATGAGATCCTAAAACATGCAGCTGGAGATGAGATCAAAGATTGATGAAGTCCTGAAGTCAGCGGGAGAAACTGTGAACAGCTGGGACCATGTTGGAAGGCATAGGGATATGTTCATTTTATAGAGCAGTCTTTAGCTCCCTGGTGAATCTGTTCATAAAGATTTTGGAAATGAATGGAGTCATTGCATTGTACTTCATGACTTCCCTTTGGATAGGCTTGGACCTTGTGAGGAATTACAATTGTTCTTGATGCTTGACTTTGTCTATTAAGTCTGTGAAAGCCCCAGTCTAATAAAGCTAATATGGGTCACCTGAGTAGGCTCTCATTTGATTAATATGTGACCTAAAAGAGGGTGAATTTCATCAAGATTATCTGGCCTACTGGACCAGATAATAACAACGGAAGTAGTCCATGTTTTCAAATCTGGATGGAAATGAAATCAGTAAGTTACAAAAAAATTGTATTCTGAGTGAGAGCCAGATGGTTTTCTTAGATTTTGGCAGATTCTTAATGGACTACCAGACTTTAAATTGACTCTAGTCAACTCCCTGGCTTTTAAAGCTGTGCTAAGGATAATACTGACTGAGAGAACCTCACCCAGTGTTTCAAAAACTACTTTATTCTACTTTACATTCCCCTTCTATCACCCCATTCCTTCCATTCTCTGTGTCATCTGTAAAGCTTACCTAACTAACTATTCAATAAGGAAGTTCAGAACACCAATTCTGTACAAAATCACCCAACCATTAATAACAATGTCAAAATGAGAAATTTAGCTGGCTGATCAAAGTGTCAGAAATATTACATCTGATATTACCCAGAGAAACACTGTATAAAAGGAGAAGGAAATGCATGTGATCCCCTTTGTTGGTTGCAAATTGTGAAATTGGATTGGATCTTTTATTAAATAGCCACCTCAATGGCCTGGAGAACCCAGACAGTTAGGAGTTGCCCAGAATTTCCAGCTGAAGTGCTAAGAGACCAAAGTGCTAAGTGCTAAGTGAACAAATACATTTTTAGTCATTCTTGTCTGTGCTTAGGACTTCTCTTTGCAGACACATCTTCAGTGTTCTGCCCTTCACGTACTTGCTTGGTTTGTACCTGCTCCTGCTGTCCCATATGTTAAGCTTTTTTTATAAGCTTCTTTGATCCCTAAATCTCATTTAATGATATTTGTGTCCATTTCTGTGGATCAGTGCACCTTCAGTCTTGTCTCCTTATCTAACAGAACATTCAAGAGGAAAAATGAAATCACAGAAGAATAGTTCATATTTCTTTTGTTCTGATAAAGACACTCCAGAATTGTCCACAATTGCAGTTTAAAATAAAATATGATTATCACACTAGTCAGTAAAATAATTCAGATTTTCTCCATAACTTTAGGAAGTCTATTTTGACCAAAAGCAAAAGAATAATTTCTGATAAGAACTTGATATTGAAAATATTGCCTTAGAGATTATTAAAGGAATGCCTTAATATAAAAACAGACAATATAAAAATATAAAAAAAATATATATATATATAACAATATAAAAAAAGTTAACGTGGCATCAAGTCTGGCAGAAATGACTGAAAAGGAAACAAGTGTAAGTGGGCTTTACTTATTCCTTAGCAAGCACATAGACAGCTTTGTGTAAATAATTATTATTTCATGTGCCTGAGCTAAGTAACTAATTAGATGTAGAATCTAATGTCTTCCTTGTAATCATGGTCTTTTCAGTTATTCCTACCCAGTAGCAACAAAGTTCACCACTAATTCCCCTCTGATAAGCCTATGCAAAGAAGAAATTTTAAAAAAGGAGAGAAGAGGAGAGGAGAGGAGAGGAGAGGAGAGGAGAGGAGAGGAGAGGAGAGGAGAGGAGAGGAGAGGAGAGGAGAGGAGAGGAGAGGAGAGGAGAGGAGAGGAGAGGAGAGGAGAGGAGAGGAGAGGAGAGGAGAGGAGAGGAGAGGAGAGGAGAGGAGAGGAGAGGAGAGGAGAGGAGAGGAGAGGAGAGAGTTCAGGGAAAGGGAGGGAAGGGAAGGGAAGGGAAGGGAAGGGAAGGGAAGGGAAGGGAAGGGAAGGGAAGGGAAGGGAAGGGAAGGGAAGGGAAGGGAAGGGAAGGGAAGGGAAGGGAAGGGAAGGGAAGGGAAGGGAAGGGAAGGGAAGGGAAGGGAAGGGAAGGGAAGGGAAGGGAAGGGAAGGGAAGGGAAGGGAAGGGAAGGGAAGGGAAGGGAAGGGAAGGGAAGGGAAGGGAAGGGAAGGGAAGGGAAGGGAAGGGAAGGGAAGGGAAGGGAAGGGAAGTTCCGGGAAGGGAAGGGAAGGGAAGGGAAGGGAAGGGAAGGGAAGGGAAGGGAAGGGAAGGGAAGGGAAGGGAAGGGAAGGGAAGGGAAGAAAAAGACATAAGGTTTTTCATTACCTATTAAATGAAAAAGGAAAAAAAGCTTTAAATTGATAGCATAGGGTTAAAATGTTTCTAAAATCATGGTAATTGTAGATTCAGGGGATGGTAAGAAAGTTTGGATCTGGTAGGCCTGGGAAAGGGAACTAGGCCCTGGGAATGGGAGCTAGGCCCTGGGAACGAATTAGATCAGGTGAAACTGCACCTGTGTAATCATATGATAAAGGATACCATTGTTTGGTAGTTGAATATAGCTTTTGTTTAATTGTAATAAGGATCATGAGAAAAGGTGTCAGGGGGACCTGATGAAAATTACAAGAATTCATGCTTGGATAAGATCAATATATACAATATACCAATATGGGTTTAATAATTAATATATAGTTATATATCAAAAAGGGTATAAAAACATGTCTATCTCGAATCCATGTCAGAGTCAGATTTGGGTTTGTACCCCAACTCTCAGAGCTCTTCAATAAAAACATCTGCATATAATCATCCTGTGATTATGTATTTCCACGCTAACAAAGGCATTTGTAATATGGTGGGTGAAAATTTGAGAGTAATTGAAAAAAATAGCAATGCTGAACACTATCAGAGCAAAGTGACAAAGAGGAAAAATGAAAGGTTAGAAAGAATGGGCTCAGCAACAGGAAAGTTTTAGAATACTAAATTCTAGTTGAATTATGAGCTCTGGGTGTCCCCGTCCCTTCACCGAAGTTATTGCAGTCATGAACAATCTGTGCTTTAAAATTAAATATTGGTAAATCTAATTGTCTCCTGTGAAGTGGAACCTAGAATTACTATATCTAAAAGCTGTGGATCAGGGAAGGAGGAGGGGGAAGAATTGGATCTGTAGCCTATAAACAATGCTCTTTTGAGACTCTGAAGAAGCCTTTAAGACACGTCTTCTCTCAACAACCTTCTCTGTCATGTAGCCAGTGAGGAGAATCAGAATTATGGTCTATTTCAGCGCCTAGCACATTTTTTTTCCTAAGTGATCCCTAGGCATATTGAAGGCATTTCTATGTCCCTTCAACACAGAGAAGCACAGACACACACACAGACACACAAACACACCCACACATATCCTTCAACTGCTCAATTTCTAAATCTTCTCATCCTGGGCCTGTTTCAAAGAACCCACCAGACCCTTGTGTGTCACTCCATGTCTCAGACAACTGAAGTGAGAAGATGCTGAGACTCTGTGTTACAAAAGCCAAGCTCTGTACACTTGAATTGCAGTATAATTACAAATCAGTTTATTGGGGTGTTTTGCCTCATATTTCCTTGTTAACTATTTTTTTCTTGGTTTGGTGACTTTTAAGAATCCTCTATATCTATGTTCCCCTCTTAACTCTGTTCAGCAGTATTCAGATGACAATATGACCACTGCAAATTCCACAGTATTTCATCATTTTAGTGCTGAGTGTCATGATATTCATTTGGGATGAACATCTTGATTTCATCTGCAACTCACTCTACTGGGAATTAGAAACCAAAAGGATTTTCAAGTTTTTGCTTTCAATCTAGAAAAAGAACCGAAAACTAACAAGCAAAAAAAAAAAAAAAAAGTGAGTATTTTCTTTCTCAGTGCTGCAATAATTACCCTTAGCAACCAAATTGGCAGTTCCAAACTAGAACCTAGGCTTTGTGAAAGTATAAAGGACAAAAAACATAGCAGGAGAGCACACAGAGAGATCATCAAAGACAACTTCATGTGCTAGGATCCACCCAAACAAACCAATAAAATGTGGGCAGAAAAGGTAAAAATCCTTTTTACCTTTTTTATTCATTTACCTGTGCTTTGTATTGTTTCAAAACAACCTCCCCAGAGTCAAGGGAGCCCTTACCTCCCATTGCTGCATTTTCCTTCCTGCAAAAAAAAAGAAGGCTGCTTCCAACAAAAAAGAAGAAATAACAGATTTACATGAGATTACAAAGTGTTTCTGAAGTTCATAGTAAATTTGAGGCTGTGGAGGGGGGAGCCCAGGGGAAAACCTGTTACTTAATGTCCTTCCTGAAGCATAAAATTCAGCAAAAATTCAATACTGCTGTCAAATGCCAAATAGGCAGGTCGATATGTTAAACAGGACGTAGTGACACTTCTAAAGAAATAGGCCAAAGCTTACAACCAGGCTGAGATATAAACTCTAATGATTTCACACGTTCATTCTTAGTCCACGTGTTGTCTGACCGAGAAATGGAAAGTGCAGAATTTACAGCTCTCTCTGATGGGATATTCAAGGGTGCAATTTCAGACTGCAGTTCTTTCACTGTATTGCAATGCTTGTTATGTTCATTTCATTCTTACTAGAGATGAATGGAAAGCTAAAACTTTCGCTGACACTACATCAAATATGTGAATGGGCAAGAAAATCAAGTTTCCTGAATTTTGATATCAGATAAATACATGACCAATTCAACCTGTTCTAAACCAGATATTGAATATGTCCTTGTTTTAAAAGACATTCACAAATTAACCCATTCTGGTTCAAACCTGAAACTCATAAAATGTCCTTGACCTTTTCAGATTTATTTTTGATCAGGAGCAATTCAGAAATTCAGAAAAGTTTGCTGCCTACATTTATATTACAATTAATAGAGCACTTGAAATACAGTGAAATCTACAGTATTAAGGCAAGAATGCTCCTTTTCCTTTTTTTGCTCATACCAGGCCTCTATTTTATTTGTATGTATGATTAGATCTACAAGACTACTACTGATTCTTACTGTTTTAATAAAGCAATTATTAAAGTGTTGTGTATTTAAGTAGAAATAAACAATTTTTCCAGAGCATGAAATTATGCTCTCCTATATTCTTTTAAAATACCTTCCCATTCCATTGCACTACTGATTCTACAAATAATATCAGAAATAAGTCCATCTCCATCTCAAAGCTCAAGATGAGGTAGCAATCATCTGAACCAGATCCATTTCGAGGTAGGCAGGGCTTGAAAACATATAATTGTGTTATGCAGTATTACTTAGCTCATTGGCTAGTTTGCAGTAAAATGGAAAGTACATGACCCTTTCCTCTGGCTGCCATGTAGAAGGCTAATTTTTCAAATGCATAAAATTCTGCATGAATCCCTTTCTTGAAATGATGCTGCTAGGCTGGATTCTATCATCCCAAATGTTTGCTACACTAATAGGCCTCATAATACACCAGGAGTATAGTGCATTGATGCAGATTAACAATATAAAAAGTTAAGCTAGGTTTTATATTAGCATTATTCTTAATGCTAATGTAATGCCGAACCACTAAGGCAGCATTGTTAGAGTGTTAGTACTGTAGATTGTAATGACAAAAGGAATTAGATGGGTTTTCTATGTTAAATCAATCATTAAGTGGTGGTATAATTATTTGCTGTTAGTAAAGCTCTTTTTTCCCCCCTATTGTAAAATTGACAGTGTACAAAAGTAATTGCACTGTTTTCATTTCAGCAGGGCTCCTTTAGATTAGAGCTGGGGAGGAAAGATGTGGCACTCCTAATCCTTTTGACATTTCAGGAGGAATGCATGAGTAATATTGCATAGCCATGTAATTAATCAGCCTGGGTATTTGTGGTCTACAAAGCATGTATTTCTACTTGCATTAGGATGGGAAAAGTGAATGGTGGGTGGGAGAGTTTCTGCGTTCTGCCTTTCCACTGTTTTAATTACAGTGGGACATTGTCTTCAATAATTTCCTTTGTCAACTTTGTGTGTGCCTTGCATGTTAAGATCATGGCTAGAACACTCTCAGTTGAAGTATTTTAAATTGGAATAGAGGAACTTTCTTGTTAGTAAATTTAGATTTTTATCCTTCATACACTGGTCTTCACAAAGGATTTATGAAAACTAGATTTGAGGGCTCTATCTGTGAAATGCAGAGAAGTCTTTAGGGAATTAGGGGATGTTAGCTGGACCTTTTGTATCTTTCTTTTGAAATAAGATAAGATTAGCTTTTGTAAGGTCAAGGACATTAATTTCCTTCCTTCCTTCCTTCCTTCCTTCCTTCCTTCCTTCCTGGAATCCTTCCTGGAATCCTTCCTGGAATCCTTCCTTCCTGGAATCCTTCCTTCCTTCCTGGAATCCTTCCTTCCTTTTCCCATCTCTCCATGATCCATTCCATCATCCCCTCTTCCTTATTTTCTTCCTTCATAATTTCTTTCCTCTCTCCTCTTTCATCTCAAATTTCAACAAAAGTGAAATTCCATATTTTATCTCACAAAATCATGCTTATGTTTGCTATTCAGAGCAGATGTGGGATCTATTTAAATTATAGTTTAGAATAATCTAACTCTCCTTGTAAAGGCAGCAGCAAGTAGCATATATTTCTTTTTATGAAGGAGCACACAGTATTTCCCTGGAACACTGATAAAACAGAGGAGAAAGTCAGGAATTACTGAAATCTTTCACTCATCAACATAGGGATAAAACAATAAGTCACTGAGGAAAAGAATACTTTTCCATGTTCTTCCTTTAAGAGCCCTAGCACCAGGTGTGCTTTTTAAAATATATAAGGCACCATTCTGCAGAAATAAATGTTTTCCCCCAGAGAAAAACACACAGACATCTACCACACCTCAGATCTTCAAATGAGCTCTCTCTTACCTGTTGAGGTAATGTCAGTAATATCTGCTGACTTGCTCCTTTCCTGGGCTGTAATACTACCAGCCTTAGTGAAATGAATGCTACAATATAAGGATTGAATCCTTATAAACTTCATCAAGAGAGAAGAGAATATGCTACTTTTTCTGCAGTGCTAGGCACTACACAGTTTATTACATATCCAGAGTTTGTACAGAACACTATCTGGAAATCACAAACTATCATGAACATCAATTAAGATGTTGTAGGTAAGTGTATGATTTGTGGTGTACTGAAGATACAAGAATGCTGGGAAGCATCATGTGGTTTCATGATAAATAGTGAATCAAGAGATGTGGAAAAAAAGAAAAAAAAAGAAAATTAGAGAATCATCCCTTAACCAATTCTACATCTTTATAACCTAGTTTATTTTATCCAATAACATATTTTCAAGGGGATACTTCTAAATGTGTATGTGAAGGTACATTCTATGACATATTAAGCTCTGAACTGGACTTCCAAAACTGACATCAAGAGACTTATTAAACTTCATATACCCTTTGGTTCTGTTATATAAATATGAAGACTTTCTTCCTTTTACTAGACTTAGATGATTTTCTGTTGCTTTTATGTTTCTGTTTTAAAAATTGTTAAATGGATTCCAGTAATAATAATTTGTGTGTCTGGTACACGTTGATATTTTTGGTACATTTGCTCTAAAGATAAGCAGATGGGGGGTTATTAAATTCTATAAAACTATGTTTTAAAGACATTGAATATGAAGGCAGCTTGAAAAGTCATGCTGAGCTACCCTCCTTTTTTTAACTGGTTCAGAACCATGATACACAAATTGTTGGTAGCATATCTTAGGTTTTTAGTTGATTATGGTCTCTTATGGTCTCAATCAATAAATTAACTGAGCTGTGCCAGATGCTTTTCCTCGCTTTCATTTACTTCAGAAACAAATAACTGCCAAGATATCAATCTTAAATTGAAGTCAAACAGTTAAATCATAAAAAATCCAAACCAAATCAACAACCAACCAACCAACCAACCAAACAAGCAAACAAACCACAATCTGTTAAAAATTCCTTCTTACACAAATAACAACTGAGAAAATTCACCCTAGGTTGTCCCTCATCTTTAATTTCACATATCAAATCCATTACATGGCAGACAAATTTGGTCTGTTTGTCTGTCTGTGAATATCTTCACGTTTCAAGTGCAGCAGCTGACAGAGAATCACAGTCATGTTCTTGGAAGGTGTTTCTGTTCTCTCACCCTTAAGGAAGCATGTCCAGGCTCCATGAGCTTTAGGAGGTAAACTGAAGGGCATGCTGGGCAAGCTGCAACAAAAACATGCCAAAAGCCAGAAGAACCAATTGTATTGGCTTCTTGCTTTAACTCCTCTGAAAGTGGAGTTCATCCATTTTGTTCCTATCACTGCACAATATAGTTCTAATAAGAAGGCAAAATTCATTGTCAAGTGAGGTGGCAGGGAGAGAGCTGAGTTATGTATCCTGTGTTCGATGTGATTATTCTAGTCCTAAATATGTACATAAATCCTTGACCTGGGATTCCCACTGAGAGGGGGTGGAGGAATAAAAAAGGAGATAATCTACTGATTTTTCACACAGATGTCATTGAGTAAGGTGAGAGTGACCCTTTTTGTTAAATTTTGGCTTAAAACATCTATATAATCTTGAAAGTATATTTAGACTCCTAAAACTCAGAATGGACATAGCATTGATTTTAGAATTGCAGTTTAATAGAAATATGGGCAAACCTCCCAGTGTTTTATACAAGAAACCATTCAGGTAGTCCTTTTTAAAAGTTCTTTTAACTATTCTTTAAGTCCAGAGTAAGATTTCTAATTACAGAAGTAGAGATATTCTTGAAAATAAGAAGCTTTAGCACATTGCATATATGTGGCTTCTCCAATAATTAAAGAAAGGGTCCTAAAAAATCTGCTTGTGTTACTGTACTTAGACCCTCAACAAATCACAGCACAGAAGGGAGTTGTTTGTTTCATTTGGTTTGTTGGCTTTTTTTTTTTTCCCATGGCAAGAACACATTATTTTAAATAAATTGCTAAATAAAATAATAGGAAATAATCCAGCATAAATGAAAAGGTAACCAAGAGTACATTTTATACTTCCAAGACTTTTTGTTACACAAAAGCTGTCATCTGAATCCTAATCATTAACCTACTTCTCTCTGTCTTGAACTGAATATATTGATACCTCAGTCTCTGCCATTTATATACAAGAACTTAACTAACATGTAATTTTTATAGAGTATCTGTTTCTACAAGAAACTCATTGTGGCTTGGAGTATCTACACGAAGTATCTTAAGAACTGAAGGTAAAGAACTGAGCAGCAGTATGTTCTGAGTTATAGACCAGTAAAAGAGTAAAACATGTTTTGAGTATCTTAGTGTAGTGTTGAAATCCAAATTCCCCTCTCTACTTTCCTCATGGAAATCCCAGGAAGTTCTTGCTCATTTACCGAGCTGGACAATGAGAGGCGGGGAGAGTCTTACAAGTCAAAGGGGTACTAGAAGACAAGCCAAACAGAAAACAATCATTACGGCACTAGGCGGGGAATATCAGCAAGCAACTAAGGAATTCTGAAAATAAAAGATGCAGGGGTATCTTTAATACATTTAGGAAAATGTTTATTCATTGTGCTCATCAAAGGAGAAATTCTGCTTTAGTCTGTCTTATTCTTGATGACATTCTTGCTTCATGCAGACCAAACTCTCATTCTTAAAATATTAATACATGGATGAAATGTTTTCAGTGCAAGGCAACACATAAGATAAAATAATTATTTTAAAATATAATATTGTATATAATACTTTCAATATTTTTATAATTATTAAAATATTATGGAATTGTCATCTTACATATAATATAAATGGAATTATTATCCATCATGACAGAAATACCCCAGCTTTTATCAATTAACTTAAACAAATTGCCATATTTATTATTAAGATTTTCTAATTTACCTTATCACATAAAGTACATTATCAAATGGCACATAAATTAATAACGTAGGAAGAATATGCCAGAAACTTAAAGGAAGTGTGCTCTTTTTTATTAAAGTTCCTAGACAATTTCTAATTATTAGCTTAATTTATAGATTATATTCTCTTATAGTTCTGGTCACTAAGTGCTATAGAGCTGCATGGTTAGATCTGTCTGGTTTTGGCAGTGTCTTCTCAAAAATATAGCTGAAAATCTAAAACTTGTTTGATATCCCTGGAAAATGCTTTCTGCCTCCATTTCTGATTTGCTAAAGGAATGTCATAGCCTTATTTGTATGTGACAAGAGAAAATAATAATGTTAATGTTCTTTATGAATGATTCTAAGATCTATGGATAAAAATATTGCATATATATAAGCATTTTATAGCTGTTGAAATTCTAATAGTATTAGGAGATAATTTTTTTGTGTGGTGAATGGATGAGAGGACACAGATAATGATTTGCCGATCTAGACAGAAGAAGAGCAAAATAGCCCATTATCTGCATTTTCATTTGATGACAGGATGTCCAGAGAGAGTAAAGAAAATTTAATCAAGTAGAGACCATGGCCTTTTATTTTCGTGAACTTTGCTTTGAAACAAAATGGAAGCATTCATTTTATTTTGTTGGAATCAGCTCTTTCCAATGGTGCTAAGAATAGTTGAATACTGCAACTTAACAGGATAATATCAATATCACAATATAAATGTTTCCTTTTCATAATGTAAACCAACACCATAGGTCGTCCAGTATCCAGAGAAGGTAGGTGCAAGCTGAATTAACCTGCACTAAAAACAACTCAATAAATCAAATATTAAAGCTCTCTGAAACTTTTCAAGATTAGCAGTGCTTGCAAAAATCACATTTAAAACAAGTGCACTGAGTCAACATCAGAAAAGATATACTGAGATGTAAGGGGAGTCTTCTGAGCTTGTATTCACAATTTTTTTTATTGTGAAAGAAAGAAAGAAATAATTCTGGTTATCTTTTTTTATAATTAAATTTTGTGTACTGACCTATTTCGAGTGAAAGGCAAGAGAAAAATTCTATCTACCCGCATCTGCTGTTTCCTGGATACAAGCCAGTTTTTTCAGACTAACACTAACTCACAAAGCAACAGAGAAAGAACAAACATGCCCTCTCTCTTTGCTGATTAGAGGATGCCTCATAAATGCATTCCCTGGACAAGCTTTATAATAGACTCATCCACTTTGTGTTCAATTGTAAATTCAATACCTAGTACTATTAGCTGTTCTATCTGTTGAACTTCATCGTGTTAAACATTTGGTAATAAAAAGACTGGACACAAACAAGAAAAATAATTGTACATATTTCTTTAAAGTATACATTGCAGCTTGGGATTTTAGGCTCAGAGGTTGTTTTCTTTTTTATTTTCTTTTTCAGTAACTTCTTGGTAACAGCAGAGGATGAGCAAATACATTGTGTGGAAAGGCTGAGTCAATTAGCAATAGCTGTCATGTGTATTGAAGTGCAGCTGTTTAAAGTGAGAATATTTTAAATGTAGAGAGGTGTTACAGTTGGGGAGAATTTCTGAACTGTGTTTCAGCTCTTTTGCTCTGTTCTGACGTCAAGCATGGATCTTGTCGAAGCAGCAGGATGACAACTTAGTAGGAGTCCTGTGCATTATTTCTTAATCCTGATCAGCCAAACCTATGGTGAACTCCCATTCCCCAGAGAGAGCCAGAGAGTCACACCAAGCCAAACTGTACAGATCAATTCTGCAGAGTTTTCTAAAAGCATAACCTTAAATCCTGCAAAAATCAGTTCCTCATGTTCCAGTCTCCTGAGAAGGCAGCTCCCACTGCCCCCTGCAGCCCCACTCATAGCTGGAGCTAAGCCATATTCACAACACTTCAGAACCAGGTGAGTAGCGGGGAACTCCCAGAAAAGAGATAGAGCTGCCTTGTGTTCAAACAGCTTTTGCTTAAACCTTTTGCTTCAGTAAAGCACCCTTATAATTTTAAAGCAAGTTTCACCCTATTTTGTTTGTTTTTTCAGATCCATGGCTCCAAACTCCTTGTGTGCCCTGCACCAGTTGCACCAGGATGCCTGGCAAGTGCCTGTTAAATGTCTGATGGTCCACAAAGAGTTGCCCACTCACTGCTTTATTAGTGGTCCAAATAATGGGGGTGAAGCAGGCAAATTAGGGCTGTCGGCACAAGCTTGTGCTTTTAAGCATCCACCGCTGAAGTTTTCAGCATAAAAACCTGTTTTCTACCCAGAAGAGCTTGCCCAGGCATCCTCTAGTGGATAAATGTGTTTATCACAGATCTTTTAAGCTGGTTGATGACGCTGTTCCAGACTGGGAAACATATCTCCTTTTTGACTTTAGAAGCTTCTTACACACATGCATACGTATGAATAAAGCTCAATCAGCGCACCCTTTAAGCAGACAAATTAATTAAGGAATCCTTTTTTCAGGAGGAATTATGTTGATAAGGACAACAAAAACTCAGATGGTCCTGTGTAGAGCTCTTGAAAAGTGACTTTTGGCCTCAGTTTCTTCCTCTCTGAAAGGACTGTTAAATTGTAATGGCAGTCAAAAGGGTCTGATTTACTGTTTTTACATGTGTGCCCAGCATACGTAAGCCATAAAATAGTTGGTATCCTCTTTTCATTATCAGTTATTAATTTTGTTCCTTGCATATGAAATAAATTCTGAACTAATGAAACAACTATTTCTGATTAAAAGCTAGAAGTGACATATTTTTGCACCAGTGTGGACCAGGTTGAATCTTATTTAAAATTCTTATTTAAAATTGAACACAAATTTTCCTTTTCTTTGAAAAGAAAAAAAAAGAGAAAGAAAGAAAGAAAGAAAAAGAGATTGTTTTAATTTAATACAAATGGGTTGCAACCCTGTTTACTTCCTTATGTACTAAGAGAAATAGAGACCTTGATATATACTCCCAAACCAGTTGATGCCAGGGACCCAGAGAGATGAATCAATCATCTGTGATTTCCAGTCCTGTTCCCTGGCCGAAGTGCACTGTATTTGAGCAGTCAAACTTTGCTGAAATTCACCCATTGCTGGGACTCAGGACAGCCTGTGGGAATCAGGAAGCAGAGTGGATGGCCAGAAGCCCTTTAAGGAGACAGCAGGCCATGTGTCAGTTGTCAGGAAAACATATTCCTCTATTTTCCTACCCCTTGAGTCAGCTATATTTCACAGCTGTGGTGTCAATGGAAAAGCTTAATATCAACTGTATTGGAAATACAGCTTTCCAATTAATTCATGTCCCTGAAATATAACTTTTTTTTCCTTTTTCTTTTTTCACTCACTAGGAGTGGAAATTTGATCACAGGTACAACAGTGTTCCTACCACTCTGTTTATTGTTAGAAACATTAAACTGAACTATTGCTCTAGGAGTTGTCTATTGTATGCAAACAATAACCAACACAATGTCATCTATACCTCACATGGATGCACTTTTCCACAGTTCATCAATGAAAACATTGTCTTATTCATTTGCTGAGTTAGATTTTGGCTGTTTTTCCCAATATTGCTAGCACCAGTACCACAGGTGCTATGGGAGCTCATTAATATTTTTCTTTATACATTGAGGGATAGGGGCTACAGGCCATCCTAGCAGAGATGTTTGGAGTGTGCTTTCATGGGAAAGAAGGAATTTGAATATTTTGCAGCTTGTTCTGAGCTATTTCTCAATTTACATGTGAGGGTCTTTCCCAATAAAGTCAATATTTCAAGTAAAGGACCTAATTTTTTTTGTTTTTCTAGATGGCTCTTTTGCTTGTGCACCATTATTGATAGAAGCTGTATTTAAAACCATTTTAATGAGACACATGAGTATGAGCGAATCTGCAGATTATGTCAATCCTTCATAAGATACATCTATTTAATGCTGATAGCTCTTTCTGTACTAAGCATCTTGGGTGTATTTTGCTGCCAGAAGGAAGAAACAAAATCATTTCAGATGCTATTTACCTAATTCTAATGCAGTCATTGAAATTACATCATGTGGTAATTTCCCTAGACCTTTCTATTTCTCTTTACTTACAGTAAAGGAAACCTATATAAAGTAGTTTATGTCCTGAACCTGTCTGTTACCTTAATGGAGCCTGAGAAAATCTCATGGCAAGAGTGTTTCTGTGAACTGCAGTTTAGCCAGTGACTACCCCAGTAGTTTGTTCCTCCTCTCTTCTAAGAGAAAAGTTCTTTACAAGAGATCTTATCATTCCAAATTCTAGATATAAAAATTCTGTAAGAAAAATTTAGGATTATCAGCAAAATGGATAGAATTTGATGCCCAACAACAAAACCTTCAGCATTTTCACATTTATGTCTATGACTGGAGTGAAATGGGAAGGAAAGGATGACTGTTTCCATTGGAATGAAATGATACAATGATACCTGTCAAATTCAGACCTGACCAAGTTAGAGTGTATTTTTAAGGATGTTGTAGAAACTCCTCTCAAACACTGGTAAGCTTGGGAATAAGGTGCTTCATTAGGAAGTCTGTTCCTGGTATTTGACCACTTCCTTGACAAGGAAATGCTTTCTTACATCCAGTCTGAACCTTTCCTGGTGCAGCTTTGAACCATTCCCACCCATCCTGTCTCTGGATACCATGGAGATGAGATCATCTTTCTCATAGTGTGTTTTAAAACACAATTATAACTGTGTATACAACCAGTCCCTCTGCACAAATAAGAATCATACCAGCAGATGCTTTGGACCATGAGTTCTGTGAAAAGATATTAAGCTGCTGCTTCTCATCTTTGGAAGACCAATATTGTCTTAAGTGTGATGGAACATTTTGCTTTGGCAATGTTTATTTCTTCAGTGGTGCATGTGTGTGCATGTGTGTGCATGTGTGTGTGTGTGTGTGCCTATGGGTGTGTGTCCTTGAATACCTTTTTACATTGCACTTCAAGATTTGATGACTCCAAGTAATCCTGCTATTGATTCAATATTAAGGAAACAAAGAGTTATTAAGTGATAACCTGTTGGTGTATATTTTTTACTCTGTTCATATAAACCAGTGGAGCAAGATCAATTTACTCTCCAGTTGAATTGCTTTTCTTGTGGGCACCTAAAGCATACGTTAGAGATCAGCTTCCAAGAAACAAATTTATTTTCCTGAAATGATGGTCTTTATTGGCAACATCTAGTTCTTTTAATTTTACAGTTGGTTTACCAGTTATTATCTCTGTTTTCATGAAGCATGAGAAAAATGCTAGAACAGTTAAATGTGCTTACTATATACTTTGCGAATTAGTGACTCCTTAAAATTGGCAGCAGATGTGGAGTGAAACTGCACTGTCAGTTCTCCTTCCCCCCCCTCCCACTCCCTCCCCCTCCCCTAATTCCTCTCTGCAAACCCTGGGAAATCATTTGCCTGGCAGAGATTACCAAGGTGCCATCAGCATGTCACACTCAGCTCACACAGTGGTATCAAATATTCGTTCTTATTCCTGACCCCCTCGTTTGGCTGTGACAAATCTGAGAAATCTGAAAGTTGTGGAGGCTGGGGAGGGGGAAGGAAGCAAAAACTGTTCTGATGCTTTTCTTGCCCATTATGCATTTGACGGAATGTGCCTTTTAAATGACTTGTACATCTCTTCTCAGGTGTGCTACGGGCACAATGGCAGCAATTGCCAGCGGTGACTAAGTGAGAAGTGACACTCTCTGTCTCTCTGAGGGTTTCTTCAAGTCCAGTTTGGAGCCTTTCATTACATTGCAAGAATCCATTAAGACAGAAACAAGGTTATTCCATGAAATGTTTTTGTGACTAAAGAGGACATCCAGCTCTTTAATCAGTGACAGAACATCTACTCTGACAAGACTGAGTGATACAATGCGCTTGGCTAGCACCTTTGCAACTGAAGGGGAATATAACTTACAAGGACAGACAGTATTCTCATTAAATTGCCATTGGTTGATTCATCAATGCTCCAGTGGAAATAATTATTCTGTATATGTTTGATGTAAATGTCTATGTCAAATGAAACCTCATTTTGTATTTTGCGGATGTCTGATCCATGATAATTTGGCTAATGCCTTCAGGTCATGAGATAACAGTCTTCTCCCTTCAGTTATGACAGGGGCTGCAGTGAGAGTCTAAGTGATTTGGTGGAGATAAATACACACATATACACACAGGCACACACATATTTATGTACAAACAAACAAACAAACAAACAAAATCACCATTTTAATGTCAGTTTTACCCTTGTGGATTTTATTTGCCCCCATGTGGGTGTGCCAGTT
Organism: Cinclus cinclus; assembly: GCF_963662255.1. Taxonomy (NCBI): domain Eukaryota; kingdom Metazoa; phylum Chordata; class Aves; order Passeriformes; family Cinclidae; genus Cinclus; species Cinclus cinclus. The sequence continues at coordinate 79,235,820 of NC_085084.1, read as the reverse complement.
TTTGACTAGAACAAATGGAGAGTAATTTCTTCGACCTTTGCAAAGTCACCCTAGAATAACTGGCAGGCAAAAATCTCGTCCCACACATATCTTTTGCAGTAAGATGCTGGAAGTCACCATGGGAGGAAAGAGGTGCTGTTGTATACTTAGATGTGCCAATACCATGCTATATAAACACATAAAAGGCTACAGATTGATTTTGGAATGAGCCCTAAGCAAAGTGAAAGTTGGAAGCACAATGAAGTACCACAGAATTATCCCAGAAATGTGGAAGTCTCTCTGAATAGGTGTAATTTAATTTCTTTCTGTCTGTTCCAGGAAGAAAGAAGTTATGTTTCATGTATGTAGTAAAATTACTACCCATAGGATATTGTCTAATGGAAAACAGGGGAATAGCCAAATAACATTCACCTATTCTCACTAAGAAGGTAAAAAGACATTGATTAGTCCCCTTCAGTGCTAAGGGAAAGGTTTAAATAGATTACATTTGGGAGTTCATACAATGTTGTTGGCTTTTTCATAAGTATATAATCTCAAAACAATCTAATCTTTTTGATATAAAATCAAGATCCTTAGTCATTTAGATAATTGTTAGTGATTAATATATCCTTGATAATAAGATACATGGTTGTATTTTATTTTATGAGCATAACTATTGAAATTAAAAGGACCAATTACTAGATAAGGAAAAACCAACTGTTCATTAAAATCTTAGGAGTTTAGCCTTTTTTGTGTGTGAGTCAGAAAGTCATTAGGAGGAGAGGGTGAAAAAAGAAGGATAAAGACAATGAGGAGTATCAACTGAGATGATTTTTTTCAGTTGTTTTTGCTTTTGCATTTTTTGTAATATTGAAAACAGCTGGTATTAAAAGAAAAAAAAAACATAATAAGGAATTTGAGAGAAAATAAAGAAAACATTGAAATCAGTGATTACCAATAAGTTAATATTTGTTTTGTTTTGTTTTTTTTTCTTTCTAAAAGAAATAAGATAAAAAATGTTTTTCAAATGAGAGAATCATGACTGTTTTGGTTTCTCAGAAGATAATGTTACAGTTTATAAACTAACCTGTAATATGTAGGAAAATAAAATAAATTAAAAAGAAAGAGGAATATCAAGAAAATAGGTTTATATTAAATTTTTCAGCAATAGCTGTAGTATGGGAGAAGAGGAAAAATTAGGTCAAGCTTCTCTAAGACAGTTCTGAGGCTGTTTACTACTTGCAGTGGGAATTCTCAATTCATAAACAGTTGTCTTAGAAGAAAAGCAGCATGTATTGTCTTTAAATCAGAGTTAAGATTGTATTTTTACTCCATATTTTAAGTTTCCCTACCTTCTTCTAAAGATGGCTGATAGGGGAAAAACCTCAGATCTTACCTCCTCTAGGCATGAGATCTAGACAGTGTCGTGCCAAAGTCCAGTAGCCCACTTACACTTTTAGTCCTGGAAATTAACATGCACTAATTTGGGAAGACCTCGGTGCTAATTACTAATTCTCTCAGAGGCAATTTTGATGTTCTGTAATGTGCTGGATGCACCCCTTTTATGGCACAGTGCCTTCTCTTCCCCATTAATTATCTGCTGTGGGGCAGCCAGCAAGGCTCTGGCCCATTTCTTGTCAGCAGAGATGTGTCTTGACTCTGAGGGAGAAACACAGAGACAAAGCTAAGAGCTTGGTCTTCCTAAGGACAATTACAGCAGCAGACTACAAAAACTGAGGGTTTTTTCTTTGTGATATCTCAAGAAAAGCAATTTCCATGAATGAGAGGCATAAAAATTGAAATGCTTAAACTTGACAAAGACATGGCAAAGGAAAACAGCCCAAGTCAAAAATCTCTCATAAAGCAGCTTCTGTCTTTATAATCAATAGAGAAATCTATAATTCAGCACTTTATAAATTATAGGCATGATAGCCAGGAAAAATATAGGGATGGATCTTTGGGATAGCTTTTCTTTCTTCATCATAAGAGTGAAAGTGTACTGTATAGCATAAATAGTAATATGGTATCCTTCATTTAAAGAAGTTCATCCTCAAAAAATTATTTATTTTGTTTGTCAGCTAGAAGACTATATCTAGACACATACAGACAATGAAAACACATTCCTTTGAAATTCCAATAAACTTTAAAACGCTTTTAATATAATCCACTATTTTTTTCTCTATAAGTCATGTGGCACATAACATGTAGAAGTGGTGTATCAGAGGGTGAAGAGCTGGCATTTATTGAACAACTCTGATAATGTCAGTAAAAATAAGGTGACAAGGAAGCACAACACTTTTATCATTATGGAACCAATTATCTCTCTATGCTATATATGTGCAAAGTATGAAATTGAGAAAAACCCTTTTCTCGAAGAATCTATTGCCAAATAAAGTATTGATAGAGCTAATTGGTAAGTCTTTGTGTATTAATGAATAAAATAAACATTAATGCTTATGAATGTGCATGCGTTGCTGATGGACAGATAGTGGGATAGATAAGTGGCAGTATTTATACACACATACCCACTGACACACATATTATATCAGACTGTTGCTTATATCTTTTTCTCAACTCCTAATATCACCTCTGTGTATGAGACAGGGATCTTTGTCAGAGATTTATTCTGCAAATTAAATGAGCTATAGCCTCTTCCTTTATTTTAATGTACACTTTATTCTCACAGCCATTGCTATTTAAATTTGTTCCTTAACACATGCGGTTCACTTTATTTTACTTTTACTGTGTCTGGACTATTCAAAACTGACACATATAAAAAATAGTGCCGTTTCCTTGAAATAGCAGTGCCTTTGTATGTGTGAAGCTATAAATAAACACTGGCAGTTAAACTTCTGTGCTTTTAAACTTTAGCCTCTTTGTCTCTGTCACTGTTAGAAGCCCCTATCTGGTCTGCCTTTCTTTTTTGCTTATGACAAAATGCTTATGCAGCAGTAATCAGTCTTGGAGGTCTACCCTCTTTTCCATTTCTTTCCTTCTCTTTTAATTTCTGAGTTGCAGCCACTAGTTTCATTGGCATCTCCTGCAGCTTGGTCAACAAATCAAAGTGGTAAATGTTTCTTCCAGAGCCAGCCTCTCCTCTCACCAAGCCCTCTGTGGTTATCAGTCACAGCTGATTAGCGGATGCACTGGCTTGTTCCCTTCATTTTCCATTTGCTACAGACAAACCATGGTCAAAACCAGGTCACATCCTGGCCTTCAGGTGTGTCAACCACACCACTCAGCTTGGTGTTATCTGCAAACTTGATGAGGGCGCACTCCATCCCACTGTCTCTGTCACTGATGAAGATGTTAAAAAATGTTGGTGCCAATATGGACCTCAGAGGGACACCACTGTCACTGATCTCCATCTGGTCCACTGACCACTACCTTGTCATGTCCACTGACCACTACCTTGTCGTGTCCACTGACCGACCAGTTCCTAATCCACTGAACAGTCCACCCATCAAAATCCATCTCTCTGGAATTTAGAGAGAAGAATTTTGGTGAGTGCCATGTCAAAGGCCTTATGGAAATCCACATAGATGGCATCCTTAGCTCTTCTGTCTTCAACTGGTATAGTTATTCCATCACAGAAGGCCATTTGGTTGGTCAGGCAGGACTTGGCCTTGGTAAACCCATTCTGGTTGTCTCAAGTCACCTCCCTGTTCACCACATGCCTTAGCTCAGCTTCTAGGAGGACCTGTTCCATGGCCATACCAGGTACAAAGGTAAGAATGAGGGACTAGAAGTTCCCAGGCTCCTCCTCTTTACCCTTTTAAAGATCACTTGGGACTTCATTTGACTGCCATGATTTTCAGACATCCACAGGCAACTGGCTTGGCAACTCCAAATTAACATGGCAAATGAGAAAATTCCCTCAGGACTCTAGGATACATTTAATTGTATCCTATTATTTATGTATATTCAGGTGCCTCAAGTGGTCATGAACATGATATTCTCTTACAGTGGGAGGGACTTTGCTCTTCCAGTCCCTCTTTTGTGGTTCATTCAGTTAAGAGGTGCGAGAAGGTGACTGGTAGTGAAGACTAAAACAAAACTTTACTGAGTACCACAGCCTTCTTCTCGTATATTTTTACCAGTTTGTAAGACTTGCTCAATGGGTTTCTTTGACTTTCTTTTTCTGGCTAATATACCTATAGAACCACTTCTAACTAATTGTCTTGGGGTGACTTTATGATGCTTGTATTCCCAATTGTCTATTCTGTTCCAGCTTTAAGACTGGTTCCAGGAGTGAAGAGGGAGAGAAGAGGTGCAGAATTTGTTATCAGAGATTGCACTTGCTCCCCTGAATCCTTCACACAGACTGTGTTGTCTGCAGTGGACAGCAGGAGAGAGCTCTCCTTTGATTTTGGGTTAGATTTTCTGGCTAGCTGAGACAGAGAAGCTCCCTGGACTGTAGTGTTTTGCCTTTTTTGTTTGTTTGTTGTTTTGTTTTGTTGTTGTTGTTTTTTTGTTGGTTTGTTTTCCTTTTTCTCAGAATTATTTGAACCTGCTCTGGACTGAAAAACCCAGAACAGCAGAGGGATCTTGCACCTGTGGCACACTATTTCCCAACTCTGGAGGGACTGAAAACAGCCTGAGCGAGGCAGGCTGCAACCCACAGAAGGGACTCTGCTGGATTTGTCATCTCATCAGAGCAGTGAGAGGTTTTGCTGTTTATTATTGTTCATTTTTGCTCTGGGGACTGCTTTGCCTGTTAAACCAACAGGTTTTTTTCTACTTCTCTCTGAGGAAATATTTCTCGAACCAGCTGGAAGAGACACTGCTTGAATCTGTTTCCTAGGGGGACCCCATTCAGAGGTTTCCTCCCACATTTGCCCTAAACCAGAACACTAGTCTTTCCTTTCTCAGAAAACCTCCAGCTGCACCTTGACCTTCCTGGCCCCATCCTTATGCAGCTAGCAGCATCCTTATACTCTCTCCCAGGATACCTGTCCCTGCTTCCACAGCCTGTGCACTTCCTCCTTGCCCTTTAGGGTAAGAAGATGTTGACTCATCCTTGCTTCTCTCTTGTCTTCCTTTCCTTATTTCTTACACCTGTGGAGCAAAGCCCCTTGTACTTTAACAAAAGATCAGCCAGCTCTGTTCTGGTTACTAAAAATGACTTTTGGAGGTTGCTTTCTGGACAATGTAGTGTAACAAATTGGCCCATTGTCCCATTTCTGGATGTGATAAAATGGTGTTTAAAGGAAGATGTATATCAAGAAGGAAAAATACTGCCTTCTAATGTCTTCTTTGAGTATTTTTAGCACCATAGAGACTTCTGAGCTAACAGTAGTGTGTGGAATGTAGAAGTAAGTCTCGTTTAGAACATTGCCCATTAAATCAGTCAAACTTTTGAAAACTGGTAATACTACTGGTGTTTGTATGTATGAACACCTTCAAAATTTAGAAATCTGTGTGTAAATTCAAGGTCCCAATTGAAGTTCTAAAACTCCGGTGTCACCAGGTTTACATCCTGCTTGTTGCACTCAATTCTCATGCTTGAGATTTAATTGACTGAAATTGCTTTTCTTCAAATTCTTCAGAAGTTTGCTGCAGCTCAGATTCAATTAAAGTTCCTCCTACTACTATTCCCCTGTGTACCGGCTTTATAGACATATCTGTCAATATAAAACATTACGGAGGAACATCTTTTTTTACATGTATGCAAAATACTTTCTGCTTTGCCTTTCAACTTTCTGTTTAATAATACTAATAAAAACATTATTATGAGTTTCTACTTAGGTTTTCAAATTGACCCTGGTGGGTTTTTCAACTCAAATGTTATTACCAACCCAGACAAGTTGAGTCATGACTGAATTTTCTCATGCATAAGTAATAACTTACCAGTTACCATTGCAAACACACTGTTTTTCAAATAATTAAAACACTTTTCAGACAATTCAAGATTACAGATGAGGAGAGATTGTATACTAAGCATATGGCTCCAATTTCAAGGAAATACTTCAGTATGTATGTGAAACATTGTTCATGCATCATATTTATCAATATGATAGACCTGCCATCCCTCTTGGTTTTCTTTGGAGAAACATATTATTAAAGTCAGTTGACTTTTTTTTTTTTTTGTAACAAATCAGTCCTCAAACTCACACCTTTCTTTACAATGTAATGTATTCCATACCACACTGGGCCTTATACACACAAATATATATATATATATATATATATATCCATATACACAGAAAGAGAGCTATGCTCGTAATGAAAAATATAAAACTGAAATTTACTTCCTGGATTTGGCTTCATGGTATCTAAAGCAACAACACTATAATATAAACATCAAGTTATAGTTGATTCACTATTTCTAGGGTACCCCTTAAAGAGATTCTCAATCTCCCCAACCCTTTTTTGCACTTCCTTTTCCACACAAGATGTAAAAAATTCAGATATCCACATGAAAAATAAATAATTATAATTATATTTTGAGCAAGTAATTATCAGCTAAGGAGAAAGTGAGTCAAAGGTTGTGTCTCATCTGGTTATATTATAGTATTAGGACATCATCCTCCCACTGTGGAGATCTGAGTTTGGTGGGACTTAATTTGCCTCCGCTGAGGTCCTGAGAAGACAGTGAGTATTCCTGAGCTCAGGACACTGATGAAGGTGATGGAGAGGTCAAGGGCAGAAGAGATGAGATCAGATGATGTAGGGCAGGGTAAAGTCAGGGAGGAAAAATATAGAAATGAGGATAAGAGGACTGCTGGGGAGAAAAGTAAAATGTGGTTTTCTAAAGCATTTTGGAAGAAGAGTCAGAAAGAACAAGCAATCAGGTTTTAGACATAATTTGGTTGGATTAATGGAGGCAAAGATAATAAGAAAAAACTGAGTGGGAGGAGATGACGAATAAGTTGTATGAAATAAGGAGAATCCAGAGAAATGTAGACAAGTGTAATTTAAAATGTAATTTATAAATTTATTTGTGTTTGCATTAAGAACAAAATAAATATACAATTAATGTCTCTGATAAAAGACAGTTCTAGCTAAATGAACATTTTCTATTTCCCACACCCAAAAATTTATTGAGTGATTTTGCAGAATATGTTTAAGTGATTTTTGCAAGCAAATCAAAAATTTCTATTTCTATTTCTATTTCTATTTCTATTTCTATTTCTATTTCTATTTCTATTTCTATTTATTTCTATTTCTATTATTTCTATTTCTATTTCTATTAACTTTTTTATTCCAAGAAAAAAGGTTGTTTCTATTTGTCTTTGAATGAAAATATTTAGTAGAATTAATTTTCCCCTTATGTTTCTTGCCATTTAGTTAGAACTAAAAAAAGCAATATAATTGGCAAAATTTGCCCCTCTCCAGAGCACCACCAGCTCTTGCAATTATTTCACAACTACTGCCGTTCCCCTGCCGTGTGTCATTCTTGACTTAAAGTTATTCAGAAAAGCTATTAAGCACTACATAATTGCGAACAAATTGATGGTAATAAAGACAAGATCAACCAACATGACTGAGAGGCTGGAGGGACTGATTTATGAGGAAAGATGAAAAGAGAGACAGTAAATATGTATAGCTTGGCCAAATGATAGCTGTGGGTGGAGAGCAGGATAAACATCTACAAGGACTCTATTTGACAAATGTAGTCATCAGCAGGGGCCAGAAACATCAGTGGTGTATCTTGACTTAAGTCAGCTTCAATGGGGTTACCTCGGGGATGGATTTGGCCATGAGTGAGAGGGAAGGAGGAGCTGTTAAGGTAAGTCTGAGGGAATATAACTGAAAGGCATGAGAATAATTGGAGCAGAAAAGAAATGCAACCTGCATATTTTCAGGAAAATCTTACCAGTGAGTTCTAGAAGACTAATGAATTAGTTAACGACTGAAGAGCACTTTGAAGATGAAAAATGCTGTTCAGCTCCAGCTAAGCATCATTATTAGGAGTAGAGCTGAGCAAATAATTTGTACGGAATTATACATTCAACTAGTTAAGAGTTTTTAATGGCATCTGTGGGAGTTAGATGCTCAATACATGGATGAGTCACATAGGTTTAGGTGCTATGGTTCTCTAGACCCTTGCAGCTCCCATCAGAAATATTTCATTAAATAAAAAACACACACAATGTGCACAAAGGCACACACCAACAAGCACACACTAAATAAGAAGATTGAGAAATCCTAGCAAGACTGTGCAGGTTTTTTTGACATGGAAGCTGGCATAAAAAAAATCACATAATTCCCAATTTTGCCACTCTGCTTCATGGCCTCCCTCACTTTCTTTTACTTACTCAGAGTTTCCAAGGATTCATGTATTACCCAGCAGAATGAATGATCACAAAAATCTATTCTTTGATAATTTTTATTTTAAACATATAAATACATAGGGTGGATTCTGATGCTGTAAATACATTCCTTTGCTAGAATTGAGTTGTGTAACTTCTAAGTAAGATCTTAATCATAGACATCAGAGCCAGAACAAACAACTAAGAGTAATGATTACACTTATTAACCTCTTCAGTGTTCAATCCAGTTGCACTCTAACTGTTTTGGAATGGTCTGTCTTGGACAGACCTAAATCTTCACCATTGGGGAGTAAAATGCAATTTTCCCAAAACTAAAGAGGAATATTACCTTCTTTCTCAACTACTTATAAAGGGGAAAAAAAAACCAAACAAATAAACAGACAAAACAACAACAACAAAAAACAAAAACAAAAACAAAACAAAAAAACCACAAAGAACACCCTGATAATTTTTTAGAGGTTTTTTTGAGCAGTTTCATCTTTATATTTTGTAACTTTTCTATAGCAGGATTAATCTCTTAGTGTAACATGTTACAGATAATAGCTGTCATCTCCTTTGCAATATTCTTAGGCCATCACTATTTGGGTAAAAACAATAATATGTGTGCGATATCTGTAATAAAAACACAAGGTCAAGGCCATGACATTAATTCCCAAATGATCTAATTCTGGACAAACACACTAAAAAAGAAATAGTATATAAATTACTAAACAAGTGTTGCTATCATATGTCACTTCAGACACATAAACAGGAGAAGACAGGCGAAGTGTTTCTAGCAGTAAAGCAGACAAACACTTCAATTCAAGTATTATTGAGATGCAAGGTTCAATGGTAATGTGTATGTGTATACATATTTGCACATAAATATTCATGTGAGACAGAAAAAAAAAAAAAAAAAACCAAACCAAAACCAAACAAAGAGATATTTTTTTTTCAGGAATGGTGTGGTTTTTTTACAGTTCTCTGACCCAATAGGAAAGTCTTATTAATTTAGCAAATTAGAAATACTATTTCTAAAAAAAAATTTACTTATACATTGTGAAATATTTTTATTTTTGTAGAATTTTATTCCTGACCAATGAAACAAATTAAAATACGGCAGCTAAAGTACTATAAGAGAAATGGAAAATAATTTAAAAATATATTAAGCATTTATGGCTCACAACAGCTTGACATAAGTAAACAAATTATAGGGCCATATATGACCTTATATTCAAATGTGTTTGCATGCTCCAGATATCATGAAAGTTATGAAAAAGTAACCAAAATATCCCCTCAAAAACTGATTTTTGTACCCAGAACAAGGCAAGTTTAAGAAGGAACATAGGGAGATATTTTGGAAAAAAAAAAAAAACAAAACAAAAAACCTGAAAGGACTGGTGCTGAGTGGTAGAAATTTACTAAAAATCATAATTTGTTAGCCACCCTGTCCTCCTCCAAAAATATCCAAACAGTTTAAATGGTGTATAAATGCAGCTGACCCTTGTTCCACAGTTCACTGTGGAAGTGACAGTCCATAGCTTAGAAGAAATGAATAGAAACCAATTTCTTAACTTGTTCAACGCTGCTCATTTTTTTTTTCTTGTAACAGATGGAAAAATCTAGCTAAGCAAGATTGTGTGCATGCATTAATAATATATTATTACAAATATTATTATATTAATTATTACTAATAACAATGTATTATCAGTGATGATTACCAAGTATGTAATGCTACCTCTTTTTAATGTCCTGACCAGGCATTGTTTAGCTAAACCATATTTTATGTTACTGATCCAAGACAAAAAATATGTATCATGGATAGCATTAACTCAGGACAACTTTTCTCCCCCTTGAAGGGATCTGAATGCTCCATATGATGGAGAGCTTTGGATCTTCCCATTCATTCCTGTCCTAGATTATAATTTCCCCTTTACCCCCAGCCCAGATAAATTACAGATCATTTTCTCTTTTTGGTTTTAATACGGAGTCAGCATCTTCAAACATTCTATCCATTTCTATTGATTGCACTGATCAGCTTTACAGCAGTGTCTACACATTTATTAAGTACAAGTGTCATTAAGCACATTGGTGCATATCATGCAGTGTAATTAAGATACCAAATTACACTAAACAGATGTCCTCTTCTGAGCCTGCTTTCCTCCATCTCTTTCAACACCCAGGCACAGATTCAGCTGCTCTGTGCTGCACACCCTACCTGTGCTGCAGTTATTTCTGACTCCTCCTGCCTTTCTTCTCAGACTCCTATTCTAAGGAAGCCTCCAAACTGGCCACTTGTCAGAGTGATACGAATGCATTTTGACATCAGCAGGACACAGAGACTGGGGTCATTTCCCTTGGCTTTTCCAATTACACAGCTTGCTGCAAGGAGCTGAATCAACCATGAATGTCATTCTGCTCGTACTGGCTGGGAGGGTGCTCTCTCTTCGGCCCTTGGCATTTAACCATGTTGAATTATGAATGTGCTACCAATATCACTGTTTGCCTTGGAGCTGGAAAGGATGAATCACAGGGAACTTTTTTGAATTAGATTTTAAAGAGGACCATGTAATTTGTATCCCCACCAATGCCTTTTCTTTTTACTTCTTTTTCACTTTATTTTTTTTTCCTTAACAAACTTTATTCATGAAGTCCAAGTCATCCAAGGATTGACTGGATAATAAGAAATAACATTTGTTCACTATAAAAACCTGCCATAATATGCTGTGCTACTATCTGCACATGTCCTATGTTTTATCTAATAATAGACAAAGTATGGATGAGAAGCCAGGGAAATTTCTGTATAATCAAATGGCTGATTTTTCACTATAACTATCTTTTAAAAAGGAACTGTAGCAAAACTTGTGTAATATTGTATAAGATAAGACACCTTAGACAATGATAGAGGGTGTAAAGAAGATATTAAAACTGTCTGCATCTATATAAGGAGTTGAAATATGAGTTATTTTGTTTCAGTTCTTTTGATTCCGGAAGAATAATTGTCTCTCAAAAAAAAAAAAAAAAAACAAAGAAAAAAAACAAGCTAAAACAAAACCAAAAACCAACAAGCCCTCCCAAAGAAACAAACAAATGAAACCCACAGCAATTAAAAAAACATCCCAACAAACAAAAAAACCCAAAACAACAAAAAAAATCCTGATGTCTTGTTATTTTGCCTTGCCTACAGACAAGGTAAACTTCTTAAAACATCCTCCTGTCCAACACCTTTTTGACCAGTTCGGTAACATCATTATGAAAAAGGGGTGAATTGCAAAAATGAAAACAGATTGACAGATTCACTCCATCTAACTTTAGGCACTTAGAAGTTTAAGTTAAGAGCATAATTAGTGTAGGTCTCCTTGGTGGTGAACACTGAGAGCAAAACAATTTCAAGATGACATTTTAGGTGACAGGCAAGAGAAATCAATATTAAGACATCCCAATCTCTTTCCATTGACTATGCAGTGAGTCTAGGGAAAGAAATATTACACATATATATTTAATTTAGACAACTGAGTAGCGTGATTAAAGACATATTTTAGAGGTGAGTCTAAATCTCACTTCCCCCCCCCCAGTTTTCATTTTTGCAGCTACCAAAACACTTGCTATTGTCCCAAACTCTGATAATTTCTTCAATTGACTGAGATTCCTGTGAGTGAATTCTATAAGCACATGTAAAAGAAATCAGCAGTTTTTTCAATGAATAAAAACAGCCACTGAGCATTTAAAACAATTTGGGATTAGAGCGCTTCAAACATGGAAGGGATTTATAATTTGTTACTAGCATTAGCCCAAAAATTACCTATTATTTTATATATAATCTATATCTATATATCTACATCTATATAATCTATATAATCTACACCTATATCATCTATATCTATATCTATATCTATCTATATAATCTATATCTATATCTATCTATATAATCTATATCTATATCTATATATATCTATATAATCTATATCTATATCTATATATCTATATCTATCATCTATATCATCCATGTCTATCATCTCTCTATCTATCTATCTATCTATCTATCTATCTATCTATCTATCTATCTATCTATCTCTCTATCTATCTATCTCTGGTGTACCAGAGTCCTGTAAATCTTTTATTTTTAATTAAGAAACAAATTATCTTTTCCTGTATAAAATAAAGTCACCTCAATGAGAAGCTGCTGCTCTTTTGAATTTCTGTTCTAAGCGCTTGTTCTACCTGGAAGTCCCTAGAGTAATTTTTTTGTTTGTTTGTTTTTTATTGCTTGTCCTCAGTGCTTCTGATTAACTTAATCCAGTAAAAACATAATTTCTGAAGGCTTTCTACCTTTCATTAAAATAAGATTAATTAAGATTAAAATTAAGGTTAGGATTAAGAGCTACAAGAATCTCCCAGAGACTTGGAAAGTGGCTTTGTGTAGTACATTCAAGAACAGCATATTGGATGAAGGTCTGTGTGATGGAAAAAAAAAACCAAAACAAAACAGAAAAGTGGAAAAAGCTGCGACTTGACTTTTGCAAGATGAAGTTCACTTGGTACTTCTTGAAAAGACTGAATATTTTACTGAGTAAAAATAAATGTTCTCATTATCTCCCACCTCTTCCAATCTGCACCTCACACACATATCCTTTGCCTGTGATAAAGCGGAAAGCTATAAAAATCTTTGCAGCTTAACCAGTTTAACTCCATAAATGACCATTGTTACAAACATTCACACAAATTATTAGAACGGGATTGAGGAATATGGGTGAGGAAATCACACACACACACACACACACACACACATATATATTTTTATTTATTTTCCCCTCTCCGATTTTGAAACAAAAATCAAATCCATATCCCATTTCAGAGATTTTTTTAAATTTTTTTGTATACACTAAGCTTACTTAAGCAGATTTTGAAAATAATTAAATAAATAGGAAACATAAAAAATCTACTTTGAAAGTTGACAAATAAATAAATAAATAAATAAATATTTCTCCTGAAATATTTTTCACAAAATGTCTCTGCTATAGCATGGAGTAATTGTTCTTTACTTTGTAAAAACACGTTTTGAAAACAAAACAAAACAAAACAAAAAACCTACCATGTTTAAATTAAGAAACGTGCCAAATTGATGAAAGTCATGACTACAAACACTTTAATAAAACACAAAAAATATACATTAAGAAATCTTTAAAATGAATCACCAATATTTAGTTTTTTGGGTTTTTTTTTTTTTTTTTTTTTTTTGCTTTTCCCCAAGCAAAATAAATGTTTCTCATATGTTATTTGGCCCTCTTCTGTCAGAAAAACATGTCAAAATTTTCTGAGGATTAACTATTTTCTTGGGAGGAATTATGTTAAATATATAGTCCTCCTTTCAAACACAGGGTTATGTTTTAAACAGTACCTTATACACAACAAATGGGGAGTGGAAAACACTTCTGATTTCTGACCAACCAGCTAAGAAGTCCTTTTCGTTGTTGTGTGTTTGTTTGTTTGTTTTTTTGATTTTCTTTGATTGAAATTTTGTTTGTTTGTTTTTGGTTGGTTTTTTTTTTTAATTGTTGTTGTTTGTGGGTTTTTTGTTTTTTTCTTTCTCACATGGGTGAGCAAGGACCTGAGCAATATCCATGACTCCACCTCACAGCAGTTAAACATTCCCACTGTGTAATTCCTGGCATGGTCACTAAGCACAGCCTGAAGTCACCACACTGGAAAAGCAGGACATGTCCCAGCTACCCTCTGGTAGGAAGAGGGATACACAACCCATTCATTCCCTTGAGGACACAAATCAAATTAGCTTCTGCTATTCCTCCCCAAAGCATGTTTTAGACAAAACACACCACAAAATATGAAACAGAACCTCTACTCAGAGCAGATGAACATTTCTGTTTGTAGAAGATGGAAAAATGCCATTAATGTAAAATGTGTCATACACAGCACTGAAATGAGGCGATTCTGAGTATTTGTATGTTAGTCTCCAATATCTTTCATGATTTTAACACTTACTACTATTGTTGAATTTTAAGCAGAAATTTAAAGATGCAGCTTTGCTGTTTTGCTCATCTGGACCATTGTATATATATTGTGAGGAATCACATCTAACCCTCAGAGGTAATAATTCTAATAAATGGTCTCTGGGCCAAACTGCAAATTCCTTATTTGCACTAAAAATCACTTATTCACGAAAGTAATTTTTCTGTTTCTGGGGTTGCTATTCTTGCCTAAGAAGTGACTCTAAGTGTGATTAAGCATTTCATAACCTAGTATTTAAGAACATAAACCTAGCCACATTTCTGCATGTAGTTTTGTTGTTGTTGTTGTTTGTTGTTGTTGTTGTTGGTTTGGTCTGGTTTGTCTTGTTTGTTTGATTTGTTTGTTTGTTTGTTTGTTTTTAGTTTTGTTTAGATTAGTTTTGGTTTGGTTTGGGTTTTGTTTATTTATTCCTTTCTCTTTAATTTTTTGTTTGTCATTAACTAGACTGTGTTACTGTTAATGGTCAGTGAGGGCAATTTCTTCTTAATGTGTTTCTGCTGGCTATCCTTACTGTGAAAATAAGTTCCTCAAGTTTTCCCATGAAAATAATGAAGCAGCAAACATGTCCTCACTTCTTTGTGATACAACACATTCACTTTCTGAAACTATGCAGAAAAAATTTACATTCATACCCACCAAAACTTGGTTTAGAGCTTATTGAAATCTTTAAAGCTTTTGCTTTGCTTGAAGGACTTAAAAAAAAAAAAATAGCGAGGATACATAAATGTCTTACATAAATTTTTAAATAAATAGAATAAAGAAATAAATAGAACTACGACAACAAAACCTTTTTGATTGTAATTTATGTTTATTTAACTGTAATACTGTGGAAAGGATGTGTTGCCATTGTACACCTTGGTTTACATTTAGTTATGCAACTGACATTATAATTAAATCTCAGTGTCACACACACAGTGGTAAGGATTACTGTTTAAATATCAGTCTTTCTATCATCGGTTCTCTGCACTATTATTATTATTATTATTATTATTATTATTATTATTATTATTATTACTTGTGTTTCCTTTAAAATTAAATTTTTTTTCATGCTTTCTTTGTAGGTAATTGCAATTAATTTCTTCAGGAAGATGACGTAAATTATAAGGACTTTGTAATTTTTATAGTTTTGACTGAAATTCATCTTCCCAATTGCGTACAATTGTTAAGAGGTCATTTGTATCTAATTATTTGAGCATAATATTCTCTCACCTTGAAGGAATCTGAACTTGTTTAGAAATTCTGTAAATGAAAGCTTTGAATTAAGAATAAGGTTACATATCTGCTTACAGCCACAGATATGAATTACAGAATATGACATATATATTAACTACTATCTTGAAAAGGAAATATTCAGCTTATCAAAAAAACTGAATATTCTAGAGGCTAGAGTAGATTTTCGTGACTATGTCACACAGATCTGTCTAAAGTGATTTGAAATAATTTTGAAAAGTTATGTTATACAAAAATATATTTATGAAAAGGTAATTGCACATACATTAAGTCTTGCAAACAGTCAATAGAAATATAAATATCTTGCTGGATAAGATTGGTGTGATTTGTTCCCTTAACCCATGTCCTAGAACAGCTATTCTGTTTGGATTCCGATGAAGACACCCACTTCTTAACTTCCTCTGTCTGTACCAGTTGGATCAGGAGTTCCATTCTGGAAACAAAGCCTAGAGGGACTTCTTTCACAAAATGTGATGCTGCAAGGAACGACCCCAGATCCACCACCCAGTCTGAGCTCCTCCCTTACACAACTGGCCTCTTTTCAGATGTTAATTGGGACGTTATTATAATATCATAGAATATCCTGAACTGAAAGGGACCCATCACGATCCTCAAAGTACAACCCTGGCTCTGCAATTTCAGCTTTAGCAGTCCCACCCTGTGCCTGAGGGCACTGCCCAAACACTTCTTGAACTCTGTCAGGTTTGGTGCTATGACCATGTTCCTGGGGAGCTTATTCCAGTGCCCAAACACCCTCTGGAGGAAGAAACTTTTCTGATATCCAACCTAAACCACCCCAGGCCCTTGCCTCAGTTCCTGTCACTGGTCACAGAAAAGAGATGCACCTTCTCTTGCCCTCACAATGAATTGTAGACTATGATAAGGTCTCCCCTAAGTCTCCTCCAGGATGAAGAGACCAAGTGCCTTCATCCCCCACCCCTCACACAGCTTCCCTTCCAGGTACTTCACTGCTCTTGCTTCTCTTCTTTAGACATTCTATGAACTTTATATCCTTACTGTATTTTGGCACCCAAAACTATCCCCTGCACCCGAGGTGATGCTGCTCAGGTTAGAGCAGAGCAGGACAATCCCCTGCCTTGCCCAGCTGGCAATGCTGGGCCTGATGTCTCCAGGACAGGGATGTCCCTCCCGGCTGCCACTGCTGACTCATCAATTTGGGATTGACCAGGACCCCAGGTCCCTTGCTCTGCTTTCCAGCCTCTCATTACCCAGTCTGTCAATAAATCCCAAGTTGCCCCATCCCAGGCGATGAATTTGTCACTTGTGTTTGTTCAACTGAAAACTGTTAAAATGAAAACCTGCATGTCAAAATACTTGCAGAAATGAGTAGATGAATGTAGTGACATTCTTTTTTGGAGAGGGCTCTCATATATATCAGCTGGCTAGTCCATAAACTGGGAAATCTCTGCTTTAATTAATGATTAATTATTCTGTGCCCTGTAATGTCTTGAATAGGTCAGGACACCTGAGTATCTCATTGCCTGAACATATTACATCTGAAAGGCAGAGGGATTTTGCTGAACAACCAGATGCCATGACTGAATCACCCAAGACAGGCATCAATGCCTTGCACATTAATTGTCATTTGAGAAAGCATCATAACACAGTGCTCAGCTGAGATAAATTCTCACTTTTTAAGCAGTCCAGCTTAGTTCAGGCATAACAAAGGTCTTAAACTGTTCTGAAATGTTAAAGCAGCTTAAAAAACTGTAGCCTTTTAAAAGAATTTGTCATGATAGTTTGACACTACTTATGCAAAAAAAAAAAAAGAAAAAAAAGAGTAGCTTAATTTTGGATTTGGACAACTGCATAGCTGTGCTTATGTATGTGTGGCTCTTTCTTTCTTTCTTTCTTTCTTTCTTTCTTTCTTTCTTTCTTTCTTTCTTTCTTTCTTTCTTTCTTTCTTCTTTCTTTCTTCCTTCCTTCCTTCCTTCCTTCCTTCCTTCCTTCCTTCCTTCCTTCCTTCTTTTTCTTTCTTTGTTTTTCTTTCTCTATCTTTCTTCTCTTTCTTCCTTTTTCCTCCCCAGAATATCACTAACTGGCTATTCTTTTATTTCAACATCTAATTATTTCTGAATTTATGACTGAAAGTCTCATTGACATTCAGTAAAAGTCAAGGGGAATTAGGGTTTGAAATTTACCTTTTAGAAATTTCCCCCAACAGCTACTTATCCCAAAAAGTTTGATAAAAGACTTTACCAATATTCACCAGGAGTTTTCAAGAGTACTATTGTCAGGATTTCACATCTATATCTGAAGAAAAATTATTTCAATGAAGCTACACTAACTTCTGCCATTTAAGGATCAAGGCCTTAAAACAGCAAGCAGGGACTATATTACTAGGAGCAAGACATGTCTGAAATTGCCATAAAGATATATTTGAAATGCCCTTGAATTCAAGAAGAAACTTACACCAGACTTGTTCACAGAAATAATCTAATTTACATGGAATGAATTAAATCCTACCAAAATTTTACTTCATTTGCAGAATCAGCACCAAACATTTTAAGGTTTCCGTTAGTACCATAAAATATATATATTCTTTTCAGATTTACCTTGTATGAGCTTTCCTTTAAACTCACAACTGTTTTTGTAGCATACTCTATGCCACCTTCTTGTGTGAAAGAATACTGCATGATGCTGTTTTTAACAGGTTTGTCAGTGCTTCACTGAGGAAGAAAATATTACAAAA
The DNA here is from genome assembly GCF_963662255.1 of Cinclus cinclus. NCBI lineage: Eukaryota > Metazoa > Chordata > Aves > Passeriformes > Cinclidae > Cinclus > Cinclus cinclus. The sequence goes on along the minus strand of NC_085084.1, from coordinate 79,217,616 downwards.
CACTCTGAATGAAGAAGTGCTTCGTGCTTGGGGGGACTTCACATGTGTGTGGAAGTGGAATAGAAACTCTTTGGGCACATCTAGATTCTTTAGAAAAATATTTTTTAAAAAAACTTAAATATTACTGATCTTGTTATAAGACAAATGGAGTGTAGCTTCATTGGAAGTCTTGCAAAATAGTTCTGGAAGAAATAATCTAGAAGCTGTTATTAATGAGACTATTTTAAAAGTGACTTGTCTTTTATTATCTTTTAAAAATATATATGCATATTGTAGCTAGGAAAAGGCACACAAGGAGTGGAAGTATGTTTCTCAAAAAATATGATTTCTGAGCAGAGTGATGGGTTTCGCTAGTTATGAGCCTCTGAGGAATCTCTACTCCTTCTGGTCTTATTCTTTTTGGGGGCCAAGAAATTAGTTTTAGTTTTGTAGATGGTTTCCTGAGATAAGCAGTTGACAGAAATATAAAATCAGTTATAGTAATTGTCTGGCTTGCTTTAGCTCTGTTCCTTAATTCTCAACACCATTGCACCTACTGGGGACCCAGAGAAGCACTATTATTTTAATTATTTATATTAACTAATTAATGGGAGATTAGGAATTGGATCCATCTTACCTAACTTTGAAGGATTTAATCTGGTCCCTACATCATAGATTCCTTCCATAATTAATAGAGAGATACTCTTCATAACGGTGTCTAGGAAGGTTTAAAACTTAAACAATAAGTGGCAAATAGACAAGGTTTATGCATGGCTGTTCCCATCAAGAAAGACTGGACATACATCAGCAAATGTACATGTGAGATGTATTACAGATAACCCTCAAACCCCATCACCATCACCCACCCCCCCAAAATGCAAGGGAAAGAGTCCTACATCTTGAGGTGAACTGTGAAGAATTTGAGGAGTTCTGGACCAGAAGAGGAACTAATAATATGCTAATAGCACAAAAACTAAACAAACAAATTAATGATAAATTCCAGGTAAAATAAAATACAGCTTTGAGGTCCATTTTGGTGGCATATATATGTTTTCAGAGTACTATTGACAGGGCAGCTTATGATAAGACTCAAAATAACCTTCATCTGTTTCTATTTGAATTGTGAAGCACATACAATTTTTAAAATTATATTTACTGAATAAGCAAGTTCCACTAGCCATTGACTGCCAGAACAATTAATACTGTTCTTGTTAAGAGGTCTTGCTGAGAAAGGCCCTGGTTGCATCACATATAGCTCAGCTTGACTTCACTCACTTATAAATCCAAGCTGAACATGTTTTCCACATTGCAAGGATCACTGGGTAAAATTCTATAGTTCATTTTATCCAGGAGGTGAAAGCAGACTATTTAACTATCCTTTCTGTTTTTTAAAGTAGTGTTCCTTCTCTCATTTTAATCAGTAAGCACTTGTGTTATGGACTTCAGCATAATTACCTGGTACATGCCTGTTTCCTCTATCAACAGTACACTTCAAACAGCTCAAGACTCTTTTCTTCTGTCTGCAAGTCTTTATGGCTTGCTTTTTATTTCAATACCCCATTAACAGACTGTACAATGCATTTGAGAAATGGGTTAAAGAGGCTTTCCCCCCCTTGGTCAGTATACAAGGAACCAAACAGAAAGTAAATGAGTCTTTATCAAGAGTAGTCACAAACATACTCAGTAAATTAACATACATCAGATGCTGAAAAAAAACCCAGCACATCAGCAATCCAGATCAAACAAGGATAAAGAAAGAGGATTGACAGGCTCTTTGTTATCTGTTAGAGAGGTAATTGCAGGTTTCCATATTGATAATAAAATGGAACAGATTCCACTTTCAATAACTCTCTTAAAATCCAAGGTAACACTGTTGACTCTAGTGAAGTCATTCTGGATTTACACAGGAAGAAGGGAAGTAAATATGTATTTTGACCTGATTGCAGTTTTTATCCTTTCATCCATTCTAAAATATCCGTGATATTGTCTCTGCTACAAACACTCTACCCATTTTAAATTATCAGTACAGAAAAAGCCAAAGGGTCACAGGAGTGACCCTTTTCTGTATGACTGCATCTTTTAACATTCACGAGGAATATCTTCACATGCTGCAAAGTGACTTATTTTCATTTATGTTGTAGTAAAACCAGAATGTATTTCAATGACAAAGGATTTGGCCTTGTAAAAACTTTATCTGGCAGTAAGATCACACGTAAACTCTCTTCCACACATCAATGGGATTGTTCGATAGCACCCTATTCCATCAGAAATATTCATTATATTGGGCTCCTTATATTAGCCCAGAGGCACATGCTGTTAAAAAGCAAAAAATGTACCTGAATACCAATATCAGATCTTTCGTTAAACTGTGGCTTTCTAAATGTACTCAGCAAATGGAATACTTTTGTCAAGAAAAAAACTCATTTATGGAAGTTGAAAGGCAAGATCAAAGAAAACAAAACAAGCAAATATGATTTAAAAGGTGCTTTTTCATGGTTTGAGGCAGATGATTGTGGCAGCTGTTAAAGCAAAACAGCAGGAACAGCACTCCCAACTGGAAACAGGGTGCTCGTTAATGCAAGCGAGCCCTGGCACCCAAAAAGGAAGGGCAAATCCCCATTATGAATCCAGGAAAAAGGGAAAATTCTATTCCACTGGACTTGTTTTTCTCCTTTTAGCAAATTCCCATGTACAAATTTGTGCCAATTTCAATGACCTATGAGTTATAAAAAATTTGCTGATCTCATTTCTTTTTCTGCTCAAATTCAGGGACTCATCTTGTACTTTTAAAATGTACTTTTTATTCATATGAGATTTGTTTTGTTTTGTTTTCTAACCATTAGAGCAGGTAACTGAAAGTAAGGGCATTTGACTTTTATTCCCAAATCTATTCCTATTTCAAGCTGTCAATGTCTCTGTCCTTGTTTACCAGACTGTAGGTAGAAATCCTAGTAGCTACCTACCTCTAAATGTTTTGTGCACTGTAAGACTTAATTAATGGTTGCAAAGCAATTTGAGTACCATGGATAAAAGGCTTTTCTGCAAGCTTACATTAATTGTCTTACAAGCAGTATATTCTTTACCTGTGGTAGATTTTTTGCACACTCTATAGGTGAGGGGAAATCACAGTCCTGTAAAACCCATAAAGAATCCATTCAAAGTCTTCAAATTAGGTTTTATCCAAGAAAAAATGTGGAATAAAACTGGACCCTATAAAATAGCAGTGAAGTGAATTGCACACTGTATGTCCTGAGGAATCAGATACAGTGTAGTCAGCTCACTGATCTGTATCAACACATTAATGATTTATGTAGCTTTTACTTTACAACACAGGCATATCTAAAATAATCAGGTAGAGGCAGGCATTAAAAATTCACTGCATGGGTCATAAAATGATTAGTTATTCAAGTGACTTCAGATTTGTATTTCATTAAGGAATAATTTTAATTTACTTTTAAACAGTTTATATACAGAGATTTAAGAACTCTTGGAGACTGATTATGCAGAACTCCCACTTTTATGCATTCAATATATTTAAGTCTCTTTTTTTCAAGCGGTTTTAATTTGTTTGAAAGCACATGGAAAAAATATGGCTGGATAATCTGAGGGGGGAAAAAACTCCTTTAATTTACAGAAAATGCCGGGTCTATTTTATTTGCATTTTTTATACATGCATGAAAGCTGAAAGAAGATCAAAGGGGAGTCTGCTCTCCCTACTGATCCAGCCTGATTGTATCCCCCTCCCTCCACTATAACAAGCTCTCAACTTGGAGCTGATTGTAGCTTGGGTGTATTTAAGCAGCTGCATTCCACTCAGCTGCTGGAGATCTGGTTTCCTGCTTCATTGCAAGTGTTTGTTTTCTACTGTCCTCCTTGATCACGTGCTGCACAAAATCTGCGAAACGATAACAGGACTGGGGGTAGATTTGTCTTCCCTTTTCTTCTTTTTATTTTCTATTATTTCCCTTTTTTTTAATTTTTTTTTTTGCCCTTTTGCAATAAACATTTTCAAACATCTTCTGCAACTAAAGAACACAATTATGTCAAAACCATTACTGTTACCAGCTTTGCACAGGCAACAGTCTAGCTCATCATTCAGGTAGCCTTTGTGTTCTGTTTTTTAGCTATTTCTTTATTCACTTCCATGTCTTATCCTGGATCCCTCCAGCTTTTAACTTAAACAGATGTCTGTCATGTGGAACTTTATTGAAGGTTTTCTGAAACTCCAGATAAATCATGCTGTATGCATTGACACTGTCAACCTTGTCTATAACCTTCTCAAAGTCAGAAGAAGTTAGGCAGATTCCTGTTTTTCCATATTCACAGGTTGTTTTTTTGTTGTTGTTGTTTTTTTTTTGTTTGTTTGTTTTTGTTTTTTTTTTGTGTGTGTGTGTGTATGTGTGTGTGTGTAAATTATGGGCCATGCTCCAGGCTGATGTAAATTTTCACATCTCCATGGAAATCAATGGATGGAATTGCACCATTTTACACCCTGCCTTACAAACTTTTGCCTTTTCTGACTGTCTGACTGAATGAAGTTTCTATTTTTGATGCATGCTGTAAATGCCCAAGTTTAATGATGCAGTGAACATTTACTTAAAATATGGACCCTGACATATATAAGTTATCCAGAGCAGATTAATACCCCTGAATCTCTGTTTTTCCCTTTTACTCCCAAACCTGCTTAAAATGAGCTTTCCATTTCTTTCAAAAAAAAATTAACAACAGCACATCACAGTCAAAAATTTTGGAGAAGATGTTGGCCCATTCAGAAGGACCTGAATCATGCCACATCCAAGTCTGGTATGACTCACATTGCATAATGGAGTGAAATTTATTGCTTACAAATTCTCTGCCAAATATATTGAATATCTTTTTTGAGAGAGTTCACAGAATTTATTTTCACAGAGATGACATGGAAAAGCACAGATTTTTCAGATCGCGTTGTTTTTGTGATCCTGTCTCTGTTTTTATCACTGAAATTCTCAGGAAAGACAATTCACTTTTAGCAACAGTTTAAATATTAAATATGTTGAATTTTGACATTTTTAATGAAACAAAAATATTTACACCATTGTTACCTTTGTTGAGCAAATTTAACAGGAAACAATATTTAAAAATATTAAAAAAAAAATACAAACAAGCAGTTTCTGAAAATTATCTACTTTACTCCTTCTAGAGCACTGATCTGGAAAACTTTACTGGTATGTTTTCTTTCTTTTCAAACCAATAAAGATAACATTTTTTTCCTGAAGCCATTGATGCTTTTTCACAAGCAAGTATACTAACCAGGCACAATTCTTCATCTGCTTTGTTGAGCTGGATCCAAAACAGTCCCATCTTTGGTCTTCCTGTGAGCTGTACCTACATTGCCAAGCTCTTGTTCTGCCCTGTATCAGCATGAAATCTGATGTACCATTCTGCCTTTGGCTGGGGCATAGGTGTAATAATCCATTGCCCTGCTCATTGCCCAGCAGAGCTGTGGTCATGACATCCTCTCCTTACTGGTTCAGAGGTCTTTGCTCATTTCTAACATCTCATTTTGGAACAAAGACAGCGGGAGCTGGAAATAGACTAGAAGGAGGAAAGGATCATTGTATGGAGGTGGAGGAAGCTGGTTTTACCTGTGCCTTACAGTTTACTACCTTTACCTATGCTTTGGAGTGTCCATCTGATAATTCTATCTTCAGAGACTTATGTAATTCATGACAGACATTCACATTATTTGGATAAAAAAAAAAAAACAACCAAAAAAACCCAACTATTTCTCATTATATTAGTTGTCCTTGCACTCACCCAGACTATTTAAGGACTCCTGTGGGGAAGGGATATTAGGTCCATTTGTGTCATCAATAATATTTGAAGGTATACACTCAAGTACCCCAAGAGCTCTGAAGGCAAGAAAAAATCTCTCATGGATTTTATTATGCTTTCACTGAGACTTGTGCTGAAAAAGAGGGAAGTTGTCCATTAGTGTCCATTTACAGGCTGAGGATGGTCTCTTCAACTTCAGTGTTCCTCAACCATCATGTTAAGGAACTGGAATTTTACCAGGTATCAGATGTGGAGTGCTGTGGCTCTGGATCTCAATGTCCATTGATCCTGACTGTAACCTTCACAGACTTGGAACAAGTCATTAGCATAGAAAATTCTGTCCATATAACTGAAAAAACAGCAATCCCAATCCACTCTCTATAAAAATATTGTAAATATTTTTTACGGATATCCATCTCTAGCCACAACCCAGACAAACTACAAACACACAAAGATTTTGAGATGCATAGTACCATTTTTTATCAAACAAGAGAAACATTAGCATTCTGGAATTCCCTTGTCATATCTATTCCTGGATTTTTTTTTTTGGAGGCAATCAGGCATTAGTAATGACCAGCAGTTGTGAGCAACAGTATTAAATTCAGTGCTGGACAAAGTCATAGCTCTTCCAATATAATTTTTATCTGGGTAAATTCCAGTGTCAGAAGATCTGTCTTACTGAAAGCATTAGCCAAAAATACTGAGGGCTGCTTTTATTTCAGAAGTGAGACTGTCTACCTGCTTTACTGGCATCCTGCAGGGGAAGACAGATGCTGTCTGAAAAGGTGTCTGCAGTGTATAAAACAGAATCCAGCTCAGACATTAACTGTTGCCAGTGCTCCACAAGAAAATTAACTCAAATGATCAAAATTGCACATCAATGCTCACAATTGACCATTCCCTATGGATAGTTGCACCTTTGGGTTTTTTCAACTTACAGGTTATCGTTGATCTGCCCTGCTTCTATTTTAACAGAAATATCTTATGGGAACACACCTATTTAGAAAGAAAATCAACCAACATTTTCAATCTGCATCTTCTCTCTGTTGCTAATCCAAGGACAAATAAAATTAATGAGAGCTGGAACAAAATGAAGGACCTAAATGAAGGAAAAGGTAGCAGAAATTTAATTTATTAGGATGAAATCCTAGTCCTTGCTTCTTAAAAGTGGGAAAGATTAAATTTTGATACTAGCAGAAATCAGGACAATAAAGAAATGTGCAGGGCAATCCCAAATATATATCAGTTCAAACCTTAAAAGACAAAGTCATGAGTCCAGCAGTAAATAGAAGTTCCCCCTCTGGGTTTGTTACGAAAACATGTGACATTTTAATGTCAGATGATGTTCTTAGTGTAATTATGGAATGTGGTTTCTCCTTGAGTGATGAAAGGCTTATGCTGCTTTGTCCTTTACGTACATATTTTAAGATACTATTAATTCCAATTTTGATGTATTCTCCATTTTGATGCAGAGTATATCAGGGATCATACTTTGAAAATAAGAGTCAGATATACACAGATTACTGTGGCAAACAAAATAAAATAAAATAAAATACCTTAGGAAGTTATAGGCCGTTTAGAGGGTCTTTTTTATTGTTTTTTTGTTTTGTTTTGTTTTGTTTTTTGTTTTCTTTTTCTATTCCTGGCTCAATTTTTGGGGATTTCTAAATGTTCGCAAAAAACTAAGCCTCCCCTCCAACCCCCACCCCCCCCCCCACAACCAAAACCCAAATCGAAACTCACAATTCCAACAAAGTACATTTGAAAAGCTAACAAACAGACCAAAAAAAACAACCAACCAACCAGCCAACCAACCAACCAACCCAAAAAATAAAAAGCAACCTAACAAAGAAAACCCTCAGAGATACACCTCTTTACTAACAGACTAATTTCGTGTTAGACACTTTGTGATTTCCATCAGAGTATAAGTGCTGAAAATCAGAGAAGTGTTACAGTACAAAGGCATTCTTTTCTCATTTACATCAGAGATCAATATGAAGGAGACAGAATCATACAGAACTTGTGGAAAGGACAGGGATTATATTGAAAATAAATACATTTTCAGAAGGACGTCTGCTTTGGATGCTGCAAACATATTCAGCACCTGGAAAGGTATTTTTCTCCAGGAAAACAAAAAATAAACAAAAACCCAAAAAACCAACAAAGAATTCTCAGGAAGATGGATAGATAAATGCACATGCTGATAGAGAAGTTATAGTAGAAGTCTCATTGCAAAATACCTTGCGTATTGGTAAGAAATGTAGTTTTATTTGGAAAGCTTGGTCTCCTATGAACCTAACTCTACTTAAGCACCTTCTGTAGAAGCTGAATGGAATAATTCATCTTTCCTAGCTGACACAGTATTGGCAGTTTCAGTCCAGATGATAACAAAATGGCAATTTTTCGTTCATGCTGCTCTCTGCAGAAATGTCATTGCAGAAACACTAAACAACTAAATATTCACAGACAGGTTTTCAATGAGGTTAAGCCTCCTTGATAGTTGGGGCTCTAGCCCTAAGTTTTTAATTTCTTCAGGTTTCAGTATGGTTTCTTTTTACTTACATTTTTTTTTCTGGCTCTTTTTTCTGCCTTTTCTTTCTTTTATTTTTTTCCTTTCTCTCCAAGGAGGAAATAAGGGATCATATTTTTTTATTAATAAAAAGAGGAAGAGGAAAAATACCAAAAGAGCAGAATTTGTCTTTATGAAAGAAAATACTGTAGATATTTTGCCAAAAAGGACACATAGTGAAAATAGATTAGTTCATTTGAGCAGTATGTGGAAAATATATATTTCCTGAAGCAGGTGCTGCGAATGAAGAGGATAGGAAGAAAAATGTCTTATGTGGAAAGTATTCCTCAAAATGTGATTTCTCTCATCACGTGAAGAGGCAGCAAGCATTACACCACTGAGAGCTGTAGTGTTTCCTAGCAGGCTCTCCTTGGAATCTTCATTTGTTTAGTTATAAACACAAATCTCTTGGTTGGCAATGTTCTCTGACTTTTTTAGCCTTTCAGGGAAGAGGTAGATAGAAAGATAAAATGGTGTATTAGGTAATGAGATTAATAGGAAAAAAAAAAAAAAAAACAACAACAACAAAACCAGGATTTGGGGTGTGAAGGAGGAGAGTAACTTTCTAACAGAGAAGGTGCATCATTTAAAGAACAGTTTCTATTCAGCAGCCAATATTTCTTTGTTTATTTCTTTGTTTTTGTCACCCTCTATGGAAGTAGAGGCAAGTACTGAGTTCATTTGGCAAGAAAAGAGTCACATATTAATAGCTGCTTTGCTAGAACATAAAAATATATGTCAGCCAAACCAGTCCATTATCATGTATTGAATTAAAAAAATCAACATATTTTGGCTTAGATTTCTTTGCAATGAGGAGCTGAAATATTCTGGAAATAAATCAATGTCCATTTTTAGTTGAAATAAAAGTCTGATTGCTATTGCCTGGTACTCAGACTTGGGATTGTCTTTCCCTTTTCTCTATCAATAAAACCTTTCTTCTGTCACTGCCTCCTAGACACTGACAGACATGTTGCAAAGTGTTTGAACATCTTATTTCAGTAACTAGGGAGAGCTGAAACCAGTCCATCTGTTGCTGTACTTACACAGACTGGGAGAGAAATAGGCAAGAGCATTGGAACTCATGTCTCAAGATTAAGAGAAACAGAACTGGCATTCTTGAGAATTATAGCTTTGTTCATTAGAGTAAAAAATACAAGGCAAGAGATTCCTAGTAGTTGTACTCTTTTGGGAAAGAGGGTCATGGATTACAGTCCACATTTCAGTCACTAACATTTTTTGTCAGTGTTTGCCTCAAACAGAATTAAAATATTTCTTTAGCTCAGGGTTTTGGCCTCTGAGATTAGTGGTCTAATCGTTGGGAGATATGTTTTATGTCATAGTTTTCTTGCTTATAATCCCTTTCTCTGGATAAATGACACAGAACAGCTTTAGTCTCTCCACATTACAATAAATATATTTAAGTAAAGGCTTAATTTTAGCTAGACAAAGGTTTTGATGGCTCTAGGTGTATCCCATCTTATGGTAGGAAAGATATTCTGGAACACCTCAGTAATGAAGGAATATGCTGGTGAATGGCAATTGAAATATTGTTAACACTTGACTGCACACAGACAACCCAGAATTACAACTTCAGGTGCCAGAAAAACCCAAGTGTTTATAAGTTAGAAATCTGTAAGCTCAAAGGAATTTCAGGGCTATGGAATAGTAGAACAAAGATTTTAAGAATGAAAAGGTAGTTTAAATTAATTATAGTGACAGACATTCATTTGAGGATTTAAATTAAATTGATTGGGAATTTTCACAACACCTAAAAGGACTGAAAAGAAATCCACCAGCTCCTAAAGGTGTAGCTATTTTTTGCCTCAAAAAAGGCTCAAAGGAGAGCAGCAGATCAAGGAAGATGTGTTGATCAGAAGCCTTGGGTTTAGTAGATGCCTCCCCTAGCTTCCCTTTGTTAAGAATTTAAACATGAATAATTAAACACTCTCTAACAGTAAATGTGAAACTCAAGTTGCTCCAGGGGAGGTTCAGATTAGATATTAGGAAAAAAATATTCACTGAAAGGATTATCAGGCATTGGAATAAGCTGCCCAGGAGAGTGGTAAAGTCAACATCCTTGGAGGTATTTAAAAAAGAGGTATATACAGCACTTAGGGACTTGGTTTTGTGGTGGACCTGGAGTGGTGGGGTAATGACAGGACCTGGTGATTTTAGAGACCTTTTCAATTTTAATTATTTTATGATCCTGTATAATTTCCAAGCAATTGGAAGGGGCAGTAAAAGAAAGTAACAAAAGTGAGAGGAAATATTTCCCAGATGAAGATGGAATTGTCAACACAACAACGTTCTTCCCTGTCCAAAGAATCCCTTTTCAGTGTTGTGCAGGGCTTGATGATTTCCACATCAGCTGCAGAAAGTTTCTCTCTATATGAAAAAGTCAGCAAATCTAAAATGTATGCAGAATTAGAAACAGGTTGATGAGAACTGAAAATGTGATTGGGTGTGGTGACAACTTTCAAATCCACTCTGCACTCGTAAATTTTACATTGCTATTTTTAAAGGTTGTTTATGCTAACACATTTTTTTAAATTGGAACTTGACCAGATTGTGCATATTTTATGATGCCGTCACTTTCCAGAATATCATTCATAGTTTCCTTTTTTCCTAACATTTACAAAATTTAATGACTTTCCTCCTATAAAAGATATAGGCATCTGCATTTTTTTTTTTGAAATACAATCAGTTTAAGCTGTTTAAAAACAGGAGGGGGGAACATACTGCTTGATAGTTTACCAATAAAAATGAGGAAAGATATAAAAAACAACAACAGGAACAGACACCCCCTACTTCTAGCCTGAGACCTCTGCCAAACTGAATGCAGTGTTCTTCTGCTTGGAATGAAAATGCAGATATAAAAATAACAAGATAGAGAAGTTTTTCAGTGAAATTGTACCAATTTTAAAAAATGATATTTCATTTGAGCCCCATTGCTCAAAAATTATTGGGGAAAATGGACTACTATATAATTGTGGGAGAAATTTAAAATTCCTGGAGGACCAGGGTCTCAGGATTTTCAGAACTCTGGTATTTCAGCTGTGGGGGAAATATTACTGTAGCTTTCTTCCAGCAATCAGAGAACACTTTTACTCACTTATTGGGCTCATAATACACTGAATTGGTTTGGCTGACCTAGATTTTTCTTAACTTATTTATTTGCATAGGGTTGAATATGAAAAGTGATCCTACTGCTCAACTTCAATCCATCCTGTTTGACCTCTCTAAGGAGAGAAGAAATCACATGATCCAGGGCTCTGAGCACCAATTTGGTATAAATACACTTCTCTGCAACCTTGAATGGATAACTCCCATGACCCTATCAGTCATCTGTGAAATGGAGGTACTGCATTTCTGCACCATATGTGGAAATTTAATCTAATTAAAAAGGTAAAAATTAGTCAATTTATTACTATTGTGAATTCTTCTTTAAAATCCCAATTGCACACATACTAAAAAACAGTCATTGAAAAGCATGACACCTCATCTTGTTTTACTCCTTCAAAAGCATCAGATAATTCATTTAGAACAGCATTAACCACTGGTACTATATTAGACTTAAAATTTTTCAGCGATTTTTTTCTCTGACTTAATTTAAATTAGGCTATCAATTTTTCTTGTATATTTTTAATACTTCTGAAGCTTAGATCAATTTGTCTTTCTTTTTAAGCAGCTGTCCTTTAACACAATTGACCTTCCTAAAAAGACTTTCTTTGTTCAGATGATTTTCTTATTTTTTTCTTCTTTTCTTCATCTTTTTTTTTTTTAATGAACCTAAAGGTAATTGTGTTCATCACTGTAAGCTGAATTACAATAGCCACTTCTGAGAATAGTGCTTTGTACAATGGAGACTACTTGATGATGATCTGATATAAAAATAAACCTAGGAGAATAGATTGACTGTAGAACAGTATCCCAGATTATACACTATAACACATATGCAAGAAATAGGACAATGATAATACCAAAGACAGAACTCCTTTAACCTGCTGAAATTCTACTGTGCTACAACATGACACAAGTAACCTTAGAATTGTCCAGCTTTTAGTAGTACAAGGAGTCCAAAAAACTGTAAGAAGTAAAGAGGAAGTCAACCTGACTAAGAAGATCTGCCATGCAGAAAGCAAATCAGAATTTTTTGCCCCAGATTAAAGGTGGAGATATTGTCTATTGTCTTGCCCTATTTAGGAAAGGTTTAGTGCTTGTGCATCTTCAACATACAGACTTATTTTCCTGTTTGTTTGCTGCAATCCAGCAGGAAATGATTCCTATACAGATTTTCCTATTTCAGTCCCAGGTATTAAAGAAGACTATAATTTTAACTTATAGAAGAAAAACAGTGGCATTTCAGAAACACTTTTCACAGGGTTCTGCTTTTCTTTGCTTTACAATATTTCTTAATAGTCAGGGATCTTATCCGCATGTCTTCTCTTGGAAAAAAAATAAAATTCTCAACTGGAGACTCCCCTCAGCTGTGTGGTACAAGTACGATCCAGAACAACAGAGTTGGAGAGGTCCTTCCAGTATCCTTCACACTAACTCTTGCTGTCATTAGGGGTACAAAGTGGCTGCACTCCTTAACTTCATGGACTCAGGCCATGGCTAGGTCACTAATTTAAACACAGACTGCACAGGCTAAGGTAGGCACAGGATTCATGCCAAGCAGTGGGAGACAGAAGGGAAGTAGCAATCACGGTGAATCTGCCTTTGGATATAAATAAAGGGCAGAACAAATAGGATCATAAGGATAATCAGTTATGTCTTCTGTGCTGTTTGCTTGGAACTCTATGAATTCATCTCATCCCTTGTCATTGGTCAAAATTTAGCCATAAAGAATATTTCCCTTATTTCTTTTTGTGTGTTTTTTGTTTTTCCTTTTTTGTTGTTGTTGTTTAGTATTTTTTGTTTTAATTTGTTTTGTTTTGCTTTTTTTCGGTAGAAGTTGATGTCTTAACACACCTGAGAGTCTTGGCCTGAGAGGTTTTGAGCTCGGTAACACCAGAGAACTGCCATAAGTCCATTGGACTCCCAGGAGGTAACCCTTCAGTAGCATTCTTGGTTGAAAGGAACATGACCCCCAGGACATAAGGCAACCTGTTTGCTTGGCACTTGTACAGGTACACTTGTGGGATCCCTGTACACAGGCAATAAGGCAGGGTATAAAGTGGGCCATGTTCATAACAAATATGTCTGAGACTCCCTTCTGAGAGCAGTGACTCAAAGTTCAGACAGTTATTTTGTGTTTAAGCAGAGCTGCATGTGTTTAGATGTCAGACTCTTGAACCTGTTCCCAGCCCTGTGCATGATCTGCAAAGGCAGCTGGAAGAAGGCATCAGAAAGTAGAAGAAAAGTCAACATTCATAACAGAAAAGTCATCCTTAAGTCATGTGTCACTGGAAATGTAACCCCTCCATTCTTCTCTGAGAGTTTATGTGTTCCCAGGCATTGCACCACATCCCCTCTACAGAACGTATAATGGAAATAGAATCAGCCTTTTATATTCTCAAAGAAAGGTCAACATAAGCTTTTATAAACCTTGAAAACATCCCTTTTGCACTTTCTAATAAACAAAAGTGTTGAAAGAACCAATCAATTCAACATAAACATTTCATGTTCAGCAGTGTATAGTCATGCAGGACAGTGCATAATGAAAAGCTCCAAAATAAAGAATGGACAAAAGTACATCCCTATTAAAAGCATGGATTTATTGACCTATTGATGTGTTTAAAAGGTCTCTGCTCAGAAACTAGGCTATATGTAAATAAGAACAATTGAAAGCAAAGGACAAATTCACAGGAAGAATTGAAACTATATGAATCACTCAGGTTTCTGTAGCTGGACTTACAAATTATTTTTAACCTGTGCTTGTCTCTAATCCTGAATTCTTTTGGTATGACAAAAGAAAAAAAAAAAAAAAAAAAAAAAAAAAAAGCAGCCTATTTCTACAAAAGTATTTTTTGCCTAAATTAAGAGGCTGTGTCTTAACACTGCTTACTGGTTTATTTTTAAATCATAAACATTTTAATGGACAGGAACATAAGAATTTATGGCAGTCATTTTTAAAACACTAGGAATAAGAAAAAATGCAACATGAATATTTAAAGTGAATATTGAATAGAACTATACTCATTCCTTAAAAAAAAAAATCACAGTCAAACCAAGCTAAACAAACGTAGACAAACAAAGCAACAACATCGTAGTACTCTTATTTTTAACTGTTTTTATTTATTCATGTCCATAAATTTTTCTTTTTCTTACAAAGTAGTCGGTGTACTTTACACTCAACCCTGTAGACATAAAAGTAATTCCTCAAGTGCATAGTTACGATTTCTATCTATTCAGGAAATTATATTGAAGAAAATATCTATATACACATGCTTAAATGTACACATCTATTTACAACTGACACCAACTCTTTTGTGGACATCATTGCCTCAAGATAATTTGAAAAGCAAAACTTCAGGAAAATCTTAGGAAGCTGACAAATTTTCTCTGGGAAATCTCTCAGTTTTTATGTCTCCGCCCTGCTTGCAAGTTCACCTTGCCCCTACTAAGCAACCACAGCACCCTAACAGACTCAGTAAAAGAAAAATACACTCTTACCTGGGATGTTCCAGATTGGAAGAGTTTCTTCTAATTTGAATAAAGATAGTAGTCTTCCAATGGTGCAGCTGAAGACAAATCACACCTAGTTTTTTGCCAGTGTTCCCATAAGTCTGGGAACAGGGAAGACATCCAGAAGGGCACATGGCAGTAGGAGCATCTGAAACCACTGAAGCAGAGACTTGCAGATATCACCTCATAGAGTCTTCAGATATGGTGTGTATATATATATATATATATATGTATATACACACATACACAAAATGAATTCAGTGGGACAGGAAGGTGATGGAAGTGGAGGTTCCTCGATGGATTTCCCATACATAACCTTTATTTTGTTACCAAATCTTCCACTGAAACTGATGAAAGCTTAGACACCTGAACATATCTCCAAATCTAACACATAGACTAAGATACATCAGTGCATAAAACAGTGGGATTAGGAAAATATAGAAATGCACACATCATTAAAGACTCGCTGATGTTGGTGAAAAGATGGGAAGTTTTAAACTACCCGCTGAAGATGAACAATGGCTGCATGGCACTAAGCCTGCTCTTTGGGAAAAGAGTGATAGCTTGGGAAAGCCAACTTGAAGGTAACATATTAGGGAAGCACCAATTTATCCTGGTGTTTCACTTATAGTTTCTTTCCAGTGCTGTGATTCCACCAAATAAAATTAGCAGCATTCTCAGTGGAAAGAAGACAAACTTGTTGGGTCATTAAAGTTCTCATTGTAGCCCAAGAGAAAAAAGAGAAAAAGTGGAGGGAGAATGGCAAAAGACATCATGCTGAATTATTATTAAAGTTGTTCAGATGGACTAGCAAGGTATTTCAAATAGAAGGAGGAATGTATCAAACATTGTTCCACTTTCAAACAGACTCTCAACAATCTTGGTGAAATTAGAAAATGTGGAACAAACAGCATTAGGGTGGTGATTTTTTTTTTTATCTTTTTTGTTCCATATACTATTAGCTATGGAGTTCAGCAATTTTAATTTGCTTATCTGTTAACTTCCACTTAATTGCTCACAGCCAGACACATCCTTACATCAAATAAAACATAAATGTCAGATGCCATCACTAACATCACTGGAGTTATACCATCTTAATCAAATATCCATGAAGTACTTGTAATTTAGGCATAGCAAGAACCCATGGAAAGGGAGAAATCACATTTTCTGAGACTCTTACCTGTGAACCAGTTTTGAAAATAGCGATCTTTCAGGACCGTATTCTGTTAGCTATTGCAGTACTTTCTTCAGCATTCACTTGCAGCTCAACCAAGTAAGTGTCCCTATCCTTATATCTCAGACCATTATCTTGTAAAATGGTTAGTAAATCAAAGAGCTTGTAATGCATCAAATTAATTGGTTAATGAATGGTTAATAAAATCAGAATCAGGTGATCAGTGCTTACAAGGTAGATCTCTTTAGGGAACCCTTTCTGGAATCCCTTTGTGTAACATCTAATAAAGTAAGTTTTAAGGTTAAAATTACAGTACCAGAAAGGTACTGGAAAGATCCATTGGAAAAGAAAGCTGAACAAATATTTTGATTAAGAAAAATGAGAAAAGTAAAGGAAGAGCAAGCCTTTGAGCACACGAGTTCTGGAGAAGAAGGATACAGGTTAGTGTAGTAAAGTTGATTTCTTTTGTTACAAATCTTTATCTTTGACTAGCACAAGAACAAGGATACCAGTACTCCGAAACATGGTGCCATGCATTTCATATGGATAACCATGGTGATAGACCACTGTTGCTTTTAAACAAAATGAGCAATAAAGTAACTTTGGAAAGCTGAATTTTAGAAATGGCTTTTCACAAAGCAATTAAGGGGAAAAATATTTTCAAAAGCCAGGCATATCACACTGATTGATGAGCTAAATCATCTGAAAAGATGACTTTTTTTTTCCCAGAAATGTTGGGAACATGAAGCTGAAGAAGACAACCCTAGATCCAAAGTAATTTCTAGCTCTAGAACAGCTGGTAAAAGTGCTGTGATAAAGTAATCACTTTCTGATTCTTCTACTCAGAAAGTAAACTGAATGGCTAAGACAAAAAACAGTGTTTCAGCTCATGTTTTGTTTTTTTTTTTTGTTTTTCTTTTTCCTAGAGTAAGGCTTCCTCTCTCCTATGTCAACTCATGCTTCTCAGGTTTAACTTTTGTGTCTTACACTGCTTGTGTGTCTTATGCAGGAATCTGCTTTGCTACCTAAGTAAATAAAGAAACTTCCACTAAAATCAGTTAACATTTTTCGTCTTATAAATGAACACATCAGATTCTGGCCTGTACAATCAAGAAAAATGCCTCTTCAAAGAGTCTTGCTGATGCTGTTTTATTATGCAAAGCATGAACCTCAAATCTGTGTTTACGTGATAGAAAAGAAGGGTTCTGACGGTAATAGATTTTGCCTTTTAAAAGAATTTGTGTTATAAAAAAAAGCATTTAAATGGAAATAAATGTAACATAATACACATCTTAAGAAGCTGTCTCACAATGTATTTACCTGGTAGAACAGCTGTTCTGTTCTCCTGAGTAAATAATTAAATGTTTTAATATAACTACACATATACATATTTACCTGATAAAGTGGAACAAACAGAGCCAATATTCTTTATCATACTTGGAATACATAAGAATTATTTCTGCAAGGATATGAGCCAATCTTGTCATCATGATCTTGTAAACCTGTCCTGAGGGACAGCTTTAAACTGAGCTAAAGACAAAAAATATGCCATCAAAATCCCCCCCACCTGCCCCCCCCCCCCAAAAAAAAAAATCAAGACCAATCAACTAACCAATCAACCAAATAATGCATAACAGAAACCCTTCATAAAAAAACACCAAAAAAACCAACAAAAAACCCAAACACAGAAGCCCTCCTCTGCAACACCAAGGGAAAAAAAAACCCAACAAAACAGAAATAAACAACAAAAAAACTACCAAAAAAGACTTGAATTCATTCTAAAGACAAAGTTACTTTTTATGACAATTTTTATATGTCTTGGTTTTTGGAAATGAGGATGGGAAAATAAGAATTGTGAAAATATTCTGGTTTTCCACTCTGAAATTAATATTCCAATTTTCATCATTGATATGCATTTTCTGCTATGTATAGACATTTTCTAAGTTTGATCTGGTAACCTAGTACCTTTTCAGTCCAAGGAAGGCTGGAACACAAGCTGGAAAAATAATATGGAAAGCCTTTGTGCAGGCTTCTGGATCATTTGGAAATGAGAAACAGAATTCCAGCCTGACAGCCACAGCACTGTGGGGGGACTGACCCAGATCTCCAGGCTGAAGCTTCAGAGGCAGCAACACAAAAACACAGCTAGGTGTGTGTGTGCATCTTGCATGGGAGCTGCCCACGAAGCAGCAGCAGGAGCTGGGAAAGATGCTCAGCTCGATGGCTGCTGGTGTTCATTGACAGCTGGTTTCTGTAGGAAGCTGAGCTAGAAAATGTCATGTTTAATGAATCTGTCTCCTTCACTTGGAGGAGTCCAGTCAAAAACAGGGCAGAGCAAATCTCCAGTGTTAGCAACATAGAAGACATTTCCAATAGTGATGATTTGGCCTAAGGTCTGGCATCACACTTAATTTTTCAGCAGCCAGTATCAAGAATAAGAATGGAATAATAGAATAAATTTCAATCATTAACAGTTCAGTGTGCTTTGTTTCCTGCATTCATTTCACTCTTGTAAAACTTTTTGCCCCCATAAAAATGGTCCTCTTTTAAAAGAATTCTCTGTTGCAATTATCAGGGGAAGACTTTATTTCTAATGAAGCAGCGGGATTACAGTGACTTTAACATAAAGAACAGACAGGGACTTCCAATACTAACTTTGGTTTTCCACCATCTTTAAACCTATACAGAAATTCACATGATTGATTGTAGATGTCTACAACGCAGATATCACCTTAGAGACTCTGCATAGTTAGTGGGCATTTCTAGGATGCAATTCATCTTATACCAAAGTAGAGATTTAAGGAGATCAGATGAATTGTGACCTGGAAGTGCCTATTGTTCTTCACCAAGTACAATTGAAGATGAGTGAGTAGGTAAGATACAGATTTCTGTACCACTGATGTTTAGATTTAGCTGAAAGCATGCCTGCCTCGGCCTGTACAGGAACAGACTCAACAGCTGCAACTCCATCCATCAGACTGCTGTGACTCATGTTGGACTGGAATCTGGCTTGAATCAAGGTCACAGCAAGTGACATTTTCAGTCTAGCCATCTTTTCATTTTACAGATATGCACACTGCTCTAAGTAGCATGAATAAGAGAGCCTCTTAGTTCACCTAGAAAAGAATCAAGACATTAAATCAGAAAAAAATGACAAACAGATGCAAAGGATTAATTCCAAACATGTCTGAAAACCATTTACAAAGCTTTCTTCATTTTCACAAACCTGAAGGTATTGTTACTTCTGCTACATGCAACTTTTCTATTGTTTAAGCAATCACCAACTTTTAGGAAACACAAAACTGAATTATTACATATTTTCTCAGGTGAGATTTCTGAAGCATGCTTTTCACAAAGCCTGGGGTGATGCAATATCTTGCTATATGTTACTTAAATATCTGGATTTCTGTACTAAAGATCCCAAACTGGCTTTGATAATGTCATGTCTCTGAGCACATTAAGGGCACCAGAACACAAGTATAGGCGTAATTGTGAGCCCATTTGTTTCATCCATCTAGAACAATGTCTTCTCAGTCCCAAGGATAAAATGTGACTGAAGAAACCATCACACTGAAAAAAAAAATAAAAGTACTTTTAAGTGGCCTTATCCTCCCTAAACATTTCAATTCCATAAGACAGCTAGGATGCATGAAGTAGTTGCTGATAAGATCTGGAGACACAGAGCTCATATGAAAATAATAATTAAAATGCTTGAAAGAAGGGTTCCTCACTCAGTTATCTGCTTTACCCTTTATGTTCCAACCATTAAATAGAATCTCTTATATGCAGATGGCTTCTTAGATGTTCAGAGAAAAAAACCAAGCTTGATTCATGGGCTGCCACGGACTGTGAGAGTGGTTTAGCCTTATGAACCTTCCTTTGTTGATATGAGAAAGAACTGACCTGGCTTGTTTAATTATGTGAGAGGATTTGAAGCTGAGAGACAGCTCCAGCAGCTCAGAGTCAGATTCTGTCTCTGAAATGGATTTGAAGAGGTTTCTGGATACTGTCTGTCATGAATTGCAGTTTCAGGTGCCTCACCTTGACCCATGTCCTCAAGACCCTGTGACAATCTCAGGTGTCTGGCTGCCTTCAGGCATTGCAGCAATGAGCTGGACATTGCCACCTCAAGAGCAGATCTAATTTATAAGTAAGAAAATTCCTCTTCCTATGCCTCAGTCAGCTTCTGGAAAGTGGCACATAGCTCTTGCATTATTTTTTTTCCCAGGGGTGGTGAAAATAAGTATAAAAAATTGCTGTTACAGTATTTTCCTAATTAAGCTGTTAAGTTCCCATTTAATTTACTCTGGTGTAAACCAAAAATAAATTACTGCTACCTTAGTTTGTATCTGTATATGTTGTCACAAGAAAATTAGTTTGATAATACTTTTAAATTCTAGCACATTAT
This sequence comes from Cinclus cinclus, assembly GCF_963662255.1. Classification (NCBI taxonomy): domain Eukaryota; kingdom Metazoa; phylum Chordata; class Aves; order Passeriformes; family Cinclidae; genus Cinclus; species Cinclus cinclus. The sequence continues at coordinate 79,197,042 of NC_085084.1, read as the reverse complement.
TTGTTTGTTTGTTTGTTTTTATAGGATTATGGTGAAAGTGTTGATTAGAAGGAAGAGACTTTATTCAAACTGTTTGAAAGACAAGGAGGAAGGACTGTTGCAGTGATGAAGCATAATCACATTAATACTTTATTGCTGTATTTGTCAATATATTAGAACAATATTTTATTGTATGCATTATTAAATGTTGCTGTTAAATGTTTTATGCTGGTTTGTTCCTTTTATTTTTTTTGACTGTGATAAATTTTAATCTGAAAGATTCTTTTTACCTTTGGAGCAAGAAAAAATGGTATCATTACATTAAAGAGAATTTATGAGATCTAAGTCAAACCTAGTAAATAAAAAAAAAGTGGTATTTTTCTGCCTCTTCTTAATCTTTCCCCTTCCCACCTGCTCTCTTTGTGCAAGTTCTCCATTATTTTCTCAGAAACTGGAGGGTTTATGACTTTAAAATCTGTATTGTTGGAGGCTGAGAACTCTTTGCCTTTTACAGTATCTCTACAAAACATCTGTAAGTCCTAAGCAACAAGCATGAATTGGTTCAAGACGAAAATATAGATGAATCACTAAGTAATACTGTCTACAGTTTGACTTCCCAGGGGAGTGGAAAAAAAGGAATAAAAAAGGAACATACCAACCAAACTACTGAAAATAACATTGTAAGCATAAACTATTGAATGGAAACTTAGGAGAAAAAGGAAAGAATACAGAAATCAGGGTGATGCTAGTTCCAGAAGCCAGGAAATTAAATGCAAGACTTTTGAAGTGTCTCAGTACACACAGATCCTTAATAGGAATATTGTTCCTGCCTGCCACTTGAACCTTTGAAAATACCTTCCTGAAATCCTTAATTTCCTTTTCATGTACATGTGCCATATCCATAACAATCATGGAAGGCCTGCACACTCTTTAACAGGGAAGGAAAGAGGCAGGAAAAACGTAGATCACCATGTAGAAAGCCAAATGAGGCACTGCTTCAGAAATGAAAATCCAAAACCTGAAGAATCATGGCAAAGAGTTAAAATGATTAAAGAAAACCTTGAGTAATTTTGTCTGGGGCTGAGAAAGAGCATGTTAGAAGGAGACGGAGGGGAGACCTCATCAAAGTCTACAGCTTCCTCATGAGGCAAAAAGGAAGGAAAGGCAATAGTATCTTGTCTCTGGGGACCACAGACAGGAGCCAAAGAGAATGCAGTTGTGCCAGGGGAGGTTTAGGTTGGATAACAGGAAAAGGTTCTTTCCCCAGAGGGTGGACACTGGAACAGGTTCCCCAGGGCAGCAACGGTCACAGCATCAAGCCTGAGAGTGTTCAAGGAGTATTTGAATGATGCTCTCAGGGTCAGGTTGTGAGTCTTGAGAAAAAGTCATGTGCAGGGTTAAGAGCTGGACTTAATGATCCTTGTGGGTCCCAACTCAGGTTGTTTTGTGATTCTGTGATTCTGCTCCTGGCTTTTCTCACTGTTCTGTAACTGTTCAGAATGCTAAGACTCCACCCAGTGCTGGCAGCCTTGCTGCTACCTGGAGCATCCTGCTTAAGGAGGTTTGAGAAAAGTTCCCCAAGGAACATCTCCTGAGGCATCCATGTCTTCTGTCATTATTACTGTGAGTTGACTGCCTGGAAACTGAACAAACTGCTGCTTGAACAGTGGTTGTTCAATAATCACTGAATAAATGTTTAATAAACTTTGTAAGGCCACAGACTTCAAATATACTTTTCCTTCTTATAGGTGTCATTTTCTGTCAGAGGAGCCACCCGCACCACTGATTTCCTCCAGGCTGTTTTCTGATATCATATAATAAAGAATTTGTGATAATTTATTTAGAATTTCTATTCGGTCATGTGTGTGGACCAGGGATTCTTTTGAAGATATATTGATAATTAGTCCTAATGCAAATTTAAAAAAAAAAAAAATCTTCCTTTTGCAAATACCAGCTGTCCCATCTCATCAATCTACAGCAGAACTCACCCATTTTTTTCCTATAAGGCCAGGTTATTTCCTCGAATCCCAGTGGAGTACTGTTTATGATTGTGGCTTTTAATTGCAATCAAGTTACTAGATTGAACTGAGCTCTTGGTCATCCTTGACTGATCCTTCCTTCATCATCCAGAAAATCCTTTTTTATCTTCCACCATAATTATAATATGGCAACCCTATCTAACTTAGTTCATTTTACAATTAACTACTAATTATTGAATTCTCTCTGATGCCAATCTTTACCAAACTCCATTCCTATATGTAAATTATCTTATTATTGACAGACTGACTATGCAACAGGATTTTTTTTTCTTAGGTTTTTGAACAGAAGACAATCTATATGATTTTTGTTTCTTTCTAAACACCTAGATTCACATAAATATGTATAGCTGTTCTTTTCATGCATAGATAGGTATATGCACTCCCAAACACATATAGGACAAAATACTTAATTTGCAGATTGCTCTTTGGTATTCTTTAATTTATTTTGTTTTGTTGCTGTCACATTTTTGTATACCATAATATCTTGGAGGCGTGGGAGGGTGGGGGTTTTCCTTTTCCTCTCAAGAGAGACAAAATTCTCTACATAAAATTTAATGTTTTAGCTTAAATTAATGCATATGCTGCAAACAGTTATTAATACAATGGTAATTTTTGTTAATCTTATGTCAGTGTTATTCATTACCAGTTAGATGTGCAAAGAAGAAACCATAGTTTTCATAACTGCAGTAATGGAGAGAGGTTAGGTCAGACAGTTTCTAGATGCACACAGTGATAGTGCTCTGCTCTGGAACAATCAGACCAGACACAGGAAGGGACAATATCACACCAAACTGCTCTAGGGCACTTCTGTGTGTGAGAAATGGTGGCTGCCACGTCTCTATCAGTCAGGTAACACTTCTCTCTCACCTCACATTTGCATTTCCCTGTGTAAGTAGAGTGATGAAGGTCATGCTCCAACAAGTTTTTGTCTCTGACTCCTGGACTAGATACAGTGCTCAGCATCCTAAGCGAGACACAGAACACTCAGCTGCAATTATCAGTGACTCACTTTCCTTTGGCTCTGGCGACAGAGGCTTGTAATTTTGGGGCTGGACACTCTGAGCTCTGTTTCTGCTGAGATATTAATGGCTGAGGATAGTACAAAGTGTATTGGCAGCTGCAGCATCACTGAAGATCATCAGTTAGTTAATCACAGTGTATGCAGTGTAACAACTCCATCCTATTAGCAGCATGTTGTGGGATTTTTTTGCAAGAAGATTTAGTTTCTAAATGACATTTGGTCCTGCATGCCAAGTGCTGCATTTTCCCAAACCAATAGGCAATCCCTTCCCCAAAAAGCTTAGACCCTGATCCACAGAGGTAATTCAGCTCTTACTTTCTAGTCCATCAAGATAAATTACCTTGATTTACCTTTGTGAATCTAGGCCCCAGAGTTGAAAGAAACAAAGCATAATAGGAGAGAAAGTGTGACTGTCCCCATGTTGCACAAAAGCACAGAGAAATGAATTTGCCCAAGGTCATGTAGGGCACAACAGGAACAGAATTCAGGTCTCTGAATCCCAATCTAACATATTAACTAGAGATTCTGCTTTCTTCCCCTCTGTGCTTTTATACTTTCATGCATGGTACAGAAAAGACCAAGTGCCATGTATTATTGAACCAATCTCTCCTATTTTAAGCTCCTGACTTTCTGTTGCAAAGGTGCTTAGCAGGAAATTAATCAAGGGTAAAAGAAAAAAAAAAAAAAGAAAGAAATTAAAGGAATCTATAAATGTATTTCAAGCAATTTGCAACTAGAAAGTTAGATCAATACAATATGAATCAGAAAGTACAACTGGAAAACAAACAAAAAAGGCATCTAAGTTAAAGAATGTCATACTTACATTCCCACTGTGTTAAGCCCTTTAGAAAAAACTACCTCGTGTGTATTATTTCCTCTCTCTTTCACTTTAAAGAAAAATTTCATAATTTCCACTTTTACATGTACCAACACCCAAACCAATTTCAGTAAGGTTCAAACTGGACATTGTAAGCCCCTCCTCACCTTTGAAAGCTGTTCTGGAATTTGTTTCTCGTATCTATTTTTTTTTTTTTTAATTATTATTATTTAAGGATCATAAAGTGTAAGTCAGGTTGCTGCATTTTCAGAGACAGATGAAGCAAAGTGCTCCATTGGGAGTATTCAGCCCCAGTGCCTTGCTGTATTATGGCATATGGAGTTGCGTCTCCAGGCGCTGACATTAGCAGTCCTGCTTCAGGTAACTCATTTAGCTTTGGTGTCATTTTACAATAAATATACCATCCACCGACACAAATTAGACAGCTATTGAGATTAATTTTGAGGGACTATCGGCAACATCTTAAATCAAAAATCATTCTTTATTAGTATGCTTGGCTGTACGGTGCTCTCTTTTCCCCTTCCCCCCCCCCCCCACCTTCCCTGCCACAAGAATAAATGAGCCCCCATGGTTGACACAGCGCATCAAGTGTTTTATAATAGTCTAATTGTAGCTAATGGTTTGTGCAGCTAATTAAGGCCCTATGAATTACAGTAATCAGTCAGCCTCATCTTCTAAACCAGATAGTTCTATTCAAGCGTCCCTTTAGGAAGAAACAATAAAAAATATATATATATAGGTTCAAGAGGAAAAATCTGAAAAGAATGAAAAGAATGAGAGAGAAAGGAAAGAAAGAAAGAAAAGAGAGCATAATGATGTGGTATGTTCATTATTTATAGTGAAAATAAATTAATATAAGTTTTCCTTCCATTTCTTGTTAATTATTACAGAAATGATTATGCAAAGCATTTATTTTGACTCCTGGTATTATTTGTAATAGCAGAAGAGGGGATTATGGTGTTCTTATTTCTGATGGAGGATATAGATTGCAATGATATACAAGTGTATCTTCAATTGGGCAAAATGCTCCGGCTGAATTGTCACCATCATCATTTAAGATAAAAGGTTAAATACAGGAAGCATATACGTAAGCACTAATTGCACTCTAAGCAGATGTCGTGGGTGAAAGTGGAGGCTGTAAATGCAGAGTATGTAATTAAGTTATAGAGAGAGCTTTTATAGTGCAGGATGGTGGGTGGCTATTTTGAGAGAATGTCTGTACTGCCCAGGACATTTACTTACCAGCTCATCCATGCTATCGTGTGTTAAGCAGCTGAGTACTCCATAAAGAATCCCTCACTGCTCCCTTCCCTCACTGCTCCCTTCTCCCCACAGTGAAATGGAGGAAGAGGAATGGAAGAGTAAAAGCAAAGAAACACACAGGTCAGGATAAAGATAGCTTAGTAAGTGGAGGAGTGAAAGAAAAGAGAGAAAAGAAAAAAAAAACAAAACCAAAAAATTTTATGCAAAGACAGTAGCTCATTATCTCCCACCTTTAGACCAAAACACAGGCAATAGTCAGCCAGAAAATGAGCTGCTCAATCCTCCCACCTCTCCTTCATTTTTGAGCATGATAAGATACATCATGGAATCTTTCATTGGCAAGATTGGACCCTCTGTCTGGTTGTGGCTTCTCCCAGCATCTATGCTCCTTAAATGTAATTATGGGATGAGAGAAAGGCCTTGATGCTATGTAAATGCTGTCCAGCAGTAGCTCAAACATTTGTCAAATTCCCTTCACAAAACTGAGATCAAAATCTTGAGCCCTCACTTGAATTAGTAGTGGTGGGCAACTTTACCACATACTTCTAATTTTTTTAGGTGACTAAACACCTACCTTTAACCAGATGAAGTCTAGTGAGAAAAATCTCCCAACCAGTGTGCAACCCTGTCCACCTTGAGGACTGATATGCACTTGACTTGACAGTAATGGTGGAAGAAGATAGGTCATCTTCTCCTAAAGTTCACACCTCATTTTTCATGAAAGCTATGGGCCAACATGAGAAAAGTTTGGAACTTCATCACAAGGAATGTACAGAGGTGCAGGACTGAAGCAACAACAGAACAGAAGCATTTTGCTTAAATTTTAACAATCCAGACCTCAGGATTCTGTACACACTCACTTTGATTATATCCACACTAGTGAATTAAACTGTGCCAGGGGATGTTACCATGCCCTTTTTTTAAAAGTTAATATTGTTTAATTGCACAAAAAAGGCTCATTCCATGCCACTCATCTTGAGATTGAATAGATGATCCTTGATGCTGTAAAATTACTGCTGTGCTTGCCAAACTCTACAAGATGTCCATGTTGTTGAGTTACAGGTTCATCATCAACAGCAGCATTGACCAGAGGTACCAGATACAGCTCCATATAAACCAGAGTGTTTAGACATCACAGGATTTCATTGCTCAGTTCTGTTGCACAACTGTCCAGCTTATGTCCATATTTATGGTCTGTTTGCATTCAGAGCCAAAAAGCTTCACTGTGTTACATGCAGAGCCTTGTCTTGCTGTATTTTTCAGAACCTACCTCCAGCCAGAGTTGAGGATGACACTCTGTTCATGTTTAACAGAAGAAAGAGGCAAGCTGTGTCTCCACTGCAGAAGAGATATACCTGGGATATGACCCACCGTAAAAGTTCTCTGATGCCCATATCAGCCATGTGGAAGATGGTGGATTTCGTGCTTCGGTGCCTAGAATGAGATGGGAGATGGCATCCCTCTTATTCCTCAACTTGTATGAGCAGGGATTGGGAGCTCTGATGTACTGTTGATCCAACTACCCCTTCAGTGTAGACATACTGACAGCTGTGAATGGTTTTACTTTTGTAATCCAGTGCTCTCAACAGTCACTTAAAATGTAAGAAGCACAGATTCATTGATTGCTTTGCATTAAAGCAGAGACAAAAACACCTCTACTATGATGAAAGACTGAGAGTCTGAACTGATATTGTTCAGATTTAAAAAGAAAAAGCTTTGAGCTGAGCTTATTGTGACCTTACAGTGCCTGAAGGGACTTGACAAGAAAGATGGAGAGGGATTTCTTTAAGAGCATGTAGTGACAGGAAAAGGGGGAATGGCTTAAAACTGAAAGACACTAGGTTTAGATTAGATGCTTGGGAAAAGCTTTACTGTGGCCCTGGCATAGGGTGCCCAGAGAAGCTGTGGCTGTCCCATCCCTAGAAGTGTTCAAGGACAGGTTGGATGGGGCTCTGAGCAACCTGGAGCAGTGCAAGTTGTACCAGCCCATGACTGGTGTTGGAATGGAATGCCCTTTAAGGTGCCTTGCAGCCAAGGCCATTCTATGATTGTATGATTCTATGATTCGATGATTCTATGTATAGTGTGTTGATCCCAAATTTAAACTGATAGTATCTTTTACTGTTCCACCATTTGTCTGAGAAATTCTGAAAGTCTTGATCCTGTGGTACTAGGAACAGGGCTTCTGAGAAAGTTGGAAGTTGATGAAAAATAAAAATAATGTAAGTGGTTCCTGGAGGAAAAACAAGTTAAACAAACAAGCAACCAAAAACCTAAACAAAAATATTTTTCTGATTGAATTTCCTTTCTAATTTCCTGATTGAATTTCCTTTCTAATTTCCTGACTTGTTTGTTTTGGCATGATTTTTCTTCCTGCCCTCGTACTTGTTTCATGTGAATTTTTTTTGTTGTTAGAATTTCTTTTTTTAAAATTCCAGTGCCAGACAGATTATCAGACTGCAGTGTCTAACATGTTGCAATTTCCTCCCTTTTGCAAAACATCCTATCACAGCCTCTCAATGTCAGCTGCTTCGCATTTACAGTCCACAGTCTGGCTTCGTACTTCAAAAGTCGTGAGTCCATTCTTGTGCAAGAGCAAACCTGAGCTAATGTTTATGAATTCCCTGCCAGTAGGAGACTAGCATAAGAGGTCTGAGCCATTTTTAATACACCTAAAGCTCTGCTTCAGATAAGAACTATCCATGACTGGTCAGGTACTAAATGCTATGCATATGTTCAAGTGCTTTGCTGAATCAGGACATGATGAAGGTGCATTTTCATCAGTCCGTTTAAATCAATCCTGATCTGTACCTCCTCTACTCATGACAATGTGTGAATTATGTTTTTCATTTGCTGACTGGATTTGTGTATTGCTGCTATGATGAACAGAATAGGAAGAAGGCTGAAATATACAATAAATATATTTGTGGTCAATTCAATATGAAAGAGACCTTGTAAATATAAGACCTAGGATTGTACTGAAATGTGGGTTGATAAAATTAGGCAAACTTATCACCTTTTTTTCAGTGGATCTTGCTTTTGCTTACTCCATTGTCTCTTCTAGATCTAGTTCCATAGTCATGTTTTCTCTTTTTTCTTTATATTTACTTTATATGTTAGGCTGTACCTTGTTTCAGGGCAAGATAAATATGGTATCAGATACAAAATATGCTATTTATGTTTTGCGGGAGAGTCAGTCTGACAAGTATTCCAGGTCAGGCAGCCACCACTGAAGAAGAATTATATCCCAACCCTAAACCTTGGGTGGGATTTGGTGCAGCTGTGGTGACCCCAGAAATAAAGTTACAAAGAGTTATCAGATTCCCTATATTAATACCCCATACATATTCCTAACCCACATTTCTCAATTAATTATCAGCACTCCCAGTTCCTAGAATGTTCTCTTTTCCTTGTATCCCCATTAGACCTCACTTGACACAGTGTTCCACCCAACCTACACCACTGGACCCTGCCTTACTCCACCTCTGCATCACTTTCCCCTATACCCACTGGATCCTAACCCCAACTCCACCTCCTTCTTGCACCATGTTTATACCCTGGACCTCTCTTTGTCTTCCACCTCTGGCTCCTAAACTAACCATATTCCCCTGGTATTGCATTAGGATTTTAGAGCCTAGTCCCACATTTACTTTCATTATTATTAAGTGTTTTACGTTACTAAGTTGCGGTCGTTGTACTGCACTTTTATTTGTGCCACATTTTCCCCTGATATCTGAGAACCCTGAAAAGCATTGTTGGGGACCACCCTCAACCCCAGTAATGCTTAGGTCATGATTTTCATAATTTGTATATACTTCTTGGATAAACACCCATAACAAAATAGGTATGGAGAATCAGATCAAAAGAATGATGGATATAATAAAGCTAAGGGTGGGGTCATGCTGAAGCTTATGGTGTATAGAAGAAGAGCTGAAACTTAGAAGTATTTGAAATTCAGATACAGCTAAAATCCCCTAAGTGGTAGTGGCTCCTTCAGTAAACTGTATTCAAAGTGAAATTTTTCCCTTTTCCCTGACCTCACTATTAAGGTATCATATCAGCACAGTCACTGTAGAATTTTCTAAAATTAATGGATTTATTGGTGATTCTTGAGTCTGTATGGTTGGTTTTAGCTGAAGGTACAATATTGTCTTTTATTCTCAATTTTTCCTGCATTTCTACAGCTCTTTAACATTTACAGAAATGTTACATTAGCAAAAAAGGATAGTCCCATCTCTGTCCTAGAGTTATATAGGGTACACATGATATAATACCACTCCAAAGTAGTATTTCTTAAAATAATACAATTAAAAAATTTAAGAAGCTATCTAAATAAATAATGAGGACTATTAAAAAGGAATATTTCCTGAACAATATACTTGTCTTCTAAATGAATTATCAGATAAATATGGATGGGAAACAGGATAACAAAAAGTGTTGTAATTTTTTAAGGATCACAGAGTAGGTGAGAGTAGAGCCATAAATATAATTCAGATCTCCTAATTCCCATTCCAGTCTTCTGTCATTTATATCAAAAGCGTATAACATTGTAAACTGACTGCATGAGATTATTTTGTTCAGACTGTAATGGTAAATATGGTAATTATTTTTATTATTAGAGTATGTTGGAAAATTAAATAAATATATGACAACTCTATTCTAAGTAGGGCCTCAGCTTGCAGAATGAAGATTTGTAGACCTGTCTGTATGTATCTGACTACTTTAAAATACTTGATTCACAAAAGACTGCATTCCCTTCTGGACAAGTGTGGAGTTAAATGTCAGAAGGCCTTGACCCAGTGTGGGCAGTTGAATGAAGGTTTGTGTCTGTACACAGTGATATCAAGCATTGCCAGAAAAGAAGAAGCTCACAGTCAGCTGGTTGATGTGCTTTCCAAACTTCTAAGACTAAATTTGCAATCAGTATGGGGATCATTCAAACAAAAATGCTAAGAGGGTAAACAAGCAATCTCATATGAATTATCTTGGGATGGCAAACTGGAGCTTTGGTTGTAGGGATCCTTTTTGCTACCCTCCTCTGAGATGTAGTCAGTACTCTTGAGGAGAAAAAAACCCACCAAAGAAAACTAAGATCTCTTTAGCTTCTTTGCTAGAAAGAAGTAACTTATGAGTATGTCCCCTCAACTGCAACTTAAAAAAAAAAAAAAATTTATTTTATTACTCCAAAGTGAAAAGGAATTCTTAGAGAATCCTTAAAGGGCTCTTTGTTGCATCCTGACTATATATTCATGCTTTATGTTTATATATTTACTAAAATTTTAAAATTTCTTCTCACATTCTCAACAGCATGAATTATATTGATGCAGGTGAAATAGGAAGAAGAGGAAAAGAAGTGTTGTCACAGTTATCTAGAATTCAGAAGTTGTATACTGTGTGGACATAAGAAAGCTATCAGTTTGTACCTCTTCTAGGAGTCTGTGCTTTATTCTCCACAGATGCTCAAATATTTGAGCTGCTGCATAAAATCAGCTTTGAATGAGCCCTTTCCAACACTCATAGGCACTATACAGTCCTGCATTAAAGAAGACATGCAATGAGTAAGGTTCAAACTACAGTAAAAAAATAAGATTCAAGGAAGCAATTTAACAGGTGTCTTTTTTGTGAATATCATGCTGAGATGCACTTATCTCAAGGCACTTCTTAGGAGCATAAACACCTGATTTATGATTATGGATTGTATTTCAGAACTTATTAAAAAATGTTCTGTACAACTACTCAGAACACAGAGGTTACAAAGACCTTTTTAGGTCTCAGTTTCTAAACGTGTAAATAAAAGATGTGATAGAAAAATTAGCTATCATTAATAGGAATTATTTTAATTTTTTATCATATTTCATTTTATTTGTGATTGTGCTGTCTCCATTTCTTAGTCAAAATATTGTGTTCATACAATTATTCTGAAACTTATTTCCCCACTGTAACTTAGTTCACCACTTAGCCTGTGTAGTTTATCAGGACTAAAGCTTGTAACCAAGATTTCCACTAAGACTCTTTATAGCTGGAAAAATCTCCTATTTTCTACCCTACTTTGTTCATGGATTCAAGCACTTGTGAAGACTGATTTTACTAAAGTGCAATGTGTCACTGTCTGTGGGGTCTCCTGAACCTGAGATCACCCACAACAGGATATTTAGGTGGTTTAGAGTTCAAGTCTTCCCAGCTCGATCACCAAAACAGAGTCAGGATGCCGTTTTCTGAGGTTTCCAAGGTTGTTTATTCTTTCTTATCTAAGAAATTATTTCTCTAACTAACAGAGGTCTGTGTAGCACGTCGATCCAAGGCACATTCTGTGTGCCCTTGGGCAGGACTTATCTTTTATATTATAAATTACATACCTAACGTTTACAATTACTTTCCAGTACATGACACCTTTATTACACTGTCCAACTTTGTCCCAAACCAATCCAGTGATGCCATCCTGACTCAGAAGATGGATGACATGAAGAAAAAGAAGAAAAGACGTACCATGCCCAAAATCCTCCATCTTAGCTTTAAACCCCCTAATATAAACATTTCTAAAAACTCACTTTTCTACCTTCTAACAATCTAATTTATACTCTACTTAATTTTTGTGACTTGTAATTCTTCCTGCAATGTTGGTAATTTTTTCCAGGGACTGAAATCCAGTCCCCAGGGGTCCTGGGCACTATACCAAGTCCTCTGAACCCCCTGCCTGAGGGGTTTCGAGGCACCTAGGGAAGCCAGGGGAACACCCTGGACTCCCACACAGTGAATATGTACATCCATTTTGTCTGTTAACAGAGAGAAAGAGAAAATGCTGGTATTTTCATGCAAAATCCTTCCACATAAAAACAGTGGAGTGTAGATGAAACTCTTCACTATTACATGACAGGAAAACACAGATTCATGGATTTTAAAGTCAAAAGGACTCACAGAAAAAAATAGGCTTGAATAAACCTGTGAAGATCATCTAAATATATGCTGAACACAGAATGATGCAGATCTCACGTTGTTCAGTTTTTCTTCCAGACAAGTTATGAAGATGTCCAAAGATGAAGACCTTTCTCATCTCTCTTAGCAACCTGCTCTAGTGATTAATATTTTTTGTCATTACACTGTTTATTGCTCCCTTCTGTGCAATGAAAAATTCTCTTGCCATCTATTGGAACTATGGCCTCCTGGGCATATATCTGATAGTAGTCAAGTTCTATCAGCTCTATCATGGTGTAGATGGAAGCTGAAATAACACTTATCTTTGTCTTTTCCAGAATAATGTACATATTATATATTCCAGCCTTCTGTCTGGGTCATCCCCTCCCAAACTCACTGGTTTTTCATTGTTTGGGTTTTCTCATACTTGAAGGCCAAAACTGGACACAAAACTATATGACTTCATAGGACTCTGGCACATGAGTGCGCCAGAGAGAGCGTCATTCCTAAAACATGCTGGTTGCAGATTTGTTAATGAGGATCAGTGTTTGGTTGTCCTGGGTTGGCAAAATGACACATGATTACCTTGTGTCAGCAAGAGTCTTGGCCCTTTTCTGCATAGCTGCTATTGTAGCCATTCTCCAGCCTGTGCTGGCACACACAGTTGTTTTGCTTTGGCGAGGGCTTGGTTTATCCTCTAGTTCAGACTGCTGGCAAAGGTGTTAAGCTGCTAGTACTGATCCGAGAGAAGCTGCTCATTAACCATCTGTCTTTGACTTCACAGAATCACAGTGTCATTACAGTTGGAAGAGACCTCTGGATATCTTGCTGTCCAACCAAGCTGCCAAGGCAGGGGCACTTGCAGCAGGTAACACAGGAATATATCCAGGTGGTTTTGGATGTCTCCAGAGAGGGAGATTTCACACCCTCCACTGGAAACTATTTCAGTGCTCTGCTGCCTTCAACATAAAGAAGCTCTTCCTTCTGTTGAGGTGAAACGTCTTGTGTTTCAGTTTATGGTCTATGCTTCCTCTCCTGTCATGGGGCACCACTGACAAGATCTTGGCACCATCTTCTTGTCACCTTTCACTGAGATATTTTTAAACATTAACAAGATCCCCTCTCAGATTTCTCTTATTCAGAATAAATAGGCCAGACTCCTGCCGTCTCTCCTAATAAAAGTGACGCACAAGACCTCAAATCATCTTTGTTACCCTCTTCTGTTACCTGCTCCAGTAGCTCCATAAATTTTTTGTCTTGAGGAACTCAGGACTGGACACCATCCTCTATATGTGCCTCACCAGGGCTGAGTAGAGAGGCAGGATCACCTCCCTCAACCTGCTGGCCACACTCCTCCCCATGCACCCCAGGATGCCACCGGCCTTCCTTGCTGCAAGGTCAGACAGCTGGCTCATGGCCAACTTGTCACCCACCAAAGCTCCCGGGTCCTTCTCCGCAGAGCTGCTCTCTGGTAGGTCAGCCCTCATCCCCTGCTGGTGCTTGGGGTTATTCTTCCCCAGGTGCAGGACCCTACATTTCCCTTTGTGAAACCTCATTACTCCATTAAGGCCAACTCTTCAGCCTATAAAGTCATGGAAGTCTGGGATTACAGTTTGCCAATAGAAGCTGAGACAAACATTGAGCATCTAAGCTGCTCTCGTAGTCTTTAGTGTGGCAACCCTGTCCTTTCAGCAGCAATCCCATGTTAACCTTGGTCTTCCCCTTGCTGAACGTATTCTTTTCTCTTGCTAAGTGTTGCCCTTGACATTCCTCACCAGTTTTAACTCCAGCTGGGATATGGCCTTCTTACTTCAATCCTTGGATGCCTGGACAGTGTTTCAGTGTTATTACTCACAGTTCCACATTGAGCTAGCCTGGCCCCTGGCCATGCCGACCTGTTTTGTGTACATCAAGATGGATAATTCTGGTGCTTTGAGGAGGCTGCCCTTGAAGATTTTATCTTCCAGGGCAGACTTCAAGCTTTCACACATGCCAACTTCCTAAACCTAGTCTCCTGATGCACAGCATCTTTACTTTTTTTCTCCTGAATGCTAACACATGGACACTGAAGCAGAGACATCAAGTTTCAGACTCCAGTTCTGCTTTATGTGAATAGTGAATCCAGCACAGCATCTCTCTTAGTTTGGATATTCACCATCCTCATTAAAAAAACAAACAAAAAAAACCAAAACCAAAAACAAAAGGACTCCAGCATAATATTTGTGTAGCACCAGTAAAAGAATTTCATTATTTACTCCAGGGTAAAGCCTAGTAGCCTGTCTTTGATTAGAACATCTTTTCCAGAAAAGCATTCAGTATTGATATGAGGACAAAAATGTGTTGAACAAGCCAGTTTTGTGCATAGTTTTCCTTCCTCATTAGAAGTACATACTTATTTTTATTTTAATTCATCTGATTTCACCTTTCAGGTTTGGTTTACCTAGCCTTTTCTGTTAAGTGAAAAAACACTTTTTTTTTTTTTTTCTTATAAAGGTACTTAAATAGAAAAATCATGGTAGTGTGATAAAAATAGATGATCAAATTTTCATATTGAGAGAAAATCTTTTAATATTTTCTGCTTTCTGGAACTTGGAAGTGTAAAAATTTCAAAAATAAAAAAGAACAGTGACTTCTGATATATCTAAAACTTTGTCTAAAGGTTTGAACTAGTCCATTCAGGTATTCACTGAGGCAATTCACTCATTCCTTGGCTCTACTGTATATGTAATAAGCATTACTCTGTGCCCCAGGTAAGACTTGAGCTGGAAAGTAATAGTATAACCTTATCAGAAGCAAAGAGTGTAGCTTCTGAAACAATGACTTTTACATAGTGAGTATGATAAATGAAAGTATTTTCCTCTTGTTTAAGAAAGTAGGTTTTTATGAGTTTATTGTAGGAGATTTAAAAGAATGGAGAAATCTTTCATTTGAGTTTGTAAATTTTATTGGCACTAGTTTCTTTCTTTTTTTTTTTTTGGTTGTTTGTTTTTCTTTTTTTTCTTTTTAATCCTGGGATGCTTTTTTAATTTAAAAGCAATAAGAGCTTGAGAGAAAATTCAAATTCACAGCAGAATATGTCAGAATTTTCTGCTCAGGTATAGAAGAGTTTTTTAGTTTTCCACTTCTCCAGTTTGGTTGACATATTAAAACTACCTCTTTATGTGTCTGTACAAGTCATCATTTAAACAAGGAATTTTATATTACATCATTTTGAAGGGGTTTTGGCAAGTTTGGTTGTGGTTGGTTTTTTTTCCCCATAAGGATCTCTGTATATTCTTTTGATTTAGGGTATAGGGAATCAATTTAGCTACAGGATTTTTAAAATTTGCATTCTTATTCCTTACTCAGTTTATCTTGATGCAGCTCTTTCCTATATATAAGCAGCCAGCAGCCTCTTCAGTTTGTATGAGCAAAAATTTTATTTTTTAAAGCAACTTTCAAGTTTGGAGTTCAACATATTAAAACATTCTCAGAATGATAGATAACAATTTTCTGAGTTCAATTAATCTGCACTTCCAACTGATTTCATGATGTTATTTTCACAATTTAAGGAGTCACTGAATACTTCTAAAACTATCCACTTTTCTTTTACTTAATAATGTGAGCATCGAGTACAAATTTTGAATGCTGGTTTGTTTTTTTTTTTTCACTTAGACATATTAAAAGTAGAAAGGTCAGTTTAATTTCCTGAGTTTGTTTTATTCAGATTTATCCGTTAGTTTCTTGAGTGCAAAGCTTAGCACAGTAAAGTTCCCTGTGCAGGAAAAGCCAGGTAAAACTGATGGAGCAGAAAGGAGAGTACAAGCAGTCCTATTGAAAGATGATGATGACTCCAAATGTTCATCCAGATGATGCTGGTCCGTGGATTTTTGCCATCAGTGGGAAGCTGTGTTTGAAAATCAATGGATTGTCATTCAATTGAAGAAATCAAGGATGGGATCCTCTACAAACAGCAGTGGGTGGAAGCATCACATACTTGTGGAGTGTGCTATCAGCACGTTTCTTAAGTGGAGACAGAGAAAAAAAAATTTTGTGCATTTCAGTTTCTGTCCATAATTAACTTCACTTTCCAGTTCTCCCATATCAACTTTGATAAATTCACAGCAGTACAAGTCATTAATGACCTAAATGTTCAATGACATTAAAAATAACATAAGGGGAAAAATGTTGCCATACAGGTAAAACGAAATTAATTTACTAACTGAGGCTTTGTTCATATGTACTAGCTTTTCAGGTAACCATCCAGAATCCCTGGAGCATCATCAGTAAGAAAGGCACTTCTATAAGGCCAGACATCCATTTTCAAAGTGGCATGGCAAGTGTTGGGTAAAATCTTACATAAAACTGATTTTCTTTTCAATATCTACAGATAGAATTAAAATTATTACATTCAAATAGATTTAAAGCAATTGCTATGTTATCCCCGATGACATCTTGTTTTATTGTAATGTTTTATGGACTGTAGGAATCCTTTTATTCCCATGGAATGATCATCAATTGTGATGAGCACAAGAAAGCCTGAAAGAACTTTTTTCCCATTTGACCCAGTCCACATCCCATGGAGCATTTCATTATGAAAATATAGCTGTAACTTACTGAGAATTTTTTTACCCTTTTCGTAGTGCATATCATTTTATACAGCACCTGCAAATGGGTGCTGATTATGTCAGACTGAAGGACAGGATATTCTCTTAAAAAGCAGCAATGAATTGGCCAACTGAATTTTCAACTGTCACAAACAACTTTCTGCAGCTACCACAAAATAATACCCAGTTTTATTGAAGCTGTGAAAAACATTATGTTGGCAAGACCTCCCTGTTTCAAACACTTAACTTTACTTTGTCACTTAAATTATCCATCAAAAGTCATATTTTCTAATGAGCGCCCTTTGATGTCTTTTTATTCTTAAACTTGAGTATTTCAGCATGTCAAGGTGACTTCAAGGAGGAAATGCACTTAAATTATTGTTCATTTGAAGGGCTTTTCTTGTGGACAGCATGATTATCTCATCTTGTCAGGGAGGTGGCCAGGGGTTAGCTTTTGTTCTCTCTTTGTCCTTTTTTCTCCATCTCCAGTTTCTTACTCATTCTCTGCCAGAATACAAATCAGGGCAATGATGTGTGTTGGATAAAATGTCCATCATCTTTCTGGTGTATGTTATCTGTCAAGCTATACTAAAGCAGAGCTGTTTGTAACATTGACATGAATGCAGTATTGGTGCAATCAAACTGTGGTAGCAAATAATGTGAGTCTATGAGTTTCTCAAGTCCCACATTAAGGGTGAGGGGGAAAAAATTGAACTTTTTAGGTAACAGCTAAAAGGAAATGTCCTACAATACAGGCTTTCAGACAGACACTGAACTGCTTTGTTTAGATACAGGTGTCCATGTTAGAGTCAAGTGTCTTTGAATGCTCATCTAAGACCTCAGCAATGAGGATTTTATTTTGTCAGTCACAGGTCTCTCATTTTATTTTAAGCAAGTTGTTTAAGTGCTCTTACCAACTTTATGGAAATGTTAATCTCCCAGTAATTTCAGTATCTTAGGTATTTTGTATCTTATGATCCAGCTCTGCATGTAAAATTGGTATTTCTACTCAACCATATGCTATTTAAAGTAATATTCATTTGTTGATAAATATGTAATGAAGGTAGATAACATTACAAAACACTACACATGTAAGCTAAATTGCCAACAAATTCTGTACTTGTTATCTTGAGGCAGCCACAGACTACATTCCTGAATTCTGAAGCTTCATTTCCCAATGTCAAGTCCCAAGCTAAGAATCCTTAATACCTTGCTGGCACCTCCAATGTTTTATAAAACTGTATCCATCTTAAATGGAAAAGTGAACCAGAGAGCAACAGCTGCACTTTGCATGACTCTAAATTTGTTTTCCAAAGTCTGCTAGAGGTGAGGTTATTCCCACCATTTTCACTCTTACAGAATTAATGAAGAAAATACTCCTACTGTAAAATACAGTGAAAGTAGAAACAAGAAAGCAAACATCATTCATATGACAAAAGCAAATTTGATAATTGAAGGAATATTCTGGAAAAATATAATCACAAAAAAGGGTTTGAAAGGCTGAATTTCAGTTTTGGAAAAGTTACTGAGGCAAATGGGTTTAGAAGGGGGTTCAAAACACAGGGCAAAGATTCTCTCACCCTACCATCCACCATTTTGCCAGAAATTGCTCATCCTTTCAATAAAATGAACAGATTCTGGTTGTAGGCTTGGAGTTAACATGGTTGTCTGACTAAAAGAAACAAATTGACATCTGGACAAGAAATAGAAAGAAAACTATGTTCTGAACTCAAAAAGCAATAAACTTTATATTAAAAACTGAAACTTTATTTCAAATTCCAAGAGGATTGAGGGTTTTTATGTATATTTTTCCTCTTTCTGGCATGACTTTGAAGTTAAAAAGGTCATACTTATTTCACCTGCTCACTAATGGTTCTGTTGCAGAAACTGTAATTGATTGTAAAGTTTTTTTTTGTCATTCTATATGGATTCAGATCCTGCAGATTAGAAGCTTCGGGGATTATCACGCAGCCACAGTCAGAACTGAAGAATTATCAGAGGATAATCTTGTACTATTGCAAACTCCCTGCTATTAGGTATCATCCAATCATTCATTCAAGGAATTGTTATATATTTGTTCAGCTGTTCTGCATTGTTAAAGTCTCCTTCATTCCCTTTCAAATTTACTTTCATGAACTGTATAAGCATTATAGATGGTACATAATAAGTCTCTGCTGTAAAGAAAGAGCTGATTCTTTTTAATTTTATTTTTATTTAAACCAAGGTCAAGGTTGAAGAATCACACCCACACACAGAACTTAAGATAATAAAAAAAGTTATTTATAACTTTTCCTCTTAGTTTCCATGGGCAGGCTTTTCTTACTCTCTCTGCAACTCAACACTTCTTCGTAGACAGCAGCTCAGAGGCCTAACTTGAGTGGATCAAGAGTCATGCAAAGCGAGGGCAAATAGACCTCAATCTCAGTAGCTATTGCTCTTGCTACTTCAGGCTGGCCAATTTCTAGAAGAGGAAGATTGAGAAATCCTGAAAGAAGAAAGTCTACACCCTATAAGCACAGAAGAAGAGGGTACCAATATCCTTATGCCATTGGCCACAACTCCTCCTTATATTTTCCTATGATGCCAGCAAGGAAACGGTTGCAGAGAATTAGGCTGAAATGTTTTGATGGCTGCACTGAGTTGTCCAATAAGAGACTGATGAATTTCCCTTCTCATGGATGTCACTGATGACACAATTTGCAGGGCTAAGAGGAATAAGGCCTTGACATTCTAGAGATAACCCCAGGCAATGGTGGGAACAGGTTGAAGAATGACACCACTTGGGCTAATTTTTAGGTCATGAGTAAATGTGAAGGGCTGGGCAGTTTCTGAAAGGCTAGAAAGTAATGTCAGCAAGACCTGGTATTTCATGCATTCTCCTATGCGTGAAACTCATTGCTCTTTTACATTGGAATAAAAAACTGCAGCCCCACATGTTTTAAAAACTTAGGGAAAAAGTTGAATTTTCATCTCTCAAAATGAGCACCAATCAAGCATGTTAATGTCTGATAACTTCAGAAATTATCTCCATTAACTCTGCCTTTATAACCAACCATGTATGTTCTCAGAATGCGATAATTTCTTGAAATAATATTTTAGCCAAAATAGGATTAATCTCATATGTCGTACAGGCCAAGAAATATGTGGCTAGTTACAGAAGCTCATCTAATGGGATGGAATTATATTAATTCATTCATTCTCATGCACTCACTTGTGTGTGTCTATCAAAGAAAGGCTTTTTCATTTACTGAAAGCTGTTTTTGTACTCCTCTTGGAGTCTTGTCTCTGGACCAAGTGACATTCAAGAGTCACATCTCCTTTACCATGCTCATTATCTAACCCTCCTCCTTAAATATATTCAGGGGAGGAAAGAGACAGCAGAAGGATTTTTTGACTTGAAGAAATTCCGTATCTACTAGTGAGACAAAATTCCAAGAAAAATGTTTTCCCACTTGGAAATCTGGCTAGATGTGAATTTGTCTGACTGAGCGAGTGCATGCTGTATCCCATGGTGTTATGGTTTTGTCTGGGATAGAGTTAATAGAGTTAGTAGCTGGTACAGCGGTGCAATATGGATTGAGTATGAGAATAATGCAAATAACAGAATGATCGTTTAGTTGCTTCTCGGTACAGCTCACCAAATCAAGGACTTCTCATACTCTTGTGCTCTTACAAAGAGCAAATGCACAAGAAGCCAAGAGGCAGCACAACCAAGACAGCTAACCTGAACTGGCCAGAGGGATATTCCATACCATAGAACATCACCTCAGTGTACAAACTGGACAGAGTTGGCTGGATGTCACTGCTCGGTGCTGGAAAACAGGCTGGGCATTGATCAGTGCCCAGTCATGTGAGCAATCGTGCTGTGAATCATTTGTTTCTTTTCAGTTGTATTCCTCTCTCTCCCTGTTATTTTTGTTCTTTTGTTTAGGTTTGGGTTTTTTTTGGGGGGGGAGGGGGTGTGTTTGTTTTTGTTTGTTTGTTTGTTTTGAAATTTGTTTGTTTATTTGTTTGTTTTGGATGATGATAATGATGATGCTTGGTGTGTTTCAGTTATTAAACTGTTCTTATTTCAAGCCACAAGATTTGCCTTTTCTTTGTCATTTTCCTCCCTGTTGGGTGCATGGTGGGGGCTGAGTGAGTGTCTGAATAGCCTGGAACTGCCAGCTGGGGTTAAACCATAACACATGGTCATGTCAGCACATGCTTGCACAACAATTTGGGGTAAACTACTAGTGTCTCTCGTGAAATATATATTGTTTAATGGTAACAAATGAGAAAAATATATGCTTCATACTGTCTAAATTTTCTCAAAAACAGTATTGCTCTGTGTGAGATCTTCAATGCTGAAAAATCTAAGGGGAAAGAGAAAACTCCCATTATTTGTTTATCTATTTATTTAATAGGCTATTTTCCAGGAATTAATTTTATGAAATAAGCTGAATTCTTGAAACAAAAGCGAGGGACAAAAATATGAGTTCTCTGAGGGCCTGAATATTTTTAGCTTGCCATGCATCCTGCCCATGAGATTTATAACTTTTCACATGGAAGTAGCAGTTTCCTTTCTGAAAGGAATTCCTGAGTGAAAAATTGTTCACTTGAAACCAAGTCCACAGGGGGACTTAGCTGCCTGACCTCACTGGTGTGGCTGACAAGACTTAAGTGTATCCAATACTCCATGGATCAGCAAGGAAATTCAGTACATTCAGTACTGTCTGGTAGGACCCTGCATTACACAGGTGATGCCAATAAGAAAGGATGAGTCCCATATCACCCTGAAAAACTGTGGTCTTCCAAAAGGTTTAATCCCTTTTGTGAATTTAGGCTATTTTTTAAAAAAGAGAACACTACTTTGTTCCACAACAAAGGTTCCTCCCACGGTAACAAACTGGCATCTGCAGGTCTTACCTGAGGTGCAGAATTTACATAAGCAGGAAAATGCCTGAATGGACTTAAACATCTTTTTTTTTTTTTTTCTGGCAAATGACCAGCTACATGCTTGAGAATAAAGCCTGATAAATAAATGGCATGCACCTATTTCTAATCTGGGAAGAACAGTTTGTCTCCTTCCCAATGCTCTGCCTAGAATGGCAAACAACAGTGTGTGCTTCCTCTCTGTTTACCAAATAAAATAGCTTTAAACAGCTTTGTGATTTATCATTATAACCCTAAAAATATTCTTATCCTGGATCCATTGGTCCAGTTCAACTTTTTTCATTTTGTATAAAATTATCCAATAAGTTAGCTCACAGAAACTATCTGCAGAACAATTTTTATTGTATACACATGGAAAGATATCCACAAGTTCTCTGGGTTTCAGAGGGAGCATTTATCCACAGGAATTAGTGTACAGGCTTCTTTCTCTCTTGTCCTAGAGCGGTTCATAGCCATGTTGTACAGAAAAGAGTCCAGTTGTTTGAAGGAGGGAGAAGAGTGCACCACAGCAGTTTGGCTGATGACATGAAAAAAATGAGCTAGAGCATTTGTCATAAGAGGAAAAGCTGGGAGAACTGGGACTGTTAAGCCAGAAGTAGAGAAAGCTCGAAGGGATGTTATCAATGGATA
The DNA here is from genome assembly GCF_963662255.1 of Cinclus cinclus. Lineage (NCBI taxonomy): Eukaryota > Metazoa > Chordata > Aves > Passeriformes > Cinclidae > Cinclus > Cinclus cinclus. The sequence continues at coordinate 79,174,839 of NC_085084.1, read as the reverse complement.
TAAATACTTAAAGGGAAGGTGCACAAAGACAGATTTTTTGTGGCCAGGACCAGATGTATTGGGCAAAAGTGAAATGCAGGGGGTTCATCCTGAATATCAGGAAATAATATTTTTCTGTGAAGATAAGTGATGGCTGGCACAGGTTGCCCAGGGATGTTGTGGGGAGCTCCATTCCTGGAGATACATAGAAGCCATCTAGACATCACTGGGCAGCTCACTACAGTCGTCCTTGCTTGAGCAGGGAAATCGAGCCAGATAAGCTCCAGAGTACCCTTCCCACCTCAATCAATCCATTATTCTGCAGACATTATATCTGGACATACTTTTTTTAACTTCAGGTTTCCTACTCCCTTGTGAAAACTTCCACCTCTCTAATGGTTTGTGCAGCATGTCCAGGGAAGTTTTTACTATGCAAACAATATTCACCCAAAATTTTCTATGCTCTTTTTTCACCCAGATAATGATTTGGCAACCTAGACCCTACCCTGAATTTAGGCTCACTTTCAAGATCAAACATTTGACGCATGTCTAGAGCAGAATTCTGCTCAGCATACAAGCCCAAGAGTCAGGCTGACAGGCAGACAGTCAGACAGACTGAGTGATTAGGTATTTAATTCTCTCTCATTCAGCTCCTGAGCTATACAACTCTCCCAGCTTCGCTTCAGTACATGTAAAATCCTGGCTCAGAAGCAAATATTGTGTTTATTGTACATAGCTGACAGACTTATATCATATAAATGCAAACATATGAATGATAGATACTGAATAATTGCTGTGTGTTGTCCTGACTCACATCTAATGTAAGAAAGATCAGTTTGGTCCCTTGTTTCCTGGCTGTTGCTAGTTTGGTTCATATTTATTTTGTTGCCTTAGCTGTTATTTTGTCAGCTTCAGGTGTTTCCTTTGATTAACACACAGCATGTTTTCCGCTACTCTGTTTTTGTTTTTTTCTACTAGCTGTGTCATAATCTGTCAGGTACATTATCTTTTTATATGTAAGGGTTGTTACAGAAACATTCAGTAAGCAGATTTTAAAGAAATAATATGTATATTTTTAATCTAAACACATAGATATGTTTTAGGAAAGGAAAATGGATACATATGACACTCAGACAATTGTGATACAGAGGGCTATACATGCTCAATGCCTTTTAAACTCATAGTAAATGGAAAGTGATGTTAAAAGCATTGGAAACTCTTCCATCATATGTTTAGTCACCTTACGAAGAAGATTCTGTCTCATATCTTATCCCTTCTCTCTACCATCTTAAACGTTCACTCTGTGCTTCATTCCTGTTTTGTACTTGGATTGTTGGGATCTCATCACAACAGGCAGTGGACAGAAGCAGTGCCTCAGGAGGCACTGAGGTTTTCATATGGTTCATGGTAGGACCAGATCTAACACCTAAACAGAGATTTAACTGGATGAATTTTGGATTCCGTGTCTTCAAAAAGTTGGGGTTTTTTTACCAGTGCTGTAGCAGTCTCCATACTTAGAAATCTATTCAAGTCAGTCCAATGGAAAATCTCTGCATGGTCTATGCAAGGCCTCTAAGACAAACTGCAGTGTGCAGAGGACATTTTATATGGATGTGGCTTGTTTCTCCATTTTCATTTGGTGGGAAGGAAAAGGAAATAGAAATGAAGATAGAAAATAAAAAGCATCTGTGGAAATCATACTGTTTATCTTCCAGAAACTCAATCACTAATATTAAAACTGATGTCCTGTTGTGTGCAAGACCTGATCTTGCAGCCTTTGAGTGGCTCTGGATACATTTAAAATGTTATCCCAATATAGGAACTTAAAGGGTTGAACAGTGAGTAAACCCATAGCAGTTAGAACCAGTAAACCTAACTTCCAATTTTGAATTTACTACTGAGATGTAGCAAGGAGGTGTAGTGTGTGTTATGAACACAGATCACTGCAGAAGTCAAAGGAAATTTTCTTAGTCTCCTACGCCCACAAAAGGCTGGAGCCCTGTTGAGAGTCTTGGAGTGAGCAGCAGAAACTCTTGTCTTGAAAAACCCAAGGAAAGAGTTAACAGAAAGCATGCTGCTTCTCTCCAGCAGCCTTGAGCAGTTGGTGCCTTTGCCATTAAATATTTTCACATGTAGGTTTTCTATTTGCCTTGAATTACTGAAATACACTAAGCACATCTCTCCAAGGACCCAAAGCGATGGTGTAATAGGTTCTTGCTAATAGCTTGAAACTATACAGCAATCTAGTTTTAAAATACAACACAAATCTTTATCTAAAAGCACTAACACCTCACTCCTGTGTTCACCGAGTATGTTTTCACATTTCTTTTTCCAATGCCTAGCAGGGAGGGGGTGGGCGGTGGGGAAACAGCTACAAGAGAAATGATGCATTCCAGGCAAAGAGCCAATTTAAAAAGTCTGTTCCCTCCAGTTTGCTGTCACTTGTCACGGTTAAACAAAACATGGAATAGAAAAAGAGAAATTGGCTTCAGTGTAAATGTCAACATTCTGATTAAAGCAAACATGAAGCATTCACAACTCTTGACAAAAAGAAAAAATTAAATTAAATTATGAAGGGTATGCAAATGAGGCCCTTCGTCTGTATGATTAAGGGTATGTATGAATTTGCATTTTCTGTTTATACTATTAAAACTAATGTAACAGAGCTGGGTGCTCGAGAGCAGGCAGGCATCCTTTTTCAAGGGGTGAAGATTCCCAGTATGTTTATGTAAACTCTTCATGGGAGTGTGAGGGCATCCCCCAGGTGTGGGTTGCACGCGTTGTCTCACACCAGGCATGTGTGGGTCAGTAAATGCTGCACAGTCCTGGCTTTTGTACGCTCGTGTTTACATGTAGGAAAAAATAAGATGATTCTTCAATGCAGGAGGACATTCTACTTTCAGTGTCCAAATATGTGAACAATGTACTTGGCTAATGTCAGTAGCAGCAAAAAAAAAAAAAAAGCCCAAAAAGCTTCTCAAATGAAGAAAAAGTAAGACCTGGAAGTAAAAGCAGAATCTGGAAAGAGAAGAAAAATCCACAAGAACAACAAAAAACCTTTGTCACTTGAGAATACTTGAATTGTGCTGTTTTCCAGGAAGGATAATGGAGAATTATGAAAAATATATTAATAATTTAAACCTGGGTAGGATATGGTTCCAGTTCCTCTGTATCTTGTTAGGCACAGATCTTGGAAATTGAATTGTTTGAAATGTGCTTTTGCAAAGCTCTCAGCATGCATTCATAACATAAAATTTTAAAGCAAGTGTAATACATTTGAATTCCATAATTAAAATTAATGGGAAAATGAAAAATAAATGGCCTGCACTGGTCCAGTTACCCCTTCTGTGGAATATGTTTTACTGGTATGCTTACTGTGTATGTGGTGTGTTTGTGTGGTACACTTAAGTTTGGATTGTTTCCTTCTTTTTAACCTCTCCATATTGTTTTCTCTGTGTGAATCTATTTGTAGCTGATTTTTCAACTATTTCCTCATCATTAAATATGCAAATACATGAAAATACTACTTAAGCCACTAGACAATGTTCCTTACCCTGAATTAGAAAGCATTTCTACTTAGACAAAGCTGAGTCTGTGCACTGAAAACATGCTATTCATTACTTCAGGACACTACCTACCACCTCCTCCCTACTCCCTCGCCTTAGAAAATGTGTGCACAGAAAAGAAATCTGAGGAGATTACCACAGATTTATTTTTAATAACTGCATTTAGAAACATAAATTCTGTTTTAAAACCTGTATAACAAATTTAAAGACTGGTATGAAACAAGCTAAGCATGTTCAAGGTGCATGAGGATTTATCTGGGTTGCTAAAAGCAACGCCTCCCTGCATTTTATTTGTCTGTTTGCTACAAGAAGACTACAGTGATGAGCTCAGCACAGCACTTAACAAAATAATCCATCTGTCCCCTGTGTTCAACTTTAAGGGTTTAACTTTCTCCTGTTTTCTCCCTTCCTTCTTCTGTTCCTTGCAGAAATATTATTTCAATGCAATTAACAATCTGTTTATTAATCCAATCTTGTTATTTATCAACATAAAAGATGGATAAATATGCATTTTACGTTTTCTAAAGTTTCTTGCCAATAAGATTGCACTTTTGCAGTGGCATATAAAAGTCCCCATTACCGAGTATACCAGTCCTTTCCATTTTTCTGACTTAGAGGCATGATGTCTTAGGACCTATAATAATTAGCATAAGATCGAATGCTGCAACACATTTCATACTCTATGTATTGGATTTCTGAGATCCCCGTAAGAGTTCAACATTTTTCTTGTTTATAAGAAGCTACTGTGTTGATTTCAAAGACTTTTTAAAATTGAATTAAGCTCAGGTGCTCCATATTCCTTCTCTGAAACTCTTGTTTTACCAGAACATTTGCCCCTTTATGCAAAACACACTTCCTTTGCCTGTAGCACGGAGGGAGAAATGCACTGGAGCAGGGAAGTGAACAAGACCAAGCTACAGCCTGACTGACTGAGAACTGATTGCTATAGATGGGTTCTTGAAAACCTGCAGAGCTACAACTTGCAGGGGTCCTGAAGGGGATACTTCTGGAAATGGACACACAGATCTGGTGGACTGACAAAAATTTAGGCCTTAGCCATAGATTTAAATAGACTTCTACCCTGCAGGCAGGGAATAAGAAAATAAATATTTGCCTTTTTTTTTTTCCTAAAATATTACCTACTGCTACTCTATCCTGGCTTACAAAAGGTATGAAAAGACAAGATCATAACTTGCAGTGTGATTATTCATGGGCCTAAATTAAGTCTGATTTAGAGATAACATAGGTTTAACCAGTGACTCAGTAGTGGCTCCAATGGCGTCTTCATGTGGGAGCAGGCAAAAATGTAATTTGCCTAAATTAGGCATCTATATCCTTCCACTGACTTCTATAAGTAAAGGGTTGGACAAGCAGCAAGAAGAAAAACTAAAAGAATTGTCAGGCCATCTGCCTGAAACTGAACTGAACACAGGGTTTTTATCAATGGAAAAATAAATTATAGGACTGACTGAGATCAACTGCTGTAGAAATCATTATCGCCCCTTCCCCTGCCACCATAAACAAGATTACATAAACTCCTGAAAGCAGAATTCCATCAGTACAAATTAATCATGGTGATTAAAAAGAAATCTTGATTGCAGACAGGTGATAAATTACTGATTTGTAGATTAAATGATGGTGTACACTTGCATATATTGTTTTTAATATTTTTTTACCATATATGCCTGACCAGTCATTTTGGCAGAGAAGATACAGACTTATCTCACATTTTTGGTTTTATACCCTATGACTATTTCAACGTACTCATTTTATTCAGTTCTAGAATAATGAATTCTGAGCCTGAGCTGATATTTGTCATTTTAAATTTATAAAAAAAATGAAAGAATGGTATGTATGCCTCACATTTCATTAGTAATAACTGCCTGTAGAACTATAAGTGACTCAACTGTAAAGAAATAATGATTTCACTGTTGTTAAAAGCATATTTGGGTATCTAACTCATTACTTTTCATATACACAAATACTGAAAAGGAATGTATTTTCTGCAGTGTGAATGCATACCCAGATATTATCAACATTTGCTGCATACAGAGCCTACAATACAAAACATCACCACAAAGTCATAGTCAAAACTCACAATATCTCTATACTTGAGCATTGCAGAGTGCCTCTAATCTTAGTATGGACAGAGCCCTAAATTCTATGGCCACAGATCAAACCCTTCCACTGATGTAGCCCCTTCATTGCAGAAATCCACCAGATCAGGAAGGCAGGCAATAAATTCTCAAATGATTCACTTAAGAAGGGTTGGATTGCGCCTTGAGAATCCTGATCTAGGTGTGTTGATGTCTAGGTGTGGTGAGCCTGCCCATGGCAGAACAGATGGAACTAGAAGATCTCTAAAGATCCCTTTCAATCCAAATAATTCTGGGATTCTATGGCTCTATTAAGAAGAATGAGAGAAAGTAGAAGTACTTAGATATCTAGGCATGTGTACTCCCTCAACAAAACTAACTCTGGCATGAGCTCAACCCTGACAGGTAAGCACAATAAAAAGCTGTTCTCTAGAGGGACAGGTATCAAAGAGAACATTGAATTAACTGGCTAAATAACCAGAGACTAAGAGGTGAGGAAACTTTTGTCTCAGTGTAAGGTAATTAATGTGGAGACAAGATAAACAAAGGCAGCTACAGCAGCTGCACCTGTAAGTATAACCAAGAATAGGTTAGAAAAGATATTTTTCTGTCTTTCTAGATTCCTGTAATCCATGTATATTTGTCTGTAGTCTAAACCACACAAAATGTGTGCAAAAAACTCTTAACAAAAAAAAGAAAAAAAAGCCAAAACAAACAAAAAAATAAAGCAAAAAACAAAAACCAAACGAACAAAAAAACACAAAAAAGCCAGAAACACATTATTGGGGTAAAATGTGTCCTCCCAAAAAACCCATGCCCACTTCATTGTTAACTGTGAATATATTTATGCAACTGCATAAATACTCCCTTGATCCACAGATTAAAATCATATTCTTAAAGCCATCCAGATAGAGTTCAAATAGTGGAATAAAAGAAATGTGAAGAGAAAAAGAATCATCAGGATGAAATTACAGGTGCCAAAGGAAAGGAATTCGACAGTGCATTGTATTTAGATTGTATTAGATTAGGGCGAGCTGCGCTGTTGGAGGGGGAAAAAAAAAACCCAGCTAAACAATATCAGGGAACATAAAATTTATGCCTCTATCCTAAAATCAGGACTAATGTATTACTGATCTAAACAGGTATTTATTTTACTTCTTTAAATGTCTGGTAGAGACCTCACAATGTCATCTGAAAATCTGTTTCCAAGTTTAACTTTTCTTTTTGTTTCAAAAGCTTTTTTTTTTTTTTTTTTTTTTTTTCTGTACAGGTAATCTTAGGAGAATGAAAAGAAGAACACCAAACAGCTATTTATAAACAAACTGAAAATAGGAACAGCAAAGGTAGAGCGTTGTTCAGACTGTTGCAGAGATTGAAAATAACAGCACATGAAGAAATAAATGAACCTTAAAAATGTGCTACATCCTTCTTCACAGAGTAATGGGCAGAAATTCTGTAATTTATGGAGTCTGAATTTTATCTTTGGTTTTCATCTAGATTCTAGGATTAGACTTTAGTCATGCATTTACTGCATTTTTGGATGTGGAAGCATGATTTGGCAGAGTTTGCAAAACAAGTCAAACAGCAATTAAGATAGATCTAAAATTTCTGTACATAAAGACTAGAGTAGATCATATTGAGAGATTATCTATGTACATATAGATGAGATATTAGAATATATGACTGACACAGAAGAACATTAAAGCCAATATTAAAAGTAATGCTGCCGCCTACCAAATGAAGTAAAAATAATGTTAACTTCTAATACAGCAATCAAATTTATTTTAATGCTATTACTGCTGCTGAAGTTAGGAGGCCTAGAGACCAAGTACTATTATCAGAATTTTACACAAGTTTGTTTAAAAAGATATTTTCTGTCACCAAATGCTCTTAATATTAAGGGTTTAGTCATCAATCTCAAATGAGAGGATTTGTTCTTTGTTATTCTTTTTTGTATGTATTTGTTTGTTTAGTTTTGGGGTTTTTCTTTTTGTGTGTTTGTGTTTTTAGGTTTTGGGTTTTTCTTTTGGCTTTTTTTTGTGAGGTTTTTGTTTGTTTTGGGGTGGGGGGCTGTTGTTTTTTTGTGTGTGTTGTTTGAGGTGGTTTGGTTGGGTTTGTTTTGTTTGTTTGTTTTGTTTGTTTGTTTTGGTTTTGGTTTTGTTTTGCTTTGTTTTTGTTTTGAATAGATACTTTGAAGTTATGAAATGCACTGCAGGAAGAAAATCCTTTTATCCCTGCCAAGTACTAGTCTAAAGTAAAGTATTTTCTTACTAGCAACATACTTATGCACAATTCTGAGTATTAAAAGCCTATTTAAACCAATGCAAGCATTAGCATTAGCACACTTTTCTGGGTCTTTCCAGGCTTGAAGACAATATTGCCCATACCAGAAACAGACTCTGCTTGCTGTTCTTACCCTTTCTGAATCAAAGACATTTTTCATTTTTAAGTCAATGTGTGTAGTTATTGCACATCACCTCTTTGCTTTTCTTTCAGCCTATTGCATAAGTTTAGTTCTTTTTGTCATATTGTGGATTTCATTTTCCAATCTGTTGGCTGTTTTTAATTTGCATATGCAGTTCTGAACTATTTTTGTCAATTCAACATCCTGAATCATGAACACTAAAAGTAGACATCATATTCTAATGTCAAATCTTTAAATATCTTATACAGAAGACAGTCTACCCTCTTGACTGTACTTAATTTACATCAAAAGAAAGAATTTGAATCTAACAGGTTTTTTTACTGTTGCATACATCTGATTTTATCACAAGACTTATACCAAAATGATTTGATTTAACTGATTATCTTCCAAGACCCTAAAACTTTCCTCTTGGTTGGTTCTGTGTTACTTAGGATAAGTCTTTGCTTCTTGTTGTTAAGGTCTACGTATATGATTTCTTACTATAGCATTTTTCATTGATATTTGTTAAATCACACAGAATGCATAATTAATGATTTAAAGTTAAAATTTCTGAAGATTAACCTATTCAGTACCATTGGCTGGCATAGTTAAAAAAATACATGATACTCCATAGGGTATGGATGCACTTTTCACAAAAGAAAAACTTGAAAACAAATAATTTCCTGGCTTTTAAATATTTGGATGCAGCCTTTTAAAAATGTTGTTAAAGTTCTATATTAAATTTTTAAAACCTTAAGATGTGAAACTGGTTTATGTCTATCCTATAGATTCCCTGGATATCTCATATAATTCAAACTTTGTAGAAACAAATAATAAGAAACAAAACACTTTGGAGAAGTCAGATATGTTCTCTGAAAGTAACTTTTAATATGGTACCACTGAATAACTACAGAAAAAAATATTTCTTAAAACATATCTTTGACAGTTCCCATTCCAATTGAAATTTTTATTTATAAGATATAAACCTAATATGAATACATGTACAACATATTACTTAATTTTAAAAGAACAAAGGGTGAAAAAATCATTCACTTCCCTTGTTGGTACTGTCCATGTTCTTATAAAAGGGGAAAGTGGCACATTAAAATTAGACACACATTTCTTCAACTGGTACAAGTGGGCATCTTTGAGACGTCAATATTTTATGAACTGGTTTGCTTTGTAATTGGGAAAGCTAGTGATTTAAAAGTAAAATGACAATCAATCAGCCAGTGTCAGAAATTAGGCAATGACCATTATATCAGAGTTGTGCATAATTTATGAACTCTAAATTTCAGCAAAGAAAATAAAAAGTCTGATTGTCTTAGGGTGTGATTGAACCTAGCTGAAGTGTTTTCCCAGAGATATTGGTAGCTTGCAGATCTGTTCAAATCAGAAGTTATCCAGAACTGCTGTTTCTGAGCAGTGAAGGAATTGTGAATGTCATGATAGTTGGAGATTGTCATGGGCATAACAATCACAAAATTATACAACTTTTCATTCTTGGAGAAGTGAGGGGGGGAGTCAGCAGAACTGCTACCTTGGATTTCTTGAGGGCAGAGTTCAGTCTGTCCAGGAGACTGTTGGCAGAACCCCCTGGGAAGCACTCCTGAGGGGCAAAGGATGATTCCAAGGTGTGAATGTGGGTCTGCTGGAGGGCAGGAAGGCTCTGCAGAGGGATGTGCACAGGCTGGATCCGTGGGCTGAGGCCAGTTGTGTGAGGTTCAACAAGGCCGAGTGCCGGGTCCTGCCCTTGGGTCACAACAACCCCTTGCAGCTCCAGGCTGGGACAGAGTGGCTGGAAAGCTGCTGAGAGGGAAAGGACCTGGAGGTGCTGGTTGAGGACAGCTGGACATGAGCTGGAGTGTGCCCAGGTGGCCAAGAAGGCCAATGGCACCGGGCTTGTGTCAGCAATAGTGTGGCCAGCAGGAGCAGGGCAGTGCCCATCCCCCTGTGCTGGGGGCACTGGGGACGTCACACCCTAAATCCTGGGTTTTGTTTCACACCCCTCACTAGAAGAAAGATATTGGGATAATGTAGTGTATCCAGAGTAGGCAATCCAGCTGGGGAAGGGTCTGGAATACAAATCTGATGTGGAGTTCCTGAGGGAGCTGAGTGGGCTCTGCCTGGAGGAAAGAGGCTCCAGGGAGATTTTATTGCTCTCTACAATGACCTGAAAGGTTGCAGCCAGGTGGGGGTACAGCCTCTGCTCTCAAGGAAGAAGTGATAGAATTAGGGGAAACAGCTTCAAGCTGTGCCAGAAGACACTTAGACTGGATATTAGGAAAAATTTCTTCTCTGAAAGGGTGGTCAAGCATTGGAACAGGCTGCCCAGGGCAATCTTATAGTCACTGTCCCTGGAGACTCTTTAAGACACAAAGCTGTGATGCATGGACATAGTTTAGTGGTAGAGGTGGCAGTGCTGGTTTAATGGCTGAATGGTTTGATGATCTTAAAGGTCTTTTTGAACAAAAATTAAAAAAAAAAAAAAAACTCACCAGAACAAAGGAACCAACTCCTGCCCTCCTTACATCTAAATAAACAAAGCTTTTGAGAGTTTCATTTTTTTGTTTGTTTGTTTGTTTGTTGGTTGATTTAATTGCTGAAACAATTGCTGAATTGTTTTAATTGAATTTTGTCTTTGGGAATTCTTAGTCCCCATTGAAAAGAAAGAAAAAAGTATGTACAAAATTATAAAGCCATTGCCAGTGGATTTAAACAGAGAGGAGTTGCTTAAAACAATGTTTAATTGATCTATAACTGAGTCTAACCCAGTGTAATAAAAAGCCATTAACAAATACTTAAGGTATTTCTTAGTGGGACCTTACTTAGACATGAGCTTAGTTTTGAACATATGCTGACATGCAGTCATGTTTAACACTCTTCCCCTGTGTCAAGGACAGTGGAGAATGACAAACACAGATTCAATTTCAGCAGAATTATCATGTCTTCTTGTATTGATGAAATCTCTGTGGGATAAAAAAGTTTTCTTCCACAGAAACATCACTTCAAAGCAAAGCCAAATTTTAGTACCAACAAAAAGGTGAAAATAGATTATAAAAAAAAAAAGAAAAAAAAAAAAAGAAGAAATAGAGAAAGAGGATCTTGCAGATCTTGCAAACCGGCATCAGAAAGACCTTTATTTCCATTCAGGCAAAGAATGTAATCTATTTCCCAGAACCATGTATTAATATATGTTTAGATCTATCTATCCTGCTAGCTACAGCTATATCTAACCACAATAAAACAGTTGAGTTCTCTCAAGTGTTATTATGCCTTTAAGTTAAACTTTATTGAAATGAAATAAGGAAAGAACAATACATTTTGCATTCTTCAGAAGCCAGTGTTCAATAAATACTAAGTTTTGATCGATTGATACAGTGTCATATTTGACTAAAGAGGTGGGAAAGTTGCTACTGTTGCTTTGTGCTGGCTAGAAGAAGAATGCACTATTGATTTTATATGTTGGATGGGCTGTCAGCGTACAGTGCATTGTTGATTTTGACTTTTATAGCCAACATGTTTCCTTTAATTGGATCATTTGTAAAAGAGAGGAGGGTACCTGTTCCCTTCTGACAGTGACTGATTACAATCATTTCATGTTTGTCAATATTTGATAAACCCACGGTTACCCAACAACATGGCTGAAAACAGCATCTTTATGCATTTGCTTGTTTCCCTTCTTTCCTATTTCTGATTTCAGTCTCAGTGTAACCACTAAGTTGTGCCAGAAACTCCTTCTTCTTCTTCTTCATAATTTATTTATTTGTTTATTCATTCTGAAATAATTTTTGTAAATACTCACTTCTTGTGGAAGAAGATAAACTTAGTATGGAGGAGAGGAACAAAGTTTTTACTTTGAGTGAACATCAATGTCAATATCTCTTGATAACAAAAAAAATTTGGGGCACCCATTTGTGCCCTTGACCTTGTTGCTCTCATTGCTATTTTTGATGATGATAAGGTGCAGTTCTGCAACCTTGAGACTGAGCTTTCCACTCTAATAGTGAAATGAAAACCAATATACTGATAACATACCTAAATCTTTGTCATTCTTCTTATTTTTTTTTCACTTTCTTTCCATTATTATTAATAACTGTTGGTTTGGTTTGGTTTGGTTTGTTTTTTTTTCCAGTATTCTGGATGCAAATTAAAATATCACTGTAGAGAGGTCTGGAGCTCAGTGAAGAATAGACATGTGTGCACAAAGCATTGCTATAAATTATCTGAAGAGAATTCATGTTGGTATTTTAATTGTGTCTTTGATGCTCAGTTCACAGATGGCTGATAATTTCATCTGATGTACTGAACAGTAATATGTTTTACTCTTGAAAGAGAAGATGCATTCACAAGTCAGGCTCAATCTTTGTTCTCTCCTGCTTAGTGAGGCAAAGCCCCTTTCATTTTCACCTATGTTAATTAGGACTAGTAATGTACGTGTAATGCCATCAGGGTAGGAATATCTTCAAGGCACACAGAACTGTAAGGTGGAGCAAACACTCTTGGTCATGAACCTCACATCATGTTTGGGGACTTAAGAGATCCTCTCCAGGGCATGATGGAAGTACCTTGTTTGGGACAAAACACCCTCGGTTTAGGAAGATTCAAAAGAGCCAGAAAGAACCTGTGATCTTTGCATCTCTGGAAACGTGGTTTGCAAATGGAGTAGCTGCTGTGCCCTGTCTGGCCACCTGCCCTGTTACTGAAAGGTGATGGACATCCTTTGTGCAATCAACACAGAGACAGCACCTGTAGGATTATTTTCCATGTAGCCAGATGTGAGAAAGCTGCACCAGAAACATGCTTATTATTTTGTACTTCATTTACCTGGGAAAGAACAGCCACTAAGATGTGGTCTGCCTGAGGAGAGGAAAACAGAGGGCCAGGCTCCCTCTCTCCTTGCTTTCCTCAGATGGTCATACAAGCAGTGCTGTCCACTGGTGCTCCTAGGAGATGAATACAGAGCACAGAAAATTCCTTTCAAGTCTCTGTCCAGTCTTCCCAAGGGGCCTAGAAGCCTCCAAAAACAAATAGAAGGGAGTCAGAGGTACATGCATCTACTTCAGGTTTACTTTAACATAGGTGGAAGAGGAAGAAGAGAGACTAGCTTCAGTGATTAGGGGAACAAACAAATTTCAGCTACTGGCCTCAGTGTCAGAACAAAGTTCAGAGCAATGTGTTCTTGAAAGCAAAACAGCTCATCTTTTTCTTAAGGAACATAAAATATAGATTTGATGCCACAGTGCAGGTAAACCAAGAGGTAACCAAGCATCAGCTTACAAAAAAGGTGAGTGTAAAAAATGAATGCAACAAACTAAATTGCACTGTATATTACTTTCTCAGCTTCCCTATTTTCCCTTTGAATTAGAAGATATTTATCCACTTAAAAACCAGTGTATTTAAGACAAGCTGAATCTTATGGACTTTAAGTCCTGAGGACTCCTAGAAGCCAGGCAGCAGCTGCCTGTGTGCCTGGCTGGTAGCAGAAGTTCACATGTGGCCCAAAAAACATACACATGTACACTTCACACAGAGCAGCAAAGACAGGGAGCAGTGCCTTCACCAGCTTATCTGCACAAGTTTTCTTCTCACATCTATCTTGACCCCTGTATCCTCCTGTTCCAGTCCCCTCCTGAATCAACTTACTTCTAATTACATTTTCCCCACTGGACACAAGTTTGAGACCTTCACGTCTAAATGTGGTGTTTCTGTTCTTGCTGCTAAGTTAAGGCTGGCCTAATTTAGTAGTACTAAGGGGTTGCAATACTAGGTTCCATGAGGTCTCCAGAACTCCCCTTAAATTTTCTGTGAGGTTTGGCTCTTTCTCTACAAGCCTCCTCTGACTGTCTGTGAAATCCAGCCATGACACCATCACAATCTGTTACTTTTTTCAGCTTCTCACTGATTTTTTACATCCAGCAATTACTGCTGTTACACCCAGTAACTTCTCATCTTCTGGTCAAAGAAATAAACCTCATGCCAAGGACCAGTCATCTGCCAACATAACTTGAGAGATAAAAGAATCTTGATGGATAAAAAAACCCCTTCTTCCTTCACAATCATGACATTTTCTTGTTCCTACATATTTACATATATCAATGGATATAAATCAGCATATTTATATGATTATATATATATATACACACATATATGGTATATTTATGACTTTTTTCATTAAAATGTATTATTCTCATAGTATTCACACTGCTCAGTCAAAATATTCTCTTCACTTAAAAAAGGATTTTATTCTAGCTCAGAGTCGAAAGACTTACACAACTTCCTGATATAGATAGAGACAGGATTAGTGTATATGTTTATGCCTACTTGGATTGCAAATTTGACACCAAATCTAAAATTAAAAGTAGCAGCTTCAAGTATTTAAGTAACTCTGAGACACAACTCTCTCCTAGTAAGGAAAACTTTTCCAGCAAGGAAAACAATTCCTTAATCAGAACTGTTTTCTGAAGTTGAGTGCTTATGTTACTGTTTTGTAAAAGAAATGGAGACCACTTTTTATGATAGAAACCATAATAATTGTTAAAGCCCTTTTTTAAATAGATGCTCAAACATCTTCTGACCTAGCTCCAGACTTCAAGAGTGTGGACCCATTGTATATAACTAATCATTCATAATGATCACTGGAAAGTAAAAAACACTTCTTTCATGAAGATGTGTAGCAAATTCGCCTCTACTTATTTGCATTCCAATTTATATGCTAGCTTTAGAAATCTACATTAAACAAGACACATCTATTCTAAAATGAGTAATTAGAGAATCACAGGATCATAGAACAATTTGGACCATAAAGAGCCTCCAAAGCCATCTAATCCAAACTCCTGCCATGGACAGGGACATCCTTAATTAGATTAGATCAGGTATTATAGATCAGCTATTGTTAGACTAGTGTATTAATACAAGAGTAGCACATTTGGTTTAAATTTTCTCCCGGGATTGTGTTTGGGTTGAGTTTTTTTTTCAATGCTTATACTAAAACTGGGTACTTTGTGAGGAAAAAAAAAAATAAAAAAAACCCCAGAAGGTTCAGAGAAAGAGGATGACAGGTTGTTGGGCAACCTGGTCTGTCTGAACGTTGGTTCTAATCCCTGTTTCCCAGCTTGGGTTTGTGCTTTATAGAAACAGCCTTCAGACCAAATATATACTGTACTCAAAAATGATTATTTTACTTTATTCTCAAAAGTAGACCTTGTAAAAAAAAACTCCAAAAAACAAACCCACAAAAAATGTGGAGTTGTATCCTCTAAAACAACAAACTAAGCATCTAAAATATGTTATCTCTTTTTCAAAAATGTAACATTTTTCTATTGAAATCATACAAATCATAGTGCATTTTGAAATGTGGACCACAGTATTTTACTTAAATGAGTGCTTCGTTATCTCCTTGATGATATATTCTGGAGCTGATACCCAGGTATGCTTATCACATATACATCATGTCTTATATAACAAGGGAAATTAGGGTTGACTTTGGACTTTACACTTCAACCAAAAATCTACCTTTATATCACACTGGAATCAAAGGTTTCCATACTCCAGCTTCTCTGGGGTACGTACACATAAAAAATTCAAATCCATTTATATATTATTTTCTCTTATATGAGAGATGTAAGTATAAATACTGACATTTAACATTTTATAATTTTATTTGCTCTTATTTTTCTTCTCCTTATTTTAAATGGACAATGTTGGAAAATATAACTGCATTCCTTTTTCCCATTAAGAGGGGAAAATAAACACCACATGCACATTTCTTAACATTTTTTTTTTTTTTTTTTTTTTGACAGAGGGATTAGTGATAAAATATTGACTTCTGAGATTTTATTTTGGGTCTACATGTAAGTGGAATCCAAGTAAGTGTTCATCTTATTTCATGAAGCCCAATAAGATGCTCAGTTAGTCTAGTAGGTCTCATGTCCTGCACCATATTACCATCTCCATTAAATATACTATTTTGTTAAAGATACGTGTCCAAAAGAATGATTCCAATTAGGTGGTGATCATTATGAATGAGTGCCTGTTATTTTTTCCAGCAGTATGCATTTGTGTCACCTGAAGAGAGAGTTCTATCTCCTATTAATTTTTATCCCTGATCTTATCCCTGCCACTACATTCTGGTTTCCTCATCCATTTTAGGTCCTTCTTATTCACGCCAATACCTCTAACCGAAGTATGCATGGCTGCTAATATGACACCTTAATTGGGGATATTAGCAAGATAGCCCAGCTTTAGTCTTTTAAGCACTCTGGGTGAAATTTCTACGGGAACAGATTTGCAAATCACCACACGCTTGCCAGAATATTCTTTCTGAAAAGCACAAGCGAGCTGGAGCACCTACACTTTCACACACAACCCCACACAAACTCCTCCTCAAAGCCTTTCTTTCAAGGGACTAGTCATTTTTATTCATTTCAATAGCAAGTGTGAAATACAAGCTTGTCATCTCCCTTTTGCAGTACTGCAACCCAAAATTATAAATGGGCTGACATTTATGTGAGACCAAAATTTAGTGTCATATTGGTAGTGGGTATTGAAAATGTTTTGATATGACAGATGAAATACCTGCTGCAGAAACCTTTGTTAGACTTCAGCTAACTACATCTGGCTAGAGGGAAAAAAGACAGGGCTTTAGGCAACTAAATTTAATGATATTTCATTAGCTCCCTGCCCCAGTCCCACCCCGAAATACTGTAGAACTCATGTCTTCAGATCAAGGTTATAAAACTGTAACCACTTGACAAGTATGTGTGAAATCACCTCCTCAGCCTCCTGATAATTTCTGGTGACCTGTGCAGAATAGTCAGTGTTGACTGAACAAGACAGGACAGGACCACATGTGGCAGGCTGGATCCTGGGTCTTCATTATCTGTATTTCAGAACAGTCATGGTACTTGGTCAAAATCTATAGCTCTTCACATTGAAATTGCATTAGAAAGATGCTGCATGCAGTCAGCTTCAGTCAGAAGGTGTTTGTGTGAAAACTGTCTTAACCAAAATTTATATACAAAGTTCCTGTTTAGTGTCTGCTAAATTAGGACTGAAGTGCAATTTAGTCAGTCGGTAGCCCTTAGCACTAGTTTTCTTATAGCCAGAAACAGAATGCAAATACTCTAAAAACTTGTCCAGGGATATTTTTTCAGTTCCCTCCAGAGAATCAATGCAGCAGTTATATGCACTGATGGTCATTTATTCAGGTTCTTGCCTGAGCTGCCTCTATACTAGGAATAAGACTAAAAGTCTCATGGGACCAGTTAGAACCAAGTAAGGAAATAAGCTAAAATAAATTATAGCAAACAGGTAGGCTTTGCTTTACATTTGAGGCTAGCTCAAATTTACTTTAAATATTGACCGAGTGCTCCGAATATTTTTTTTTTAAATTTTAAATCTGAACTCTTCTGCCACTACATGATTTTATGAACATATTTCGAAACTCTTCGTATAAGGAAACAGGAGAGAGTGATATGCAAATATAAAGGCTGCACTTCATTAAAGTTATCAAGTTATTTTTCCTTGGAATCAAGGTAGGTTGGGCTTCTTTTGATGATTAAGTTTGATGGAACTCCAAATTTGTAATTATTAGGATATCAGCAAAGCTTTCCTCCAATTTCTTTATAAACCTTAGTTCTTTCATATAAGTCCTTTCTAACAAAGAATTTTTGGAGACATAGGACTATGCTAATTATGAAATCAACTCAAGTCCTGCTATTAGACAAACTTAATCTGTCGATCATAGAGACATGGGGAATAATGAAGCTAAATAAGTCAATTCTATCTAAATAGATTGCATGTCCCAGATAAGATAACTATGAGCACAAACTTTCTGCTGTCTTTTTCTGTCATATTTTGCTTTTCAGGGGATTTGAAGTTTGGTTTTCTTTTTACACTGTGTTGAATTTCTCTGTCATAAATTGTGGCATGGGAAAATGCTACATGAATAACCAAGTCCCATCTCTAGACAGAATATTTACTAAGTGTATGCTTAATTTTTGGAATATGATGATTTCTCCATACTTGGAAAATGAATTAAGACTGCGATGTAAAAGGAGTAACAGCAGTTTAATAGTAGTAATAGTGATAGAACACAGTGGAAGCGATAGTAGCACTACTACTATTACTACTACTACTACTACTACTTGCAAAACTAATAACACAGGAAAAAGTTTGGAATATATTTAGGAAGTCTAGCTACCTCCCCAAGAGTGATCTTAACTATATATTATCACAAATAAGATTATTTTAAATGAAAAATGCCACAATGATATATTTCTAACTACGTCAACTTGCTCTTTCATCAAAATATCTCAAAGTCAAATGTTAATACAAACAGTAATATGGCAGACTTTTTATATATATATATATATGCTAGATCTTTGTACTTTTCTTTCATTACCAGACTGCAGCTATCAAAGACACATGGTACCATAGCTGTTGCAAGATTTTGGAATTTAACTTCACATGTTTGGTACAATGAAACCTGAAATTCAGGTCAGTCCTTAAAACAAAAAATCTCATGCACATAATTAATAATTATTTGAGGTAGGATAATTCATACATTAGAAAGCTTGGTTTCTCTAATGAGAAATATTTTGTATTCTCAAAATAAGAGCGATGAACCATTTGATGACAGTCTAAATCCAGGTGAAAGGATTCACAACCTAGATATCCCAGCGCGACTGTCTATCTTCCGCTGTGAGTCCTGGATCTGTCCATTTAAAGTGCTGTATTTTTTACTAGTTTTGGGAAGCTGACAAGCTGTGTTCCAAAGCAAAGGCTTGATTCTGCATCTCTGTGTGTTTAAACAAACCCCTCTTTGGTGCCCAACCAAAGGATGTTAGACACAATTAAGCCTGGATCTCCTCCACTCATGGACAAATTCATTCTTTGAACATCCCATGCAGCATCCAATAAGGACCAGGAGACTGAGCAAGCAGACTTATTTATGAGAGGGAGATTTTGCACATTCCAACTTTTCCCAACGTACTGTGTTTCAACCTCACACCAGCAGTGTTGTTTTCTGATAGAAACCCATTAGATTTGTTTCTATCATTTTAAAGTTAATTGAAAAATTTCCTTACGCATGCTCACAGAAGTGCATACCAAGAAACAAGTTCTCATTCAAGTGTCCCTTCCCACAGGACCAAAAATGTCCCATTATTACAAAAACATGGACCTTGAAAACTTATTTCTTTTAATAGAGCTGTACACTTCAGCTTGTGTACAAATTACCATCATCACCAGTTAAAAAGAAGATGCACATAATGTATGGAACAAACTGTTTCAACTTTTTTTTTCCCTTTCCTTGCTGCTATAATTTTTATATCTCATTTTACTTCTGTAATTAAGACAGGTCTGGTAGGTATTTAAATTAGCCTGGCTTTCATCTCTATCACACATTCATTTCAAAACTTTTATGAATATTTAATAGAGGTTTTATAATTCATGGTGATGTGATGAACAGCCTTTTGGCCGTTAAGTCAATTGACAGAAAGGGAAAAAAAAAGGAAAAAAAAAAAAGAACACCTCTCTTCAGGCAGAAATAATAACGATTCTATTTCTGTTCCTAGATTGGTGATTACACAGTCACCTGTTTTCACATTAAACTTTGATGATAAATTACTCAGCAACCATGATAATATCAGAAGTTTTACTGGCCAGAACAAATTGCCAGTAATTGCTTGTATGATAAAGGGAAAGAGCTGTTTCGTAGTCCTTCTGTCCTTCCCCTTGGGGAATATCTGAAACCCCATAATCAAACTGGTTCTCTCCATATATATTTCTTTTTCTCTCTCTCTTTTCTTTCTCTCTCTGTTCTCTTTCTTTTCCTTCCAGCACACCCCCTCTTTTCTTTTTTTTTTTTAATTTCAAATCACTTCAAAGGCAACTCTCTCTGAATTTTAAGAATATATTAACATTCCATTAACACCGTCATGGTTTTTGCATGCCTATCAAGAACACAGGCCAAGAAGGCCAGTTAAATTTCATATAAGTCTGAGTTTAAACACGTTCATTTATTTATTTATTCATTTTTATTCAGTGCAGTCAATATATACTGTAAACCATATCTGGGTGGGGTACTGCCAGTAAATTTTCAAGCCTAACAAAAGATGCAGTTTTGTAGCATGCATTTCGTAAAGAATTTTTCACAGAGAACTAGCTCTTATTATTATTACCCTCATCATCAGAGATAAATCACCACAGTAAATCACCACTGCTGTTCTTATGGCTGTTATTGTTATCATTACTGTAATTTTGCAATTATTATGATTACAATTTTTCTTAACAATGTCAAAACTAAGAACTTTGTCAGGCTCAGAGGTCTCTTTATGATAGATCTCTTAAAAGTAGAGGGCAGAGCATTTCCCCACTGTGAATCATAATCCACTGCACTGGGAGAATTTATCTCTGTGCTGTGGGCAATAGCATGACATGGTTCTGTTTTCTTGGGAAGCCATGGGAGTAAATTCCTACCCTGGCAGCCAAAGACCTTCACCAGTGCAATGGTGATCTTCTAGACCTATCTCAGGTTTCCAAAACCTGTGGGTCTCCATCAAATATCAGCAGACAGCAGAGTCGCCATACCTTTCATGTGCTTAGAGTGCAAAGCAAACTACACAAACAACATAAATTAATGTATGTGTGTTGCTGTACGTATTTGTACTATGGGGGATTTTTTCAGAGGAAGAACAAGCTGTGGGCCAGGAACCTGTCTCTGTTAATTTGCTGAGGGAAGGTTGTGCTGTTTTGTGTTTGGGTTTCTTTCCCTGAAAGATTGACAATTTTTTTAAGGGCCCAGAAATAAAGGTTTTGATCACATTCACCAAAAAAAAAAAAAAAAAAAACCAAAAAAAACCCCAACAAAACAAAACAAACAAAAAAAAAAGAAAAACAGGTGTTAATATTTATTAATGTGTTACAACTATTTATATGTTTAAAATCATGCACATGCAATGGTGACCCAGTATGTGCAAAACCAGAGTATCTTCCCTGATCATAAAAAATAGAAAACATCAGTATATTGGGCAGGTTTGTGGAAGAGAGAGAGAGGACAGATAGGATGATAAATAAATCAATAGCAAATTCACTTTCCTGTTATCCTAGTATATGAATTTACTGAATAAAAAGGCAAGTGGAAAAATATGTTAATTCTTATTATTCAAAACCTTTTTCAGAGGAAGCCTGGCTTTTGCCAATACACCATACAGGAGAACAAAGGTCTCACTGGATAACTGGGATTTGTACCCATTTTCTTCATAGGTTCTGTTAAGATAAATATTACTCAAAATTCAGTAGAGGGTAACCTAAACATTACTATTTTAGCTTAAGGGGTTAAATTAATCATCAATATTTTTATCTTAAGAATCCTTTCTTCCTTTCTCTTCAAAGGAATCTTCAGAGCTTCAGCTCTAAATAAAAAGGGGGAGAAAAAGCCTTGTCATGCAAACATGAGCACATAAACATGAAGCCTTATTTCTGTTGCTTTTGATGTGTGAACACAATGCCATTCTCTATCTGGCAAGTACCCAGATGCTTTCTTCTTTATTGCTGGCTGGAGTGCCTAATAGGCATAAACTAACTGCAAACAGGACCCACATGGATTTTAGCACATTTAGATCTTGAATAATTTAAATAATTTGATTTCAGTGATGTGAGAGTGATTCAAATAAGTAAATGTTTACAGGATCGTAGATGTGGAAAACTATCCATCTAAGATTTCAGATTATTTCTCCTCCAATATTCCCTATTTCTTTTGAAACTATAATATTGATCACAGGAAGTTTCACACCTATTCACACCTATTCCTATCTTTAAAGACGTATGTTTTCACATGTAATGCAATTCCAAAATGTGTCTGCCCAGGATAATAAGACACCATCTAACTTATCTGTCTGTCCTACGGTCAGATCAGATCTGCATTCATCATTTTTAACAGGAGGCTGTTCAAATAACTCTTAAAGAATTCAGTGGTGGTGTCTCCACATCTTTCCCAACAGGAGATTTCAATTCTTCACTTCCTTTTCCATTGGAAAGGCTTTTGTGATTTCTAAAAGGAATCTTCTTGCTGAGCTTTTAAGCCCAATCCTTATCTTGTACAGTGAACAAATTATCCTCTTCCTTATTCCATTTTTAACTTGGTGCCATTTCCATTGCCTCTCTCTATCCTCTGTACACAGACAAACCATAACATAACAACATTAAATTGTAAGATTGAGGGATGAGCTTATATGTCTTATTTGCAAAATTCTTTTCCACATTTAATGTCCATATAATAATATGAAGTTTTCCTTTTTTTTTTTTTTTTTTTTTTTAGCAGACAGTTGTCTTTCTTGAGATTGAGAAAATCACATATTTCATTGTTTCCTATACAATGTTTATGTATCTGACTCTGCCTACTTCAATCCACTGATCCTTCCTGGCTGAGCCTTTCTCCCTACACTTGGAAAGAAATAACCCCATGTAACAGTACAATCTGGGGAATAACCAGCAGAGAAAGCCCTGATGGTCATGATGGCACCAAGGTAAGCATTGCCCAGCAGCAGCACACCTTGGAGCAAAGGCCAACAATCACCTGTGTTAAACAGAGCCTTGCAGGCAGGGGAGGGAGATAATCCTTGCCTCCTGTCAGTGTGTGTTACTGGTGTGATATTTGTAGATTTTGGTACCCAGAACTGGGCCACCCAGTAAGGAGAGGTGTGGAATTATTATGGCAGGTCCAGTGAAGGGCAACAGACACAAAGAGAGGACTGGAACATCTGTCATATCAAGAGAGGCTGAGACAGCTGGTATTGTTCATCATGGAGAAGTGTCATGGGGGATCTTACATTAGGTATAAATATCTGATCTGAAGGAGTGAAAAAGGCAGACTCTTCCCAGCAGTACACAGGGACAGGACAAGAGGTATCACACATGAACACAAGTAGTGATGTCTGAACTGTACTTGTACTTGTCAACTATTCATTCTTTCCTGGTATTCCTCTTCTTACAGAACTGATTGCACTAGTACTGGTGGGAAGTAAATTAACTGTTCTTGGCAAATCCACAAATGGTTGTGTAACACTTCCATGAATGCCAGGCTTTTACAAGCTGCTTAATATTATATGATTTATCTTTTTCTTGGAACTGAATATAGCCTGACTAGCTTATCAGTCTCATCGTTCTTCCCCAGCTTTGTTCCTGTACCCCAGTTTTTAGGAATTACTTTGAGTCAATGGCAGTGATTACTGAGAAGTGATCTGGTGAAGTGGACTTTTTTGTGACACATTCAAATACCTTGATTTTCAAAGGATGTACAGAACATACCAAAAAACATGTTCTCTTTCTCAAATGAAATACCTTCAGAATCTTTCTGGTTTTGAACTTCTCATGTTGTACAAGGACTTGATTTTTTTTTTTTCACTCAGTAAAATCTTTGTTCCAATTGAAGTTAAAGGATATTTGCAAATATATAAAGGGAAAACCTTGGACGTTACGACAGTTCATACAGCATAAGTAGAAGAATATAATCTTTGAAATTATTTTAAAAAGGATATAAATTCAATAGGACAAATAGCATATATTATCTCTTCCTTTATAACAAAAAAAAAAAAGAAAATATATTTTCTTAATGTGAATGGGCATAGACTGTTCTACAAAAACAAATAAATACCTTGTTCAGGAAGAAGTCAAGTCTATATTGTAAGGATTACTTTCTTATTTGCAGGGTTATAAAGAAAGGCATCTGGACATATGGGTGCATTAACCCACTTCTGAGCTCTTCAATGACATGTTTTATTACTTTAGGGAAAACTTTTAAGGTCTCGTTTCCATTACTTTTCCATGGTGATATATTTTGACTCCAGGGTGTTATTATGTTTTTACTAAGGTGCTATATGGATATATAAAATAATTTTCACAAAATGTGCAGGATGTGCTGCTCAGCACAATAGCAGAATCCTTCCTGAAACACATAGTATGGTTTCTTCATCTTCCTATCTCTGTTTTTCCGCATATAGATGTTTCTCACATATACAAACATATATCCAAAACAACAAATCAAAACTTTTTTTTTTAAACAGAGAGGTACTGAGAAAAAATTGGAATTCATAGTTATAGGATTTTATACTGAAAAGGAATAGGTTTTTCTTTTTTTGTTCCTCCTCTTTTTGTGTTTTTTTTTTCCCCTGAATTTACACATAGACATTATCACTTTTAGCTGTGGGGTTCATTTCTTCCCACTTACTGCATGAACATCCTGAGAACCTGAGGCTCTGGGATTGCTTAAGCAACTCCAGCCTCCTATTCTTCTGAAAATCCAAAGTCTAAACTGAGCTCCCAAATAAAGGGGTTACAGAGATAGTGCATAGCAAATACTGCAGTAGCAGCTGGGAGAACAGAGCATCCAACAATCCAAGCAGAGAGATAGAAACAACCCTGGTAAAGGTGGCAGCAGGTCTCCAGAGGTTGCTGTTCTCACCCTTCCTCTCCTCCAAGTGTTGCACAAGTGGTAGCACCTCACTACTTCGGGGGACCCTATTTATTGAACACTTTTAAACACACTAACTCTTTATTCATCATGAAGGGACTCTTTCATCCCCAGCCCAACATGTTCTGGATTGATTTTCCAAAGATTGATACAAGGTGAGGAAGATATTGCCCTACAATATTTGTGTTATTTTACAGTAGTTGTCTTGAAACAATGCATATTGAGGCTTGGACACCATTAACAAATATGTTAACTTTATGTGACAACTGATTAATTTTGGTTTAAGGTTATAAATACAAAAGAAAGCATGGTGGTAATATAACGTGAATTTTAATGATGTCACAGCACTAGTAAAAGATGAGAAAGATAATTTAATTTTCTTTCTCTGAAAGGTCAGTTCTCTTGAGATGAAATTTTCCCTGAGGGTGTCAATGCCCCTCACTCTTCTTTCTTGCTATTTCTCATTCTTTGGAAAGTCAGCATTTATATTTAAACAGAGGAGTATCTGAGCATTTTCTTCTTTTTGTTTTTCTTTCTTTTTCTTCTTTTTGAAAAGTAGTGTCAAAGAGAAAAAAAATCAAAAACAAAAAAACCCAAAGAATCCCAGATGTTTCATTTTGAAACTCAAGCCCATAAATATTTAGACAATGTGCCTCTTGCTGTTTTAGTTCCTTGTGTCTGTGCATGTTGCACCTAAGTAGTTATGCATGGCATGGGATCTGGAAGAATAAATACAATAAGTTCCCAGAGTCATTTTACATTTGCACCTTGGAATATGGCAGTGGGGAACAAAGGATAACAGGGAGTGGAATAATTCAGTTTTTGTATTAGACATGAAATATCTCATTTGGGAAGCTCTAACCAACTCTGGCAAGCACTGAGCTCCTTTTTTTTGCCAAGCAGATTGACCCTACAATGCACTGTTTCGTGACTGGACTCTTCAAACCCTAAGGACCAAAATTTTATTTTTTTGTTAGCCAATCAACAACACAATAAAATAATTTCAGTTAGCTTTTTTAGCCATCATTTGCGTTTTGTAGCAATTTTTAAGTTTTAAAAATAATTTACCAACATCTTGGCAAAAACTGGCACCGGTGATTGGGTTGACCATACATAACTTCTGTTTGAGAAATGCTTTCTCCTAATGATTTGTTTTGTGATGTCATTATGATAATGCAATTTACCTTTGTTCTTGGAGACAGCACATACAAAATTTCCTGAGGTAAATGTGGTGGTGAAAAAAATAAATAAGACTTGAATCATCTGAGTGCAAGCTGATTCAGCTGAAGCTAAATTAGAACCTAAATAGACCAAGGTTTATTTTAATTTCTACAGAATTGTTTCTGACAAATGAAGGGAAGCTAGCTGTACTAAAGAGATCAGGATCTTGAACAAAGAGCAACTCTGGAATTTTCTCAAGCTACATGGTCTGGAAAAAAAACCAAGAATCTATCTTCCTAGTATATGCGTAAGGGTGTGAGAAGAATAATGACAATAAGTAGAGGTGGATTGAAAAAATAAGGGTATGAATAAGCTTCTGGAGGGCTAAAAGATTAATTAGAGAATGTAAAAGACAGCTCTTATAGAGGAAAATGAACTGAAGTTGCCCCAAGAGTGAAACAGGTCTATTAGGGTTTATCAAAATGACTGAAAGCCTGAAAATTGAGAGGATATGAGAAGACGAGGATTGTTTACTCAAGAAAAATGAAGACTTGTAGGAATCGAACTGGCTGACATCCCAAACCAGACCAGTGTTTCTGATGAGTTGCCCCTTGGCCCCAGACCTTGGAGGGCATTTGTTTAAGTTTATAACAGTTCCTAAGAAAGTTGTCAAAGGTTTTAAAACTGTTCATGGTAAAGCTTTATAACCCTCATTTCCCATTGGTTCCTCTATTCCCAGTTACGTCATCCCTTTTCTCCTCCCAGTTCTGGAAAGTTCTTGTATCCCTGTACCCCCCACTGGTTTATGTTCACTGCATTGTTCCACCCATCCTACCTTATTGGCTCCTGCCCTGTGTTACTCCTCCCTTGCACCACCTTTCCCTTTACTCATTGGATTCTCACCCTGGACCCACCTCTCACCATCCCTTATAAACACCCTGGATTTTCCCTCAGCCTTGTCTTCCACCCTTAGCTCTTACAGTGTGTGCACGTGTTTTGGGCCTTGTCCCACATTTTCTTTTATGGTTATTAAAGTATTTAGTTCCACAGCTGTGGTGTGGACCTGTTCCTCATTTTGCCACCTTAGCCCTGATATCAGGGGACCTTTAGAGGTTGGTCGGGGAGACTGCCCTCGAGTCTCGAGCCTTAAATATTAAAAAAACCCTAACAAATAAAGATATGATGGTTGTCTATAAATGAAGGAAGGGAGAAATCACCGAAGAGGGAATTGAGCCATTTAACCTAACACTAGTGTCGGCATAAGAATAAATAGAGTGGCTTGGCTAAGAACAAATGTAAGCTGAAAAGAAAATGAAGACAATTGTAAATTGCTAGAGTAGTGAGGTTTCAGAGGTACCTTCTAGTGAGGGGATGGGGGTGGTGGACAACAGCCCTTTTCAGTGAAGACATCAGTAAATTTATGCATATAATTATAAATTATCCTATACAGTCACAGAAGTCTGGCTTTCTTTACTTTTAGAGAAGGTTGATGCCTGTCTCTGCTCATATGTTATTAAAGTAGAAAGTAATGAAAACTGAATAAGCAAAGACTGTGCGTAAAAAAAAATAACACTGGTCATATAAAATATCAAAAATTGTATTAATTAACAATGCAATAATGACATCTTTAATTGATGATTTTAATTTTTACCTGCTTGACTTATACCTTTCAGAAATTTATCAGAAATATAGTTTTTGAGACTTTGAAGCGGGTTTTGCAGGCGAGTGTGTGTGTGTGTGTGTGTGTGTGTGTGTGTGTGTGTGTGTATGTTTGTGTTTAGGTTAATTAGTTTGTTTGAGTTATTATTTTTTATGTTCTAATATTTTATTTATTATATAGGATATTTTCTTAATTTCCTTGTTTCTTTAGACATTTCCTTTAAACATGTGACATACAACTTCACATTATGACGGATCTATTCTTGGTTTCACAATGTCATCACTGTTTTGAAGGCATGAATTAAATATTAGTGGCAGTCTGAGAAGCACACAACTAAGTGTACAGCAAATGTCTTATGTGCTGCCAGTGAAATCCTTCACAGACACAGAAAAGCTATCCAAGTTTTATGAAACTGAGAGGAAATAGAAATAAGATAGAAAAGAAACCTGCTTCTGACCATTCCCACTGTTCAGGAACTTGAACATAGTATCACATTAAATCCCACACCTTTATTTATACATATTCAACCCAGAGATATATACATATTTTACATGCCAGGGATGATGGGTGGATGGCCAGGCCCAGAGAATGTTGGTGAATGGAGTTACATCCAGCTGGTGGACAGACATCAGTGGTGCTCCCCAGGGCTCAGTACTGGGGCCAGTTTACCTTTACTGAGGATCTGGAAAAGAGGATTGAGAGCATCCTCAGTCTGTTTGCAGAAGACATCAAGTTGGGTGGGAGTGCTGATCTGCTGGTGGGCAGGAAAGCTCTGCAGAGGGATCTGAATCCCTGGGCTGAGGCCAATGGGATGAGATTCAACAAGGCTGAGGGCTGGGTCCTGCCCTTGGGTCACAACAACGTCACACAGTGCTCCAGGCTTGGGACAGTATGTATGGTAAGCTGCCTAGCAGGAAAAGATCTTTGTGTGCTGGTCAGCAGAAAGTGGACATGGGAACAGGGCCAAGGATATCCTGTCTTGTGTCAGCAGTAGTGTGACCAGCAGGACCAAGGCAGTGACTGCCACACCCTGTGCTGGGGGCACTGGCACCTCCCATGAGAAGAAGGACACTGAGGTGCTGCAGCATGTCCAGGGAAAGAAATGGAGATGGGCAAGGGTCTGGAGCATAGGTCTGATGAGGAGCAGCTGAGAGAGCTGGGAGGTTCAGCCTGGACAAAAGAAAGACCAAGAGGGACCTTCTTGCTCTCTACAACTCCCTGACAAGGGGTTGTAGCCAGGTGAGGATTGGTCTCTTTTCCCAGGTAAAAAATGCTAGGGTGAAAGGAAATTACTTCAATTTGTGCCAGGGATGTTTAGAGTGGATGTTATTAAAAGTTTCTTCAGTGAGAGCATGGTCAGACTTTGGAACAGGCTGTCCAGGACTGTGGTAGAATCACTATCCTTGGAAGTGTTTAAAAGACAACGTTGTGGCACTTAAGGACATGGTTTAGTGGTAGTCTTGGCAGTGCTGGACTTGATGGTCTCAGAGGTCTTTTCCAGTCTTAATGACTCTGTCAAGAGGACAGCAAAAATAAAGAAGCAGTTCTGATACTGCTCAGGCTTCAGCAGTTTTCAAAATTCATCTTGCTCCCTCTACTCTGCTGCAGAGGGTTAGCAGTGAAAGAGTACTCAGATCTGCTTTTCAGTTGCAAAGTGTAATTCTTTTAACAAGTATGAGAGGCAAAGAAGGAGGTAGAGTAGATCAGAGGAAAGGTGACATACCACAGAACATCTGACTCATTTTTCTGTACATCAACTGCTCCATGGCCTTTTAAGTGCATACTTTGAGTATATAATCTTCCAAACTCATTTCAGGAATCCAGCCTCTCCAGTCTCCCTTTTTGTACATGGGAAACACTGAACTGCTGTATTTAGTTTGGTGAGGAAGAAACTCAGATTGACTACAACATGTTTAATGGCTGCAGAAAGCTTTAATAATGGACGTGTTTTACAATCCTATACTTCTAAAGTAATAATTACAAACTTATTCCATCATCCACCGTATGATGTCTTTTACCATTCTTCACTTCCATTGCTCTGCCTCCTCACTCCTCATGTTGTTTGCCATGTGCCTATATCTTTTAATTTCGCCTTGCAAGAGTTTTGTATGTGTCAGTCTCAGGTTCCAGGCATCTGCAGACCTGAGAAGTCTGAATAGCAGGAGGTAATTATCCTTAATTTACAGACCAAGGTTATCCAAGATACAGTCTTGAAGATAACAGGTCTACAGGGGTTTGTAAGACCTTCTGAGATTGTTAAAGTCAGGATTTTGAGCACTACTGATCTTTCTCCTCAATAACCAAGGGTTTGGACAAGGATCTTGAATTTAGATTTCCCTTAAAATTCTGCAACCCAACATGGCAAAATAAATAGCTTGCATATTCTCAGGAGTGGTTAAGTATTTATATTCCTCTGAAGAAATAGAAGAGCTTTGTGTTTTGCAGCTATGGCATCTCTTTCCTTTGCAGTGAAACAGGTGGAAAGATAGAGTAACTTTTCATTCAAGGCATGGAAGAGCTCTAAACAATCAACTGACACTACGTTTATGCTAGAAGAATGTGCCAAAAATCCTTATTCTGGAACCAAAAGCAAACTGGCACAAACCTATATTGTCCCTACTTTTTAATACTGTAGTGTGCCTAAGGAATAGAGTTATTAGCAACCAGCACTTTCCTTATCCAATCTGGCATTTAAATTGGAAGACTAAGACAGTGAATTAGTTGTTTTCATCTCCTGTAGGTTTGGGATAATTGCAGCATGGAAACAGGAAGGGAGCTTGTCCTTGTGGCTAAAATTCCAATTAAATTCCTGTCTCTAATTCAAAATCTGCATAAATCTAAGTGCAAACTAGTTTATTTTCCAGTTTTCAAATACTATATTAAATGCTGACATAGGAACCAGAGTTCTCTTAGGTCCCTGAGACTGTCAGTAGAATGAAAGAAGTAGTTCTGGGGGACAATTTAAACTACAGGTTTCCAAGTAAAGCAGCAACAATTAATCCAGGCCTAAAGTTCATGATTACCTCAGATTCCTGTTTGAAAATTATGCTTTTTATCAGCATTTTCAAAAGCAGGGTAGAACCTATAAAATGTAGAGCTGGTATTTTGATGTTACTACTGCTTTCCAATTTAGAGTAGCATTTCTGTCCTGGGCACGAAGCATAAGTTGCCAGAGAATCACTGCATGTCAAAGACTAAATGGTTTCAAAACAACAGCAAACTTATCATATCTTTGTCTTTCAGTTTATGAAATTGATAAAAGTCATATAAACCAGAGAAAGTTTGCTTCAGGTTCTTAAATACAATTTCTCTTCTTTATATCACTTAACAGTCCTTACCCCTTCTATAAATTCTTTTTTATATGCACTCTATATGTAAATAAATTCTGTTTACTACTGTAACTGATATCTATATATACTTTAACCATGTGTGAATAGTCCAGCACAAAAAGCTGTCCATGAAGAATGTTTAAAGTCACTGGAGGAGAAAGAATATGCACATTTTGTTGTTGCTCTGGTTCTTTTCCCTAATACAGCACTTGCTCAGAAAAAAAAAAGCATGAAGAAAAAAATGGCGAATGTGTGGATTGCAGACAGGCTGTTCCTGACTGAGGTGAAGAGAAGCTGCATCATCATTTCAACCTCCATCCTTACCACCCGCAGAGCAAAAAATGAAATATTGTCACGCATGACAAGGATAAATTCACGCTTACCTTTGTCTATGAAGGGGAGGAAAGAAAAATAAGACTGGGAGGGAGGGAGGGAGGGATGGGGGAAAGAAATAAAGAAAAGAAACCTTAAACTAAATTTCAATTCCAGACATTACACCCATCCATAAAAGAAATGCTACCTCCCAGCAAGACACAGAGAGTAAGAGTGAGCAGCTAAACTTTTTGAGCCCCAAAACAAATTGAGGTAAACAAACCTCTTCTTCCTAGGGCTGAGGCTAAACTTTTGAGCAAAGAGAGGAAAGAAAAACCCTATCTGAATCGGCATAAAGGCCAGGAGGCTTTGAATTAAATATAAACAATATAAGCATAGACATTTGAGTTAGTTATCCTTTGTTCCTGTGAAAGGAAATGACGGCAAGTAAACATTTATACACCACACCCATCTTCAAAATGTTCTTATGGTTCTGATGAACTGAAAACTGAAAGGGTCAATCTCTTTTCTCTCTCTGCTAACCATGAAGCTAAATTACATTGTAAATCTGTCTTGTAGATGTGAAAAGTGAGTAACTCCAC
Organism: Cinclus cinclus; assembly: GCF_963662255.1. Taxonomy (NCBI): domain Eukaryota; kingdom Metazoa; phylum Chordata; class Aves; order Passeriformes; family Cinclidae; genus Cinclus; species Cinclus cinclus. Next base: position 79,143,256 of record NC_085084.1, on the reverse strand, counting down.
TGTAGGATGCCTTTGCTGAAAAGCAGACCTGGAGATATGCATGTCAGATGGGTCTTGGCTTAGTCCATGCTTATCAGAACGCCAGACAGATCACCAGGCATCTGTGCAACCACTGGGGTGATAGTGACACCACATCACATCTGTCCCTAGGCATATTTCCAAGCAGAGACAATATTAGGAACAAAAACTCTGAAGACAAACTTATGTTTGTTCTTAATTGAAGTTGAAACAAGAGATTAATCTTGATAACTCAAGTCTGTTGTTAGATATTCATGATGGAAAGTTTTTGAAGTCCAGCCCTTGTAGTCTAAAACAAGGCTGCTATAAAAGGTTCCCTGACTATATCCCTTAATTAAAGGGATTGCCAAGAATTCATGGAAAAAGTTAATTGCTCTGAAACAAAGTTCTGTAAACAGCATGTATAATATCTATCTTATTTTTGGATCTTAACTGTGCCATTTCACATTTTAGACCAGTAAGATCAGCCACAGACAGGACTGTGGCTTCTCTCCAATATTGTAATATTTTTACAATAACTACATTTAATTGGTTCCCCAGTTCATTTATAGATGCAATATAGCTGAAACCTTTGAGATTTCTGGATACGTTGTTAATAAACCTTGAGACATATTTTTTTTTATGAACGTTTGGAAATATCTTAGAAATATTTCTGCACACTGCGGCTCTATAAGGTGCAAGTGAGGACAACATTTTACAGACTTTGACTACTCTAATGACAACAATTTGCTATTGTTTCCTCTTAGCAGAGTTAACTCAGGTGCTGGAGATCAATGATTTTGTGCTGGTAGGTATGAGATTCAGCACAGGTTGATGCTCTCTGATTGGAAACATTGCCTTGAGAATTGTGGAAGGATGAGATTTCTGTCTAGTTGCATAACATTAACCCTGTTTCTGTCTTTTTTTAATGACATCTTCACAGCCGGACAGACATAAATTATTTTAGGGTGTGTGTGTGTGTGTGTTCGTCGTCTTTTTTTTATTCTAAATAAATACAGCTCTAGATACTGTTGTTATAGCTCATAATCTCTGTTATTTGTAGTGTCTGTAGTTTGTTCACTACACAATTTCCATTTCAATAATAAATCTAATGGAAATAGAAATTATATCAATTAAATGATAAGAAAAAGAATCTTAAAAATTATGAACAAAAATTAGTTGGGGAAGTACTATAAAAGGAAGGGAAGGGAAGTTCCGGGAAGTTCCGGGAAGGGAAGGGAAGTTCCGGGAAGGGAAGGGAAGTTCTGGGAAGTTCTGGGAAGGGAAGTTCCGGGAAGTTCTGGGAAGGGAAGGGAAGGGAAGTTCTGGGAAGGGAAGGGAAGGGAAGTTCTGGGAAGGGAAGGGAAGTTCTGGGAAGGGAAGGGAAGTTCTGGGAAGTTCTGGGAAGGGAAGGGAAGTTCTGGGAAGGGAAGGGAAGGGAAGGGAAGGGAAGGGAAGGGAAGGGAAGGGAAGGGAAGGGAAGGGAAGGGAAGGGAAGGGAAGGGAAGGGAAGGGAAGGGAAGGGAAGGGAAGGGAAGGGAAGGGAAGGGAAGGGAAGGGAAGGGAAGGGAAGGGAAGGGAAGGGAAGGGAAGGGAAGGGAAGGGAAGGGAAGGGAAGGGAAGGGAAGGGAAGGGAAGGGAAGGGAAGGGAAGGGAAGGGAAGGGAAGGGAAGGGAAGGGAAGGGAAGGGAAATCTAGGATTTACAAAGCTTTTTTCAAAAAATTAGCATGTGTGTTATAACAGAGAAGTTGGGTTTCTCAACTTTTTCAATGTCTAAATATTTTGTTACTATATATAGGAATTTTTTTGTTTTGTTTTGTTTTGCCTTTTCTTTTTAATCTTTCTTTTGATTCCTCTCCCCTACCATACACTCACCCATTTTGCTTCATGCCTCATTAGGGTGCCGCATCCAAACAGCTAGCTGGATGTGCCTGGCCTGTGTATGAGCATCCCTGCACCATTGTTCTGTTTGCTAACACTGCTCTCTCTCTCCCCTTTGAAGCTGCTCCAAAGGAACTTTATCCCTCTGTTCTAGCTGCCATTTCATTAAGCCCTTGCTTCACAGGATTTTCCACAACCATCGACACAGAGCAAGGATGTACCCATTAAAATAATGAAGGGGAGAAAAAGAGAGAGGGGAAAAAAAGAGAGTAGAGCAGTTCTGAGGTGAAAATTGAAAAGGAGTACAAGGTTGTTTAAAATATAAAAGGACAGGTAAAACCTTTCTTTCTTTCTTTCTTTCTTTCTTTCTTTCTTTCTTTCTTTCTTTCTTTCTTTCTTTCTTTCTTTCTTTCTTTCTTTCTTTTTCTTTCTTTTTCTTTCTTTCTTTCTTTCTTTCTCTGTTTATCAGACCTTCATTTCCTCATTATTTAACTCCTTTGCAGACTTTTGCTCTTGTAGAAACTTCACACACTGCAAACTTTCTTGTAGAAGCTGCACCTGTGTGTGCAGAGACAATCACAATTTCAATTTGTCTATCTCCAGACCTCCTTCCCAACCTTTTTGTCATATCAGAGAGGTCCAGAAGCAGAATTTTTTTCTTTCTATGAGGCTCAATCTGTCCAATAGGAAGGTCACAGTCCAGGTGAGGGTTTTGGGTTTTTTTTTTTTTCAAAACTCAAGGATGATATAAGTAAAACCTCTTCTCTGAGCTGTCCTCAATTTCTTTTATGTCCTTGGAGGAAAACAACACACCTTGCAATAATTTTTTTTTTTTAAGAATTCTACATGGGAATTTATCAGTGGTGAAATACAGTTTTCAGAGGTGCACCATGAAAATCAGCGTTTGCAAAGGTTTGTACTGTGTATTGAGGAAAATCAGTTTTTAATCCTGAGTGCAAATCACCTCATCACTATTCCTACTTTAAATAAAAGAAGTTAAGTGAGAGGCAACTCACACAAAAAAAAAATCATACCCCTTTCCAACTCCTCCAAAATATCTTATTGTATTGAAAAAAGTTCAATTCAGCCTGAATAATTCTGTAAGAATTGTACCCAAAGATCAGAATTTTTTTTGCCAGTTTCAGTGGATTCTCTAGAATTCTCTAGAATTCTTCCCTAACCATTAGAAAATATAGGCAGCTCTGAAAGTACAACTTAGTCCATATAAAATCTGAATTAATTATGGAAGATACCTCTTTCCACCCAATGGCTAGAAAGAAAGCCACCTCTGCTTAGTTTCCAACTTAGCCACCTCAGTTAATTGCCTAAATTTAGCTAGGAAAAATCTAGGCCAGAGCAGATCCTGCAAGGTCACACAGCGTGATTATGACAGAGCTGGGATTCAGATCACAGGGGTCCTAGTCCCAGGCAATGCTATTACAAGACAGTCTTTCCTCCAAGTAATTAATTCTCATTTTGAAGGTTTCAGCTGAGGTACAGGGCCACTATTTGTCTTGTATTATTCATTGCTGCTATCCATAAAAGCCTTAGAAATAAGTTATGATTATGTTTAGGAGACTTTTTTATTCTTAAATGTTTTGAACTTCTGCTCCTTTATATTTTTATTCATATATATATACACTTATGTGTGAATATACATCTGTGTTTCCACATGGATGTGCCAGAGATATTGCTATTGAACTAACAGTATTACATTTATAGTTTATTTTGATTTTATAATATTTGTTTTTCACAATGATGACTAAAACTTTTAAAAATATTTTTCTTTTGGTCTTTTTTCCCCCATATCACATTCTCTCTCTCTCTTTTTTTCTTTCCTTTTCTTTTTTTTTTTTTTTTGTACAGCAGGCACATCTGCCCTATGGATGAATTTATTTCCTCAATCTCATGGTACAATATTGCATTTCAGTTGTCACTTTTGATTTATCGTTACTTTAAACATTAAATCTTCCTTTGCATTTTTATTGGTTTCATTAAAAACATTCTGCTCGGCTTTTCATTTATAACCTATATCAAGGGGAAAAAAAAAAAAAAAGAACAAAAAAAAACATCCCAGCTTCTCCCTGTCTCTGCTTTCCCTTCCCCTGTCTAATTCAGGATGCCGTCTTCAATTTCACCCATTTTTCCAGGTGAAAAAAGTCAAAACAATCCAATAGCCATATGTGAATAAAATAAATACATCTTAAACTTAGATTTTTTGTTACAAACAGAGTTTGTGAAAACATTTATTAAACCTAATAACTTTTGTGTTTAATGAAGCACAGAGCATATGTCAGAAGTATGGTGTCCAAAAGGCAGAAGCACTGAATAGTTTATCTGGCAAATGTGTTACACAAGGTTTGACCCTTAAATTGAGCACTGGGAGAGATAAATAGGGTAATCAAAAGCACTCCCTTACAATCACATGAACTTGGAGCCATCTGGTCAAAGCAAAAATAAATCAGTAATGCAACTGGAAATTATCTGTAAAGACCTTTGGGGATTGGTTGAAGCATTACTACAGTCTCTTTCATATCAGAAAATTAGGAAGAAAAAAAAAAAGAAAAAAATCAACAAAAAACCCCAAACAAGAGAACTGGGTATAAAAATGATGAAAGTGACCCTAATTAACACAAATGCCAAGAAACCAACAATGTTTCTTTCTTTCTTTCTTTCTTTCTTTCTTTCTTTCTTTCTTTCTTTCTTTCTTTCTTTCTTTCTTTCTTTCTTTTTCTTTCTTTCTTTTTCTTTTTTCTTTTCTTTTTCTTTTCTTTTCTTTTCTTTTCTTTTCTTTTCTTTTCTTTTCTTTTCTTTTCTTTTCTTTTCTTTTCTTTTCTTTTCTTTCTTTTCTTTTCTTTTCTTTTCTTTTCTTTTCTTTTCTTTTCTTTTCTTTTCTTTTCTTTTCTTTTCTTTTCTTTTCTTTTCTTTTCTTTTCTTTTCTTTTCTTTTCTTTCCTTCTGCCTGCCTGCCTGCCTTCCTTCTCCTCTCTCATTTTATTTCTTGGGGTTTTTTTTAATCCTGAATGAAAAATTTTGATCTGACAAGATGATTCATAATTCCAACAACAACAACAACAACAATCTTATGTTTTAATGTTTGTTTTTGCTTAGTAAAGTTTGATAGAGAAAACATCTCTTTGCTTAAGAGACACCAACAAATAAAAGGTTAGCTATCTTTCTCTTCCTTTTTTTGTTATTTTTTTTAATAAAAATGTTGAGTTTCTAAGGAAATAATACTTTGGTTCTCTCCAGTAAATAAATATCTTAGGTATAAATGCAATTTTTTCTATGCTCGAATACATAAAAAATTAAACTACGGAAACCCAGCTACAGAGATTTGATAAAATATTAAATGTTTTCTTTTTAATTCCTTTCTTGTCTATATTTGTTTTCCCGTTTCCACATCTGTACTTAGAAATACACCCTGCCCTGTGTAAGGAGCAAAAACCTCATATTTACTCATTCAGGTCAGACTGGGCATTTAGGGAGCAGGAAACCTCCCTGTTCTTCCTGTGAATGGAAAACTGAAAAAAAAAAAAAGAGGCAACAGAAACCCTGAGTTAATGAGAAATGTTTTCAAGAATTAAGTGAAGGTATTGTAACTGTCCTTGAAGTCATTACCTGCATTAACTTGCAGATAGCAAGATTTAATCAGAAGACTGATTATTTTCTTTCCATCACTGTGAATGTTTGGAAGCATCAGCAGTTACAAACTTGAAGATTTTAAATTTGCAGGATTTTGTAAGGTTTATTTTTTCAGTAGTGTTGTGCTACTTAAGAGGAAATGTCCTGTAAGGTAGATTGACTAAACCAGCCCCACAGTTTGAAGAGAAGTTAATTCTAAAAAAGTGTTACTGCGTAATTCCTAATCCAGCTGGCTCAGGTATGGTAGCAGCACAGGAACATCAGCCTGCAGCTCACTGAAGTCCCTCCAGTATAGGGACTCTATCCCAGAAGGGTTTTGTGATTCACACTGGTCACTCAACTGCACCCCCTCAGCAAATATGCCTAAAGGTGATGTTTCTGTACTGTCTGTGGAGTCCAAAGGGCAGATATTTTCTGAAAGACAGAGCATGTCCCAGTTTCCACAGTGGACGCCCCATCTTTTTCCATAGTGGCCTAGTGCTAGTAACCTCTTACTGCACCTTTTGTCTATGTAAACTGCTGTTCCTTGGATGATGAGTGTCTCAGACTACATATCTGCACAGGTTCTAGGACAGCCACACCTTTGACTCCTTAGGTTTTTTCTGAGTTACAAAAATGGTGGCAATAAAACTTTGGAAAAGAAAGTAGAATGTATGAGCATTAAAAAAAAAAAAAAATAAACAAATATATATCCTTCCTTCATGTATAATGAACAACAGCTTCTGTTGGGGATTTTCTTTCCATTACTCTGCAATACTTTATTCTTCTGAATAAGCTTATTATGTGAAGATTGAAACATTAGGATTAATTACACCAAATGCTGGTGTAAACCCTAATGAAAAACATACATCTCTTGTACAGTCTGAATTCCCTGGAGAAATCTTGAAAATATTGATTTTGACAGTTTTTGCTGTGTGACTGATTGCATCAGTTGTATAAAGCACTTTTCTAAGCATCATTTTGAATATGTGTCTAAGTGTGAACACGAGTGTGTGCATGCACGGATATATGCCTTCCCAGATAAAACAAAAGGATTTGTTGAGGCTAAATTAGAGCTCATGTTTCCAAAGAGCTTGCCTCTTTTATCATGATGCTTTTGTCTCGATTATCTCTGGATTCTCTCCCTCCCTTCTCCCACCCCCTTTCTCTTTTTTTGCAATAATGCCTGTGTTTGATCTCTATGTAAATAAACCAAGCATCAGGAAGAAACTAATGGATCCATCATGGGAGCTTCAAAAATAAGGTTGAAAAAATTGCTTACACAGTTCATTCACCCAGAGGGTCTGTGCATTTCATTGCTGAAGGTTATGGAAATTTAGCTGGTGATAGAGAAAACTTCATAGATTACAGCAGGAAATGTTCAAAGACACAAAGAGGAGAGAGATGCCCTGTTCTCCTTGACTATCAATGGGGGTCGAATGCCTCATTTACATTTGTGACTTTGAAACTTGCCCCGTGGATTCAAGGCCTGAAGGAACCATTATGTTCAGCTTGCCTGGTCTGATGCATGAAAAAGTCCTAAGGATTTCACCTAAAAATGCCTGCAAGGAGGAGAAAAATTGTGGTGGAACAAGACAACCTGGAGTGCTGCTCACATTTCATACATAATCTTGTTAATTAGTAAACAGACATGGTAACTGTGCCTTCATTCTCCATCCCATTCTCTGGCTGAAATAATCCTCATAACAATAGGTACAGCCTTTCTTTAACCAGGTCACAGTTTCCAATGGCAAAATTTCTCAATATGTGTTCATCTCACCTTACTTGGCAACAGCTATTTAGAGGTAAAAGCATCTATGTAATTTTAAAAGTTGGATGAATAATTGAATTTGTATAATAAGTGTTATAAGTATTTGTTGCCTTATTTCCATTAATATCATATTCTGAATTGGCAAAGCAGAAAGAAGATGCTTCAAAAAACTTAACTCTGAATGTATACAATGAAGGACTGTAAAATATGATCCTTTCTAGCTTGGTATTCAGAGACCCAGAGAGAAGAGAGAAGATAAAAGAAATGTTTTGGAAAGTTCAGTTCATTTCGGGTGAATAGTATGCAGAACAACACTCTGTCTACAATTTCCTATCTCTGCTATCATCACAGCATACAAGTTCCTATACACTTAGAATATTTTCTTTTCTGAATGATCAGCTGATTTATGTATCCACATATCTATCTATCTAGTATGACACTGATTGGTGTCACTATGTATAAAAACCATTGTTTTTGTGTGGATTTTTTTGTCTTGTTTTTATTTTAAAATATATTTCTGAGTTCTAGTATGTCTCTTTTTTATTTGGGTTTATTCAAAGGCATTTTTCTCCTGCCTCATTAGAGAATAATTTTTGGAAAGGTAGCATTTTTAAGACAAAGAGTAATACCCTGGAGTCTAAAAATGGGGAAGAGGAAAAGAAACTGATTTATGTTAAGGCATACAAGACTTGAAAATATACCCCAGGGTGAAATAAATATTACAATACACAATAATATCCTTGCTTTGCCTTGATGTACATTGCAGTAATATTATGAATCTCTCTGTATAGTTCTGTATTCATTGGAGAATTCTGCCAGGGACAGGTTCCCAGAGGCCTTGACACACTCAAAATGGGACAATCTCTGCCCTGGGGATAGGTGGGAAAGAAAATAGAGTATCACTAACAGCTTAAGGTCACTCTAGAAAAAACAATATTGTACTTCTAAGCTGGTACTGGAGATCTTCTAAACCCCAATTGTATTGTTATGATATTTTACTCATGAGGCTGTAATTCAGACCACCAGGGCTTATTTAAAAGTCTCATGAAAGAAGTATTCAAAACCAGAAATACGGCCAAGCATCAGGCTAGCTGTTGACACAGTTATCTTGTCTAATAACAGCTAATGAATGCTGCAAGCAAACTTGTGGGGCTGGGGATGGTGAAGGAAGGGAAAAGAGGGAGTTACGTTATGAGAAGGAAGGACTTTCATGGGAGCAATATGTCTTACAATCTAATTGCTCTGTGTTTTATAGAACTTGATCATTAGGGTATCCTGCTTATGATACCGCAGAGATGTAATGGTGAAATAAAGCAAGAGGCCATTAAACAGAAAGTTTAAATATAGCTACAGGGACAGATACTTCATGACAACTTGACAGATGTCTTGGAGTGATCACTGGTTCCTTCATCACTAATTACAAAATCATTTGTCTTAAGGAAAGGACAAAAGAGAAGTAATTATGAAAAACATGATTCTTAAGGGATAAAAAAGATAACATCAGTTTAAAACATTGAAACGATCATAACCATTTAGAATCATTATTAGTTTGCTTGAGCCAATGACAGCTTGGATTTTGAAGCCAGTGGGAACGGAGCTTCCTATGCTGAAGAGAAGAAAACATTCAATTTCTTATTATGCTAAACTTATCCTCAGACTCTAGAGATTTCTTTGATGAACAGTTCATTAAAATTTCCTACCGCAGATGAATTTGAGCTAAAATACACAAATGTTTTAATTATACATTCCTTTTTAATTACACTAATGACTTGTAATGTGTTTATGTTGGTTTAGAGTTTAATTTCTTCTCTTAGATTAGGTGGTTGACTTAAGGATTGTGCTTTTCAGTAAAATACCATGATTCATCAATGTTTGATCATGAGTTAATCCAAAAATATTAAAGCGTTGCAATCCTTGGAGGAATAGTAATGCACACACATACACAAGCAAAATTGTATTTTCTTTTCATGTGCTTAGGGGCAGTTAAACATTTCCAATAGTACACAACAAGGCACAAGTGTGGGGAGACAGAAGCAACACTGAGACCTGCTACTGTCAAGACTGAATTTGGGAAAGGCATGGGGAAGTAAAAAACTGGTTCCTATGTCAACCAGGGTTGGTTGGATGATTGGTACTCTGGAAGGAGCAACATCAAAAAGGACAAGATTTGCTTTTCACACTGATTTATGCAATTATTTTTCTTAATCACAGCCAGTCTATGCAGTGTGTTTAGAGTGCAAGAATGTCTTATTGGGAATTGTTAAGACATTTATGATGTTTAAATTTAGGAATCTAGTCTAAATTCTTTCTTCTAGTCCTTGGAAATGCCTGGTACCTCCAGAGAGTGGTTCCCATCTATTTCAGGGATCCGTATGAATCATAGTTAATCTGCCATGGATAGGAGATTTATGTCATGTCTGTAGAAGATGACAAAGTTACTCGTTTAGATACCATGGCCCGCGTGTGGATAACTAAATTTGGGTAATGCAAACTTAACTTCTGCTGGACTTCATGAATGTCTAACATCAACTGCGGTCAAAATCTGAAACTATTTTAAAGCACTACCAAAAAAGAATGCATCAGAAACAGATCACTTAGTTCACAGCTCTAATTTGTACTACATATAACTGAAGTACAGAGTGGCAGGACTGGATCCTTATGGGTTCACTCTCACTTTAGTGTCTAAGGTGCAGTGCTGGGGTGTTAGTGGTTTGCACTTTTTATGACAGTCACCTTCTAATACCCACAGCCTCTTTTTCATTCCTGTCTTTTCCCTTACTTTCTCATTGAACAATTTTCCCATGTCCTATCCACCTGTAGTCATTGTCGGTCTATGGCTTATCTCTTTGTGAAACCTCATGAGGTCTGGCAATTCTGAGAAATGCATCATGAGTTTCAGGAAGGAAACAAAAAAGTGGTAGTTTCTAAGAAAGGATTAGGGCAGGAAAGGTAGGGAAATTACTACTTGTTCTTATGGCCAAGTAGCTGAATCAGAAAGGATGCTTAGTTAGGAGGAGGAGAAAACAATGATCATGGGCAAGTCTACTGGAATAAATGAATGGTTCCTTGATAAATAGAAAAATGCACTGCATCACTGCACTAGTGTCCAAGTGAGTCTGTAGGAAAACTAAGCAATTTCTAACTTCATCCATGCATGGTTTAGACTCCCCCAGTCCATGCTCTCTCTTCACTGAGAGCTTGCATTCACTCCTGATGTTTCAGAGAAGAACTATTGCCAAAGATGTCTTAGTCCTGGGGTGTTTGTACTGGCTGATAATCCATATAAAAAAAGTAGGTTGCCAGATTTAGGTGAGAGTTGGGCTCACTGGCTGAGCCAGCATCCACTATCTCAAATATTGCAATCTCATCAAAAAATGCTCACAGCTACTGGGGCTTTCTTTGAAACAAGTTTGTCTCCTTATCATCTTTCAAATCCTCCTTTATTCTTCTTCCTTGGCTTCAAGGCCAATAAATAAATAAGGAAGCATGACAATAGTCTCACTGCCCAAGGGCTGCAAGTATATTGCCAATTATGGAAATTGCTATTCTCTCATCATTTTCTTACAGTTTGCTTGCCTGTCTGCTGCCTGCAATATCTTACAAACTCTTTGAGACGGAGTGACTTTCTTGACTTTCTAATTTTATTTTTTTTTTAATATACAGTTGTAAGGGTGGTGGGAATCTTGTGTGTGGCTATTGATCATAATTACTTTTAAATAACAAAGGCATGGTCTGGTCAAGTATCAGATGGGTGGATTTCTAACTAATTTTATGAGGATCCTCCAAAATCAAGCAGTAGTTCTGAGCAAGAGCGAAAGATGCTTTTTCTGAGGTTTCCTATCTGTGATACATTTGAAGTGCCTGAGAAGTCACTGTGGCAGAGAGAGGAAGAAAAACTTCTGCTCTAGCAGACACTGCCTTCATATAGAAAGAATATGTTAGTGTTCTGCTTTATAATATGTTTTTAATACTTTCTGCAATTCAACCATACTGGGCATTCTCCTTCCCAAAAAAACCATGCCATTCACTAGAAACTAAGAGTTGCTACTGAGCTGATGTGTTTAGGTTCTTGCATGAGATCTGCCTGGCATTTGGAAGTGCAGCAGCACAGATCCCACGGGAGAGCACCCATTTCATCATAGAATGAGACCTGCTGATTAGAGAAAAATCTCACAGCTGAATTAATGACATGATCAGTTTTTTACACTGAGGCAGTTGAAGAAGATGAAATTCTCTACCTGCCTTGGTGGATGAGATTCAGCTCTATAAACATGGACATTGCAAAAGTACCTGTAAAAACTCCCTCTGTGCTGTTTGTCCCTAGAAAAATTAGATGGTGCAAGGATGCAATTAATTTATATCAGACTAGATCTTTAATATGGGTCAAATAAATTATTCCTGAGAAAGATATTTTATCTTTTGAATCCAACAACATCTATAATGAAACTCACTAAAGTAGCATGAGATGAAAGTCATCCAAAATGTTGTGCTGCTGTCAGATAATAAAAGCAAAACATATATATATATTTCTGTTAAAATTATAATTGATAAATATGGTGGTCTCAGAGATTTCTGTCTGCCTGTGTTAATGCTTTTTGTAGATGGACAGACACAGGTTGTTCTGCTGATTTTTCAGATTGGCCCAACTCATCCCAGTTGGTGCTCAGCTGTTCAGTTTTTCTAACTCAATCACAGAACTGAGCTACAAAACTAGATTATATTAAATTTTAATGTAACCAATTTTTAAATTAAATTCAATTTTTATAGAGTGTACTAAAAAACCCCACCCTACATCTTAAAATAGCAAGCAAAAAATATTTTAAAACACTACATGTGTCTTGCCATGTAGAAAGTGCTCCTACTTCTTTTCCTGCTTTGGATTTGTCATGGGATGTTTACACACCAATTCATATCTACATATCCTAACAGTCAGTGCTTCCTCACAGCCACATTTGTGAAAAGAAATACTTGCAAGACTGAGTTTGCTCCAAGATCCAGGAATGAAACATCTATGATTGATTAGAAATACTCACTAAATGTCAGGTCTTGTGTGCCTTCACGTTTTACACCATTCCTAACCAGGGTGGAAAGAACACCACCAACTGAATTCAGTTGAATTTAAATTCACTAGTCAGTGGCTAGCTTGTTTGCATTTGGTAGGATTGACATATTTTTTTACAATTGCTTCTACCTCCCTCTTTCCTCTCTTTTAGGTGGGTTATTGGGCTGCTCCATGTGAAGAAAGGTAAAGTGTGCTGCAGCATGTATATGAAGCATAGCATTCTAATACCCACTGTCACCTTTCCACAAAGCTATAGTAAGATAAATAGAGCAATATCCATATTTTACACTCTATAAAACCCAGATCCTCTTTAAGAAATGCCTTATGTGCAATGCATAGACTTGCTAGCTTATTTATCAACATACACTTATGCAAAATATATACAGATAGGACATTTTGGTTTAGTGATAAACCAATATTTACTTGTGGAAAGCACTCAACTGTATGTCTGAAGAATGGAGAAGAGCCTGAGAAGGTTCAAACATTTTAGGAAACACTGAGTTATAAGAGCAGGTCACAACAAGCTTGTAATTAACCCTGTGTCATCCTGAAGAGAATATGTATTAGAGTCTGGTTTGTAATGACCACTTGCAGAAGGCCATCTCCTGAAATTCTATCTTCTAAGCCAAAGCTGATCACTAATTAAATATCTTTCATGGTAATCTTTCCTTTCTTTTATTGTGATTTTTTTTTCTTTTGGGTGTCTGTTGATCCATTTTGGGGTTGCAATTGAGCAGAAGTAAACAACTAATTTATTTTACAATGAGAATCAGCCTTTGGAATAATCTCCCCAAGGGAATTATGGACTCCCCCATACTGGATACATTTAAGGTTCAGTTGAACAGGGTGCTGGGTCATCCTGCCTAGACTCTGTTTTTTCCAGGATGGGCAGGATCAGATGATGCTTGAGTTCTTTTCAAACCACGGAATATTCTGTGATTCAGCAGAGTCCTGTATCTTCACTCAGATTGGGTACTAGGTTTGTATTGGAATTGTATTAGTTTTGAAATATTTTAAGTATATGAAGATTCCTTAGAGACCACTGTAACTTTCAACTCTCTTAAAGCCCTAAAGTAGATCTCAGCTCCATTGCACACAAAGGTCCTAGCTGCTTCTCTTTTCTGCCCCCAGTTTCAGGCAATGTACATTGTAGATATAATATAGGAACTGAAAAATGGGAAAAGTTAATGAAGCCTGGAGCTGGGTTTGTGAAAATACAGGTCTTTAGGTGATTGGGCAAGGCTTCAAAATTTGTATGATGAGTCAGTAGTCAGTATTTCACCATAATTTTTGAGAACAGACCTTGACTTTGACTTAAAAAGATAAAAAAAAAACCCTACAAATGTTAAAGTATATAGGACAAGAATACTGTAAATCCTTTTTTTAAAAAGGTATTTATTTCTGGCACTAATTGCACCAAATACAAGTACTGTGAATGCAGATAAAATGCTCAAGTCCAAATTCAGTTTTGCTCTTCCCAGTCTTGATGTGGTATACTTACAGTACTAACTTTTACATTGATAAGATCATTTTATGTGACTCACCTCCAGCTGCTTTCTAAAAGCCATGGAGAAGTGATTCAGAGTTATTGGAAGAACTGCAATGTCTTTTTTTTTTTTTTTTGGGGTGAGTTTCATAGCTGTACTATGAAAAACTTTTCCAGTCGTTCTCAAGACTTTTGTTATGTCATGGAAGCTGAGAAATCCATTTTCTTAAGTCATTTATCAAAACTGATGCCCTATTTTTGTCCTTTCTGGACCTTACAAATCTTTTCTGGGTCCTGTTGGGTCCCGTCAGTGTAACAAACCAAAACCAAAAATCCAAAACCAACCAACCAACCAAAAAAGAAAAATCAACAAACAAAAATCCCTAAAAAATTGTATATTTTCTCAAATGGTAATGACACATTTCCCTTACTTTCTATGTATTTTCCTCTCCTCAGCATCTCTTCTTCCTTTATTTCTGTATGTGGCCTCAACTGCCTGAGCTAACAGAGTGAGACACTGAGCTGAAGGTGCCTATAGTAGCAGCAGACACTGTGACACTGGAGATACATGGATTTATAAACCTTTGTGAATTGGCAATGACATCCATATAATTTTCAAGGATTCTGAATGTAGGTAGTACATGCAAGTGATTTATAAATTGGATCCTTAATCTCTCAGATGATTGTACTAAACACCAGATTAGGCTGATTGTTATTTTGAATTAGTCTTGTTATATGATTATAGCCAGGCTTAAGGATTCACATTAAAATAGCTTCAGCTTAGAAAGGATTGTCTATCATACCAGGAACAACAGAACCTCTTGAGTAGTTCAAATTTGGGTTTATTCTGTAACACTGTATTCTCATCATTCGTGCTCCAGATTTTCCTTGAGACTGTATATTCTGTTTTGCCATAAATTTGGGCTTTCAGCTGCACTGAATACTACTGCAGACTGTTCCTTATCATTCATATCCCACTGAATCATGCCAGTTGCTGATTCCCAGGCGCAGTGGGTTGACCCTGGCTGGATGCCAGGCACCCCCCAAAGCTGTTCTGTCACTCCCCTTCTCAGCTGGATAGAGAAGAAAAAAATATAACAAAAAGTTCATTATTTGGGATAAGGACCAAGAGAGATCAATCACCAAATACTGTCATGGGAAAAACGGGCTCAAACTAGAGATATCAATTACATTTATTACTAACAAAATCAGAGCACAATAACGAGAAGTAAATTAAGACCTTATAAACACCTTCCCCTCACCCCTCCCTCCTCTCCAGTTTTACCTTCTCCCCCAGTGGTGCAGAGAGATGGGAATAGGGGTTATGGTCAGTTCATCACACCAGCTGCTCCAGTGTGGCTCAGTCCCCCATGGCTGTAGGCCTTCAAGTACAGGCATGTGTCCCCCAGTGGATGACAAATCCTACCAGGAAACTTACTGCAGCCTGGGCTCCTCCAGGGGCTGCAGGTGGATCTCTGCTCCCCCGTGCCCTCCCTGGGCTGCAGGGGCACAGCTGCCTCACCATGGGCTGCTCCAGGGGCTGCAGGGGAATCTGAGCTCCAGAGCCTGGAGCAGCTCCTGCCCCTCCTTCTGCACTGCCCCGGGTGTCTGCAGGGCTGCTGCTCTCACACATTCTCTCCCTACTCTTCTCTGGCTGTAATTAAATTTCTGTCATATTTTTTCCTTCTTTTTTCTTAAATACATTACAACAGAGGCCTTACTACCATTTCTAATTAGCCCAGGCTTGATCACTGCAGGATCAATCCTGGAGCTGCCTAGCATTGGCTCTACTGGAAACTTGGTGTTATGTATGCCAATTTTTAATGTATTTACCTTTTGTTGTGTGTGCTGGTTTTACCCTGGGTGGAGGGCACACTAGGAAGTTCTTCTCCATGAGAACTTCCTCTGTGAATTGATGGGACCAATTGGAATCTGGTTTAGTTGTTGACAGCCTGAGAAACCAACTGGAGAAGTCGGTTCGCTCTGTGAATCCCTTTTGAAGCAAGTAAACCCCGGGAAAGCTCTCTTGCATTTCTGGCCTTTCCCGAGGTAACACCGACCTGTCCTGGGCCTATTTCCAATGTAGCCCCGGCCCATTCGGGAGCGGCTCCGGAGGCTGCTGGGCCCCATCTTTAACCAGGGGTCCCAGTGGCCGAGGGGAGCAGATCCCATTGCTGGATTCTCGCCTTTTCCCGGTGTTCCCGTGGCTCGGGGGGCCCCGCCCGGCCGCCCTCACGGGCTGGGGGGAGGCAGCCGGGCCCGGTTCGGGAGAGCCCCCAGGGCTTTGTGTGCTGGGCAGGGCAGAGGGAGAACCCCCGGGCTGCGGCTGGAGCTGGGGGCGGGCAGCGCTGGGGGAACCGTGGAGACACAGCCTTGGCACCCATTTCTCCTCTGGATGCGCTTTGCAGTTTTCATCCGGCCCTTTCGGCGTGGCCTGGGCACCCTGAGATCCTGACACAGCTCCGGCACGGCCTGGCACAGCCCCTGCAACTTCTGGGTGAGATTTTAACTTTTCCAAATGCTCAGATAACATTTACAGACCTTCCATCCCTCCTTGGGTGAGAGGGAGAAGAACAGAAAGGATGCACCAAAGCCAATGAAGCAAGAGCTAAATTTCTAGATGGAAAGAGAATGAGGAGATGCCATTAAGGTTGGCTGAAAAATTTTTTGTAAGTTACAGGGGCGAACTGTACTTCACGAAAAAATTCCTTTAAACCACAAAAAAAGATGTGGGATGGAGCAAGGTGTACAGTGTTTGAAGAATCCTTTGCCCTGAGGAAAACAGGGTGATCTTTGTTTCTGGGAATGAAGAATGAACAGAGAGAAGTGAGCTGAAGAGAACTTTTGCCTTTGAGTAGTTCATCCTTAAAAGTAATACCCCATGACTTTTTAACATGGCCCACAACTCAGTTCTGAAAAGACTGAAGTGGGAGGAAATTCATGATAGCAGATCCCCAGCAGCTGTTAATCATGGAAAAGTGGAGTCAAGAGAGAACTGGCGATTTCCTCTCTTGCTAAAAGATCCTTATAGCTAAACAAAAAGAAACTCCTCTCCCTAAAGTGAACTGAAAAAGATTATTTATGTAAGGAATTGACTGTTGTCCCTCTATGTTGTTAGGCTGTAACAAAGGGGGAAAGAGGAACTGGTCTGAAAATCTGTTCTGAATTTATTATTATTATTCTTTGTGTTGTTAATTAAAGTTTTTTGTTTTTTTTTTTTCTTTATTTCCTTTTTAAGTTTTAGGCCTGCTTTACTTTTACTCCTAATCCTATTTCACAGCAAAAGGTAAATATATTACAATTGACAAACCTTTAACTATTACATTGTGAAATAGAATTAGGAGTAAAAGCAAAGCAGGCTTAAAACTTAACAGGGGATAAAGAAAAACTTTATTAGTAACACAAAGAAAAATAATAATAAACTCAGAGTAGATCTGCAGACCCCTCCCTTCTTCATATCTTAATAACATACAGAGACTTCAGTCAATTCCTTACTTCAATATTTTTTTCAGTTCACTTTAGGGAGAGGAGTTTCTTTTAGTTTAGCTATAAGGATCTGTTACCAAGAGAGGAAATAACCAGTTCTCTCCTGACTCCACTTTTCCATGATTAACAGCTGCCCGGGATCTGCTATCATGAAACTCCTCCCACCTTCACAGCCTTCCCAGAGCTGTGTTTGTGGGCCATGGTAAAAAGTCATGGGGTATTACTCTTAAGGATGAGCTACTCAAAGGCAAAAGTTTTCTTCAGCTCTTTTCTCTCTGTTCACACTTCATTCCCAGAAACAGAGATCACCCTGTTTTCCCTTGGGGCAAAGGATCTTCCAAAACACCTTTTACCTTGCTCCACCCCCTCCCCCCCATGTATTTTTCCACGGTTTAAAGGAATTTCTTCATGAAGTACAATTCACCCCTATAACTTACAAAAAGATTTTTCAGCCAACCTTAATGGCAGATCCTCATTCTCTTTCCATTTAGAAACTTAGTTTTTACTTCATTGACTTTAGCGTATCCTTTCTGTTCTTCTCCCTCTCACCCACGGAAGGATGGAAGATCTATAAATCTTACCTGAGCATTTGGAAAAGTTAAAATCTCACCCAGAAGTTGCAGGGGCTGTGCCAGGCCGTGCCGGAGCTGTGTCAGGATCTCAGGGTGCCCAGGCCACGCCGAAAGGGCCGGATGAAAACTGCAAAGCGCATCCAGAGGAGAAATGGGTGCCAAGGCTGTGTCTCCACGGTTCCCCCGGCGCTGCCCGCCCCCAGCTCCAGCCGCAGCCCGGGGGTTCTCCCTCTGCCCTGCCCAGCACACAAAGCCCTGGGGGCTCTCCCGAACCGGGCCCGGCTGCCTCCCCCCAGCCCGTGAGGGCGGCCGGGCGGGCTCGGCCACCCCAGGGCTGCTCCGAGCCGGGGCAGGGCAGGGCCCCCCGAGCCACGGCCACGGCGGGGACGGCGAGGGTCTCGGCCATGGGCTCGGCTTCTTTTTGGTTATCGGGGCCCCCGGTTAAAAACGGGGCCCAGCAGCCTCCAGAGCCCAGCCCTGCCTGCCCCGGGGCCCGGGCCAGGTCGGCGTTACCTCGGGAAAGGCTGGAAATGCAAGAGAGCTTTCCCAGGGTTTGCTTGCTTCAAATGGGATTCACGGAGCGAACCGACTTCTCCAGTTGGTTTCTCAGGCTGTCAACAACTAAACCAGATTCCAATTGGTCCCATCAATTCACAGAGGAAGTTCTCATGGAGAAAAGCTTCCCAGTGTGCCGTCTGCCCATGTGCTTTCAAGGTGGAACCAGCACACTTGGGAAGCTTCCAGCAGCTTCTTGCAGAAACCACTCCTAGAGCCCCCACTACCAAAACCTTGCCATATAAACTAAATACATCAGGATGTTCTAAATTTACCGTCATGACATATAAGTCAGACAGACAACTAAGTTAAGAAAAACTTAAAGCCAGCTTCCCAAACTATACTTTGGCATTAAAGGGTAAAGTGGAAAAGGAGGAGACGACAGATCTGGGAATTTTATGTAAATTCAGGATATTCCCTTATAATTTGTTAGTTCAAATTTGCCTGTAGATACAGGCAAAAAGAAAACTGCAGCAGAAACCTGTCTTACTAATTAAAACACCCCTGAAGCGTAGCCAGTAGGTGAGATATTTAACAAACATTAAAGAAATTGTAAAGGATTTATTTCTCAGATAAAGTCTCTCGATAAGCTCTGAGGTTTTAAAATTGTTTTCCAGAAATCAGACATCAGACACAACTCAGGGGTTTCAAGGAAGTCTCTGGGCAATTAAATGCACTTACCCCAAATATGCTGCCTCACAGATCGCTGTCCTCAGTGGTCTCAGTGCCCTGAGAGTGTTGTCTGCTTTTAGTTTGGATACCACACTAAAGGACAGTTCTCTGATATGACTCAGCTGTCTAATTTTAGGTGAGTGTGTTGTGAAAAAGTATTTAGGTGAAGCATCTTCCCTGTTCTCAAAATTTGCTTTTAATGCAGGGCTCCTGATGCTCCTCTGAGCTGTAAGAACTCTTTAGCACTGTGTGGCAGCCATGCCCATGCCTGGTTGTGATACTGTTCATACAGGCCCTTTCCTGAATGCTGACCTACAAACCAGCTTGATGTCGGGCATGTCTCATTGTCTGGGACACTACTGGCTGTCGAGGGACATGATTTTGACCCGGGTTACTGTCTCCAGCTATCATCCTGATCCTGGATTGCTTATTTTCCTTGGATCTGTCTCAGCATTGGGAACATGTTTGGTGACCACTGAATGATGACTTCAGCCTGGTTGCCCTCCCTAGACCTTCTCCCTGGTTGGGCACTGTGGAACTGTGCCCTTTGTAGTTGAGGCTACTGCCCTGTCATATCTGAGAGGAAATAACTCCACATACCAGCTGGGTGCTGACTAGGTAAAAACCAGCACTGCAGAACCTGAGAGCTCCTAATGGGAAAAATTTGAACACAAGCTGCAAGCGTGCCTTTGCACAGATGAAACTAACTGCATTCTGGGCTTCATCAGCAAAAGTGGAGCTTGCAGTCCTGGGAAAGTAATCCTTCCCCGCCTTTTGGCACAAGACACAATTTTCTGGTGATGTTGCTTCTTCATAGAAGAAAGATGGGCATGCACATAGAGTGGAGTCAGTCCAGCAGTGCAGCTGCAGGAGGGAAAGGACACTGCAGCTTAGAAGAAGTTGGACTAGATTATCTCTAGAGGTCTGTTCCAAACTAATTTATAATTTATAATTTTCAGACAAAAGAAATTTATGACCAAGTAGCTTCCCATACCTATAAGATCACTTGCTAAGAATTCTGTTGTGATTGATGAAATCACAGTTAGGTTTTCTAGAGAAGGACATGAACTGCTGTGTGCATAAAAGTACCTGGAAGAGGCCTGAGATGAGTTAATCTAGTTCCTTTTATAAGCATGGATATGGAAGACTACCTAAATTGTAAGTTGGGGCATTCACATTCATTCTTTGTAAGTTGATGTTACAGTTAACTCTCATTAACAATCTCAAACCTACCTTGATTAAATAAATATCTCTCCTGCAATGGGAAACAGGAGAGAAACATTCTTGAATCTTGTAGTTTTGCTTTTTTGAGCATGCTGTAATTATTGGTCTCTTCTGCTCGGGCCCAGAATGTGGATGCTTCTGGTTGCAACACCCGAAGTTAAAATCACACTGATGTAAAGCATGCAAGCTTGGCCTGTTTGGGATTTCAGGACTTCTTTCTCTTTTGTAGGACGGTGACTTGTCTCAAGTGTTTAGGCAGGTGCAATTGTAACTTTGCATTTCAGAATTCAGATAGATTTAATTTAGATGGCTTCTAAATGAGGTGATTATCAACTAAGGATTTTGTAGACTTTAAATCAGGTACCCTGGACTGCCTTGTGAGAGCTCAACGACTGAGTTTGGGAACAACTGGTTTAGGTAGCATAACTAATCTAAAAGAAAATGTGGTAACTGCAGCTCCCATATTTTGACACAAACATTAACTTCTGAAGTATAACACCTAGTTGTTCTCAAAGGTAGGGAGGGACAAACTCTCAAACATTTATTTTAAAATGAGGAGCTTGAGTTTTAATTTTCAGATAAAAACATAGACCATGCAAGATTGCTAAAAGGCTGTTTCTGCCATTCCTTCTTCATGTTAAAGAACATGGACTTCAGCTGTTTTTGTGTTGGGTGTAAATTAAATGCCAGCTGGAGTCAGGGAAAGTATCTTCCTTAATGCAATATTGC
This sequence comes from Cinclus cinclus, assembly GCF_963662255.1. Lineage (NCBI taxonomy): Eukaryota > Metazoa > Chordata > Aves > Passeriformes > Cinclidae > Cinclus > Cinclus cinclus. The sequence continues at coordinate 79,122,197 of NC_085084.1, read as the reverse complement.
CCAGTTAGATGACATACTGCAGTTGCAATTAAAAAGTCAACACTTGCCACAGCACAATATGAAAGACACAGAACAGAAAAATAAAGCAATATATCAGATACTATGGTTTAGTTAACTTACGGCATTTTAATGACACTTATATTGTTATTTTAAGTCTTCACTGAAAATATCTAGTAGAACCAGATTAAAGTAGCAGTCACTGTTATTCTGTGTATTATATTATACTGACTTACTCAATTAGCTGTGTAATTATTGCTGAGTTTTGGATCTGAAGCTGACCCATAGGATTGAAAAAGAAGTTCTGCAGGAAGATGATTTTTTTGAGATGAAAACAATGCCATTAAAAAAAGTTAACTCTCTCTCTTGATAGATCAAGGTGTTTAGTTTTGCTTGGGATGCTATGTACATAAACTATTTTTAATAGAGAAATAAAATCTGAAGAAAAAGCATAATGTAAACCTCCCATTTGTATGGAGATATAAATATTTTCCTTTCAAAGCCAAAGCTTCATCATACCTAATATTGTCCCATGGGATATTTTTACTCCTGGTAAGGGAAAATGTTTAGCCTATTATGGAGACTCAAATTTAATTATATTCTCTTTTGGAGAGACAAAGGTGTAACAACCTTTAAAATTATTATTACTGTTTTATTTTTATTATACTTCTTGTGGGTTGTTTTTAAGTCATTATGTGACAAGGAAAATTCTGCAAAGACTATTTCACTCTATCAGAAATAAGCCTATTTAAAGTAGATGTAACTAATCTTGCAGGTTTCAGGATAGCTCCCATTGTATCTTTTGCAAAGCTACAATTCATTACAAATATGGCAACTACCATGACTCATTTTTCATTATTTATTATGTCCAAACCCAGTGGTGGATTCTACATGCATTTTCAGGCATCCAGCCACAGAGATTTATGAGTCAGTACATCCCTATTTATGGGTGGAGTTTGGTTCAGAAGATATTCAGGATAATGAATGAGTTGCTGTGTTTGGTGTCAAATGGGTATTGGGACAATACTGCAGAAACAGAAGAAGAGAGGAAAAAGAAAAATCAAAATCAACACTTTCTTGGTGATAAAATATAGGACTAAATCCTAAATACCTTCCTTCTTTTATTTTTCTGATTATTTTATTTTTCCCCAGGCACAAGCCTCTGAGAATACTGTTTTCTACTTTTTTTTTTTTTTTTTGGATGAATGAAAATTGAGTAAGAACTTAAGTTTATTTTGTTATGCTATGATTTTTTTTTTTTTAATCACAAGATGAAAACGTGCCATGCTCACGGAAAGGACTAGGAGTTAAATTTTGTAGAATCTGTGCATTTCTGCACAACGGTGAATGTTTGAGTGTCTCCATTGTTCTGTTTAAAATAACAACAAGCAATTTAGATTAAAATAATTCCCCAGGGGTTATTGAGGAATTCAGGTCCTGGCCCTGCACAGGACACCCCAAGAATTACATCTTTTTCCCTGGGAGCATTGTCCAAATGTTTCTTGAATGCTTTCAGGCTTAGAGTTGCGACCACTTCCTTGGGGAGCTGTGCCAGTGCCCAGCCAGTTTTGGGTGAAGAATCTTTTTCCTGATATCCAACATAACCCTCCCCTGACACAAGATCAGGCCATTCCCTCAGGTCCTGTCACTTGTCACCAGAGAGAAGAGATCAATGTCTGTCCCTCCTCTTCCCCAAACTTCCCCAGCAGAGTGGGGAGAAGGGAGGATGAGCCTATGGCTCTGCCCTCCAGCTTGCAGCTCTTGTGCTCAACTTAAAGGAACACACCAGGCCTATGGCACTTCCTGTGAAACCTACAGTGGGTCTTGGTGCAGCCAGGAATTGACCACATTATCTGACTTTGCTCTGGAAGGGGTAATTACCTGGTGGAAAAGATGTGAAGAATTAAGTGACAGCAGTATTTTTAGCTCTTCTGCTATTTAGTCAATGGCTTTAACAGTGGTTCCTGAGTCTTGTCTGAAAAGGAGGACTTGACACCAGATGAGGTTCTTATTTGAGCTGCCTGAAGACACACAGTGTCATTCAACTTTCCACACATCAGTTTCTTCCTCACTGGACAGGGAGACCTGCAAAACCCTTCAAGTCAATTAAGCACTTAACTCCTTTTGGTTCAAAAAGAAGTCTCATAGTCAACATGTTTTCCTTCTTCCACAATTCACATCATACAATCTGCTTGCTTTTTTTTTTCTTCTTTTTTTTTTTTTTTAAAGAAGGCTTTAGATAACATTAAAAAATCAAAATAGTTAATTAAATTTGATTGAAGGTCCACTTGGTGGACAGAGGGGTAGGTAGGGTGGACCTGAGTGCAGATATGTCAACATCAATAGGAAATGGGGGCTCGTAGTTTGTCTCCTTTGCTCCCTCAAAATTAGTGAATGCCCAGAGAGCTGGCAGGATAAAAAGAGAAGATAAATCACCTGGCTATGGACCTTGTGAAATGCAAGCACGTTCCACTCTTCTGTTTCTTAATAAAATACATACCAGTCCCCAGGAGACACTGGTTGGGAGCTGGGGAGAAAGTAATATTTAATGGGTTCATTTCATTTATGAATGGAACACTTTCTCCATTCTGCCTCCCCCCCTCTTTCTGACAAAACCCTGAGCTTCTTCAGAAGTGAAATAGGTGAAAGAAAATACAGTTTGAGACCATTAATTATGCTTTCTTATTGAGTATATAAATTTAATGTCAAGCAGGCCAGGCTGAATGGTATATATTTATTTCAAAAATATCTCTGTGAGGCATTGCTGCATCATCCTATTGATTTAGGCATTTTTGTTATTGTGCTTGATGCTTTTATGAAAGGCAGGCTATTAACAAACTAAATTGAAAAACTAGTGAGTCAGACTTTTCTTGGATGATCCTGAGTGCTACTTGCAAGCAGCTTTAAATTGGAAAATACTGTAAAATACTTTTTTTCCTTCTTTTTTATGGGGCAGTCTTCTCTTTGCAATCCATATGCCCTATTTGTTGTAAAGAAAAAAAAAATAATAGAAAGCAAAACAAGATAGAATTCTCATGCTCCACTGCAAGTTGCCTATTTTCCTCTCCTATCTATAAAAATGTTAATCTTTCCATTTCAAAGGGTCAGTATTTTCGACCTTGTTGGGCACTTGTATTAAAATCCTGTGTAAAACATGGTTGCCTTAAAAGAGCAACATCAAATATTTTGTGCTCATGCAAACAGGATCCAAGAAGCAGCAGTTTGCTGCTTTCCTTTCAAACACAAATTTACACAGTTAAACCTGGATGGGCTGATGTCAAAGGAACCAAAGGAATGAGACTGACTCTTTTGGTGCTGCTTAAAGCTACTTCCTTCCTTTCTCTCTCACCCTCTTTCTTTTGCTTGTAGCTTTTTTTTTTTTTCTGAATTCCATAACCAAGGCAAGGGAAAAAAAAAAGAACAAAAAAACCAAAAAAAAAACTAAAAGGAAAATTAATCAAAACTCTAATAGTTCACTTAGTTACTTTGGGAAACCACAATTCCCCACACGGAAGTAGGTGAACTCAAAGAGTCTTGGGAAACTTTGTACACAGGTAAGGTCCAAAACTTGTTGCTCTTTCTTGTGTAACAAAGAAAAATTGGTGAATACTGCAGCTTTATAGACTCCATCGGTGTGTTATCACAAATAATGAGCAATGAGGGTTGGCCCTTAGCTTTGGAACATGATGCAGTTTGACCACTCAGGGTTAATTTTTTACCCAAGACTGTAAGCACAGAGGAGTAATTTTTTTTTTTTTTTCTTTCTCTCGCTATTTTCCTTCCCAGTACAGGACAGATTTAGCGGGTTGAAGTTTTGCTTTCAAACCATTACAAATGTCCTTATTCAAATGGTAGCCTGAAAAGTCATTTCAATATGGACAATGTTGATATGCATTTTGCTCTGGAGTTTCTAATGGCAGAACACTTTGAAGATACTAATTCCAGTCTTTTGGTACAGGATAGAGGGCGCTGGATTTTCTATATCCCTGTTTCAGGTTTTCACTTTTAATCAAGGTAGCATGACATATCAAAAGGAGAAGTGTATTTCTGATTTTAAACACTGTAAACATCAGATGGACGAGAAATGTTTTCTGTGTCTTAGGAAGGGTGACTTAACCCAGTGTTTAGTCTGTGTTTTTACGTATCAGAACTAGTGGCTTTGCTAGCTGTAAGTCTGACCCCAGTGACATGTAAAATCCTATGTGTTGCATTGGTACTACTGTGATGTCTTTGTAAATTGTAAACAGGACATCAAATTAAGCCTTCATCCAGCTCACCTCGTTTCCCAAGGTTAATAGAAAAGTTGCAAGGAAGAAGGTAATGTACAGAAGCAGGATTGCCATTAGCTGGCAGCTATCAGAGTTCCAGCTGCAGTCAGACTCCCCTGTTTCCAGCTGAAAGAGGGGAATACCCATTATTGCACTTCCAGCTCTGGACAGCAAGAGGACCAACCCATCACTGCCTGACTTTCTGGAGATAATCACAAGTGCATTAATATTATTGGTCCCATTACACAGACAAACAAGCTGACAGCAAGGACATTCAGGATTTGATGTATCAGATCTCAGAAGTGGTTATTTTCAGCTGATTTCCCAGGCCATATGCTGAAATGGTGTGAGAACACGTGATTTTTAGAGAGGCAGAAAGAAGGATAAGCAATATTTTTTTTTTTCCTTTTTGTCCTCTTCTCACTTTCTTAGCACCAGACATCATGGTTTTGTAGTCCTCTATTTAAAATGGCAGGATTTCTGACCTTCCAGTTGAAACTATCTGTTGTCCTAACCAATAAGGAAAGAGTTGGTAGGAATAATAGAGCATAAAAAGCTGCTGTAATGAAATGTATGAGAAACAGAAATTCTGGGTCTTTGGTCTTAAATAAATAGGCTTTTGAGTTTAATATTCCCATGCCAACATTAGAGGGAATCTTAGCCAAAGAAAAAAAGATGTTAACCTAAAAGGAGACAAATTAGATGCATTTATCAGGGACATAGAGTTTAGAATATTTTCTCATGCAGAGTTTGGATGTTTCAGAAATTTTCATTTTCCAGCAGGTATTGAAACACAGCAAAAGGTGATTATAAACATGGCTTAATTTAGTCCCCAACTCCTTCCTGGATGCAAGGAATCCAGGGTTGTTGGGTCCACAACAAAACCTGTCTGACAACCTCAGATAGAGCAAACTCCATTTGTGGCTCAACCCTGTCTTCCACCTCCTGAAAGATCAAACCCTCTCACCCTCAAAAAACAATACCAGTGTTTGCAGATAGTTCTCTTCACTTGTAAAAGCTCTGGCAGAGTTTGTGCTGTAGCAGCAGCAAAGTGGTTATCAGAGCAGGGAAGGTAAGGAAAAATGAAACTGATACCAGCACAGTGGGATATATGGTATCCCTGGGTGTCTGTAAAGGGGCACCATCAACTCAAAAATCACTCTTCTGCCTGAAGCTTCCTTATCACCTGCTGTTAAAAGTAGCACTGTCAAGTACCATAGCTGAGAGAAAGCATATATGTGGAGGTTTCCGGTGTATTTTTGTTTGTTTGATTAGTGTCAGTTTGGTCCTTTCTTTCATTATCAGTGTAAAGTCTAAAAGGTCCTTAATTATGCCTCTGGCAGAGTCCAATAAGCTGCCAGTTTATGTGGGCTTTCATCTCAATGAGAGAGATGGGTTTGTGTGAAAGAGGGGGGTGGTGAAAAGGTGGGAGAGAGCATGGTTCAAGGAAGGGTGGAGAAAAGTTAAAAATAGCAGTCACCTTATAGAAATTAACACTGACAGCACCTTTTTTGAGCATGGATTCAGACTAAAAGGCATAGAGTGAGTAGCAGCAGCTTCCTGAGTAAAATCTGCCAAGAGTTAGGGCACTGAGGAAGTAGCTTTCACTTTAGACTATGAGGTTACCTTCTGTAAGGTAGCATTTAGAAGCCAATTTTTCCACAAAATATTACAAAACTTTTTTATATGATGGGAGGTTTCTTCATACTAGTAAATGGAAATTGGTGCCCATCTGTACCAGACCTTTTTTATTTTTTTGGGTTTTTTTTTTTTTTTTTTTTTTTTTGGTGGTTTTTTTTTTTTGACCTATAGCACTGTATTAAGGGAATTATGCTGTACAAGTAAAAGAGAAGAAATAGCTTAAATGCCAGCCTACCCCCCAGGGGAAACCTGACTTCACTAGTAAACTTTAACTCAATTTCAGCTCCTTTGAGGTCAAATCTACTTCAGTTTTGTTTGATTTCTTATTTAATTTTATTTTTCTTCCATGTTCTTTATTTTTCCCCTTTCCCACTGACATTTATTTTGAACAGCATCCTTATATCTTATTTTTTTTTCTATCATTAAAGAAATAAAAGATCACTCTTTTTCCATCCTCCCCATCTGCTTGAAGATGAAAGCCACGAGCCTCACTCGCCCTAGAAACGAAATAATGATAATAATAATAACAATAATAATAATAGCAACTTCCATTTGAATAGTGTCTTTCATCCTAAAGCTGATTACATGTCGGGCCAATTTGTTCTTTCAGTTATATGGCTATGCCTCCAGAATAAATCTGTCAGAATCAGTAGTGTCTCTCTGGACTAATCCCAGAATTAATTTCTATAGAATTAGGTATGTAGAGGTCACTGCATCATCTTTCTTTCCTCCAGCAGATGTTCAGCATTCACCAGAAGCATATCAGTCCCCAGCCAGCCTGGCCCTGTCCATACATGTTCTCTTTCATGACTTAAGCAGGAGCATAACAAACTCTTGCTGCACAAACCTTCAGTTTTAGTCTGTCAGCTGTTGTCAAGGATTCTGGATACCCCTGAAAATTTTTCTTTGATCTGATGGAACAAGTACAGTGATCATGTGTGTGAGTTTTAGAAATCCCTCTGCACTCCACTCTTGTCAGATGGGATCTCTACAGCCTTGGCTGAAGAGCCAAGCTGATAGAGGTGTGGGTACTCCCAGCCCTCATTGTTACACAGTAGTGCAGGTAGAAAAGAATAACATAGACAATAGGTGCAAATGGAGCTGTTAAATGGCCTGGGCAACATGCCAAGGATAGAATTTCCAACAGCTTCCCGATGCTCTGCCTCCATCTCAGAGTCACCCTTTTATGTCCAATTGAAGATCTCAAGGCACAGCTCTTTCTTCCCATTGCTCTACAATGCCTGCCATGGGGATGATGCTTCTAAATGTTAGTGTAAGAAGTTAGAAGTGATGTTCAAATGTTACTGCAATGTCTGTATAAACTGCAGGATGAAAGAACAACTGTGCTGAGATGCACGCTTTAATGGTACACAGACTGCTTGTAAGGGTGTGACCAGGAAATGTGTCATGCCCCAAAGTGCCTAAGATTCCCTGCAATAAAACCTCAGCATCGGGCAGAAGTAGACTAACTTTACAAACTCAGCAACGTCACTCACAATGAATGCTCAGGGACAGAGCAGTGTGGAGCACAGCAGAGTGCCTGTGCTCAGCAATTGAGGCCCAGTTCATGCCATGAGCTGAAATCTTTCAAATTAGGTAATCTCAGTCATGCTTTGCTTAAGAGGCCAATGATTTATGTTTTCTGGTGTAACCTCTTATTATTATATCTTGTCCAAGTCTTTGCAGTTACCACTTGAAATGCAGCCTTACATTTGAGCTCTCCCAGGAATCTCACCTGAATTCCATTCTTATTTTTCCAGGCAAGCTTTCCTGGAGATCAGTCCAGGAGTGAATTTCCTCGTGGTATTCCTGGTATTTTCTGCTTCAAGTATTGGTTGAAAATACCATGAGAAAAATCTTTTTCACAGCATTTTCACATGAAAATGAAACTTCAAACTGAATGAAGCTCTTTCTAAATGGGAGAAAATGTTGTTTGGATCAAGTTCAGTTTGAAGTTTGAAGGGTGAGGATAAGGAGGATTTACTCTATCCAGAGAAATTGGTTTGGTCACCCTCAGCTATCGACTGTACAAAATTCACAATGTAAAGTAGCTGGTTCTTTTATAAATAGATTGTACACTTACAAAGGGAGGGATTAAAACCATTTTCCTTAATTACATCCTATAATTCATACCAGGATAACCTTGTAAAAGATCAAACAGTAATGGGGGCAGAAAGGGCTTAGTGTACAGCACAGAAGAATAGCAAGAGTTTGCCCTTTCCAATATACAGTCTACAAAGAATCATGCAGGACATGACCACTTAGAAACTTAGAGACAAGAGGAGAGAGAGGAAACAATAGCTGTTACAGGGGCTGAAGCTGTAAATGTTTATTCATGCTGCAATCAATTCTAGCTGGATACCTCTGATGCAGACACGCATACATATGTGAGCTCTCTATATCAGAACAGATCTCAATAATTTATAGACTTCTCAACACAGTATCTTTATGAAGTAGAGCATTTTTATTTCTGCTGCTCTTCAGAGTAGAGGGCTGTAGTGCAAGGAGACTACTTACTGAAATGTTTTCTATTACCAGGAAATTATTCATGTCCTCCAGATACAGAAAAGAATTCAGAATTTTCCAAATTGGTTAATTTCTAGAATTTGATATTTGAGGAGTTAGAAACCTTACATCATAAAATAAGATCGGGCTCACTCTAAATTGTGTTTTGCTGCCTCCAAGTAGTTTTGGGGGTTTTTTTGTTTGTTTGTTGTTTTGTTTGTTTGTTTTAACTGCAGTGATACTGGATCAACTCCTCCACCCCACAACTGACTTGATTTCATAATATGTTATTATTGATGGTATTCTCCACAGAGTGGATGTTGCAAATTTGCTTTTTTTGTCTAAGGATCCCACACTCCATGACTGCTCATTAGTCAAAAGGTGAGCGTGCAGGCATCTGGTCATTGCCACCTTGAAAATTGCCTGGTTTCAGAATCATAGTTTCACTATCTTTAGTGCCTGTACTTCTTTATGCAGCAGTACAAATTTAGTGTAGATCAGATGAGGGCACATAGGTGTTTGTTTTTTTTTTTAATTTCAAATAGACAACTGATAGATTTCTATTTTAGGGTTGGTTCTCTCCCACCTATAAAACACCATAGGTCTGCCCCAAAATTAACACTGAAATCAACAGTTCAACCAGCATATGGCATAAGAATGAAAGGTTAATCCCTTTAAAAGTTAATCAGTCCCCTTTAGCAGGATTTATCAGAAGTTTATTTGGGTTGGAGATCGTCAATCTTCTCACAAATAGCTGTCAGGAGATACCCCAGTCTTCACGGTGACTAGCTCTCCTCTGCTGCCTGCTCTACACATGAGTTTCCTGATTTGCTGCATATAATGTCCCAGGACTGGTAGACAGCAGACCTGACACTTGGTTTACAAACCACTTTCCTGGAAAGAGGCTTGAAATTTATCAGAAATAACCTAGTGGTGGAGCTGAAGGATCCAATGATCCACTGTGGGCCTCACCTCCAGCAGCCTGTCTGGAGTCATACAGGAAGGCTGAAAAGAATGATAAACCTGTGTATTTGACTAGTTTCTTGTCCCAGAAAATATTATAATCTTAAAACACTTGCACTTCTATTGCAGCCTGGGGTGAAGATTATGCAAACTTTTGTCTTTTTTTTGAATCTCAGTCTTATATGATTTTTTTTTTCATTCCTTGCAAATTCTACAACATTTGAATGTATCTCAGTTTTCTGTCTCCGTTTCTCCATTTTATGTTTTCCTTTTAACTTGTGACAATGATTCAAACCTAATGTACTTGTGATTTCATTGCTTCAGAGGAGAGCACAGGAAAAGACTCCAGCTGTTTATATGCAGTATGCAACAATTAAAAATTTAATTTCCAGAACCTTTCTGCAGGTGTAGTAGATTTGCCAGGAGAGTGAAGACAGATAATTACAATTTCTCTGGGTAAATTTTCATCTTTGAACCCATATAGTAAGCTTCCAGAAGAAACACTGCCCAAATACTATCACGGTAATGTGCTACTATCCAGCTTCTTTCCTGTGAGAGACCACTAGCTGCCAAACATTGAAGGTGTACCAGCAAAGAAATTACAGGTAAGGGACAAATAATTTATTACCAGATTGATCTGGGCTGTTCCTATTTTTGAGGTAGGAGACTTCACATTCATGATCCCAACTTTCTGAGGCCATTCATGATGGACAATTGTCTTTTTTTTGAAATGTAATCTTCAGCCATACTGTCTGTAAATTAACCAATGTAACCATTCTCTTGCAGCAACATTGGCTCTATCTTGCGTAACTTCTCCTTTAGTGCCCCATCAGTCTCACCTCAATGTACATATAAAAAGAAAAAAAAATATTTTTACTCAGCTGTTATTTCCCCAGGTTTAACTTTACTTTCTCTCAAGAAATGGATTTTCACAGACAAATTATTGCTCTAGTCCAAATTAGACTGAGTTTTTTCTAATACCTTTATTCGAATCAGAATGAGGGAACTGCATAAACTCAACATCTGACTTCCAGTCATTCCTCCTTTGAATGGAATTGTTATTATTATTCCTACTACTGCTGCTGCTGCTGCTGCTGCTGCTGCTGCTGCTGTTACTACTACTACTACTACTACTACTACTACTACTACTACTACTACTACTGCTACCACTTCATTCCGGTGATCCACAGCTGATTGGATAAAACATGCATTTTTTATCCCTATTTTTTTCCCCTCTTCTGTGTTCCTCAGAATTTTAAACATAGTACAGAAATGTCATTATTTGTGCCTCAATACAAGAAAGACACTGCTTTATTTAAAATGTTTCTTTCTAGATCTAGTTTCTTCTTCAATATTCACTCTGATTCCCCTCTGTGCTGACAGTCTCAGGTTTTGTGTCACCAGCAGTCTGAAATAACATACTCTGGTTTCCAAGTAAAAAAAGGGAGCAATAGTTCTAACCTATCTGATCAAGAACTCTGTTGCCCTTCCCTAATAATTCACCAGCCAGCTCCTTACATATTTATAGCTCCTCATCTAACTCCTCAACTAATCCCCATCCCCTCTAGCTTTGATAAGAATTTCCAGCATGGACCATATTAAATGTTTTCTTGAAATCCAGGCAGATTAGATCTATTAAATTTCACTTGTCTAGAAAAATCAGTTATCTTATCATGGTAGCAGTTTGGTTTGGCAGTCGATCATTGGTAAACCCATCTATTTTTTTTCTTTCTTATCTTTCCATCTTTAATATTTTCTTTCAGAGTGTGTCCTAAAACCTTGCTTGCTATAAAGACTAAACCCAGCGGTCCATATTTTCCCAGGCCAGAGGGCTGATTTTAAAATAACAGGATGATATTTTCTTTCAGAGAAGTTGCAAGAAATTTTCCCCAACCTGGCCTAGATGAGGAGAAATAATCTGTGCAAAGAATATGATATGTTTCTTCCTGAGACAAGTGATGACCTTCTCAAGCTGATCTTGAAAAGCAGTCTTTTGAGTGTCAGTTGAGGATCCTTGGCTTAAGCACTTCATGAACTCATTCCAGAGTGTTCCTCTTCTCATTGTTGCTGGCTTCTGCAGAGGAGTGCTACTGTCATGCCTAATTTTGCCCCATCTGAGGTCAGACAGAGGAATGAGGAAAAGAAAAGGAATAAAATTCGAATGGGGGGGGGGGAGGGGGATGAAGAAAAAGGGCAGAGGAGGAGAGGGAAGAAAGAACTAACAACAAAAAAGTGGGAGGAAAGAAAACAAGGGTGACAGAAAAAGGGACAAAACATTTAATTGAACTCTGCTTGTCATTTTGAGGTAGCTCAAAAATGATCTATACACACTGGAAATCTCTTACATCTGCTTTCTCAGGATGTCTTCTAAATAGCACAAATTGTTATTTTAGCTTTCCTCCTGGGAGTTTTCACTTCTCATATCTGCAGCCACCCCAGTTTAACCAGACTTTTATCTTGAGACTCACTTAAAGACAACAACCTGAAAGATGCTTTCCCGTAAGCATCCAAAAATTGGCTTATTCTTTACTACATCAAGGCAGTCTTGATCAGGAGTCAAGACTCCTTGTCTGTATTTTTTTTCCCCTTTTTATACAGCAGCTTTCTAAGTTGCCCCATTCCCATGACACTATGATGAGTTTTGGATCATTCACTGTGTTTAAACCTTTCAAGAACATTTTCCACATGGAGAATCCTCTTAAAGTAAGTACATCATGGTTCATGATTATCCATGCTTAAAGAAACAATCAGCAGAAAAATATGTCCTGTTCTCAGCACTTCCTGTGAACTGCACTTTCTTCTTCCTATTTCTCACCCCTCTTAGCTTGTTGCAATTTGCTTATCCACATAGTTGCTGGGATGGAAAGCAGCTGTTGGTAAATTTTCCATCAACAGGCCATAAAGTTTTACTGTAATGAGGGACAGCACACTTCAGAAAGACTTCAGTCTGACTTTGGTGGTCTTTCTACCCCTCAAATCATCACAGGGTCACATTTAGGCTGGAAAAGATCTCTGAGATCTCTGAGTCAGTCACCACCATCAACAAGGTCAACTAGAAGACAGCACTTGTTAATGAGAGCAAAGCACCAAGTGCCACAAACAGTTGTTTTTGAATGCTTCTGTTGGATGACTCCACTACTTCCCTGGACAGTCCATTCTAATGTTTCCTAACCTTTTCTGCAAAGAAATTTCTCCTGATGTCCAACTTGAACCTCCCCTGGGGCTTTGTCCTCTTGTCCTGCCACTCACTGCTGGGAGCAGAGAGCCACCCACCCCCAAATCTCACATAAAGGTTTTTTCTTGAGTGGATTGGTCCAGATCACAATGAAGCCGTGAGCTCTTCCCATTTCTGCTGTATCAGTAGTACAGTCCTGAATTCTAAGTCAGCTATAGTAAATTGAATAGTGACAGATACACAAACATGTGAATTTATTTTAATGCTTATGGGAAGGTTTCCTCCATGGAAGTGTCTCTCAGTAAACAGTGTCATCATTACACCCTGCTCTGAAGCATTATGGAACCTTTCACATGATGATGGCTCCTTTCTTGTTGACATCAAAGGCCTAAGAGCTGTCCTGGATGCCTTAGTAGTGCATATTATAAAAATGTTTTGAACTGTTGCTCTCTTTGGATAGCTGTGGGCTCACAGTGCAGATTCAGGCAGACCACCTATGGTAGCCTCAAAAAGGCTGCTTCAGGGGCTTTATCAGTTTACTGTACAAATGTACCCATCATTGCCATCCTGCATCTGACTTTAGCCTAGCAGTTTCCAATTCCTTCCCCCAACCTTGCTGAGGGTGATGTTTTCTTAAAAAAAAAAAAAAAGTAATTTCTAAACAACTAAAAACTGTTTGTATAAGAGTCATCTACTGATCTACATGGTGTTTAAAAAATCTTTAGGAGGCAATTATTAATCAGTTACTTCTTTTTTTCAATTTTACTGCTAAAGATGTGTGCCTCTATGTCTAGCTGTATCTACATCCATAAAATAAATCTTCAAATATGAAATATACATTGGAAATCTTTTCTTATAGTAAAAAGACCAGAAGACTCAGCTTTCTGTTTTTAAGATACATTTTTAATTCACATGTTATTTTAGACAAGTAAGTACTTTTACTTCTGTTTATGCCCTTTTTTCTTTTTCTCCAAAGACAGCAAACCTCCATGTATCCTGCCCTCTTCCTTCAGGCACAGAGGTGTTTTCAGTTTCTTCCTGTGTTCTAACATTTCTACAAAATGGGTGTTCATGTGACCACTACAGCTGTGTCACTGTAAAACTTCAAGTTCAGAGTTCAATGGAAACAACACTCAGTTTCAAGCTCCTTATGGTGCCGGAGTTTTCCTTTTGTAAAGCATATACTTTTCCTTGAGCAATGGCAACAGCCCTGATACAGACAGTAATAAAAAAAAAAAAAAAATCCCCTTCATTATAAAATATAAGTTCTGAAAAGGTTACACATTCACTTCAGCTGTTTGTGCTTAATACCTCAGCCAATTATACCTGTCAAACAAATGGGTATCTTAAATAGAAATATTTATTTTCCTTGTTACTTTATGTTGTTTTTGCAATTTTCTTTTTATTTTACTTTTTTTTTCCTTTATCCTTCAATTTTTTTTCCTCATTAATCAATTATTCATGTATGTTTTTTCACCATACAGGAACCTTAGAGCAAGTTTCATGTTTTCCAGATTTATTCATCTGCGTGAAGCAGTCTTCTTAAGGATATTCCTAAATATCTTAGGCACAGCTGCTTATAATCACTGTAAATATCTACATAAATAGACATATGCACACTCATGGGCACATATGTATGTGTGTGTATCCATGTAAAGTGTCCTATATATGATCTGCAGTCATTAAAACAGAGGTTCCGAACATTATGTTGCTGACTGAGGTAAGATCCAGTTCACCTGATTTTATAGTGTTAAAAGCTGGGTGAATAATTAATTTTGTTTACTTTCCCATACATTCAGTGGAGACTGTAGTGGGTTTCTCATGACAGATCTCTTAAGTATTGACATTAAGCTGAGGCTATGAATGCTCTGAAAATTCTTCCCTCATTCCACTACATGGGGAGGATGAATTAATGACTCATCAGGTCAATTTTTCATAATAAAACCCAGTCTAGGTAGATATATATTTAAGTGCTTAACTTTTTATCTGGGAAGATTCCCTATTGCTAACATGGAGATTCTGTACTCAGAGTTAGGCTGTACTGTTCCACTCTGTATGAAAGCTTGAAACTGAAGATTTTGCTCACACGAGCAAACTGAATTACACAAGATGCTTTAGTATTCATGGGATTTGTCTCCTTGTTTGCTGTGCAGAATCGCAGGTCACAGATAAAAATCAAGGCTGCATCTCCATGATTAGGGAAGTGATTTTTGGTGTCCAGGCACTGGGATCTTCTGAGAGAAAAGGCTCTGTGTAAATGTGAAGATATCACTGATAGTTATTATTATTAATAATAATAATAAATAATAATAATAATAATAATAATAATAGTAGTAGTAGTAGTAGTTGTAGTCTGAAAGAATACTAGCATTCTGGTGATGAAAAAAATATTTAGCCACTGGTCTTTTCATATTAATGAGATTCGATTTTTCAATCAGTATGAAGGACATCACCTGTGCTCCTTGCCTCCAGGTTTATCTACATGGGTGGAATAGATTCTGAAAACTAGCACTTAGAGAACTTTCTCAGAAAGATATTTCCAAATGTCAGCATTTTCTATTACTTTGTCATTGACTTCTAATGTGTTTTCAGAATGATTTGGTCCTTTCTTGGGTAAGGAAGAAAAATGGAAATCGAAAAAACTTATATCATTCATTATTATGCAGCTTTCATATTGCAAAACACAATTTATAGCTAAAAACTCACCTTCCTTTCTGCTGTGCCACTTCAAATGTCCAATGCTAAACAGAAAGTGCTATAAAAATGTCTGCCCTCACTCTATGAGATTCAAATAATTGACAATAAAGTGAAAAACTGTTAAACATGTAACCTTGGCACAAGTTCCATGGAATATTTATTCTCCCGCTGTTGTATTCTTCAGTTTGTTTTGTTGTTTTATTGGATTGTGTTCTGTTCAGTTGTGCCTTGCAGCATCCATGCATGAGTCAAACGCCTGCAGTGGGACACTTGACAGAAATAAAGCAACAGGAGACAGCTCACAGAGACTGAACCTGGGTGCCATGGGCTGCCTAAAAAGTTTGGCAACCTGTCACTCTCTACTTTGAGGGTCAGCATTCCACTACACTGCCTGGGAACTGCAGAGATCATGGAAGGTTGGATGGGCATGATCATTTCCTGTCACCTGCCACTCTGAGCAAAAAGTAAAGTCGTGGATCTTAGTGGCTGCCTTATGCTTGAACAAAGCTTTCTTCGTGTGGTGAGCAAGTTCAGGCTGGAGCTCGGGTGTCTCCTCACTGGAGAAGATGCTGGAGTAATGCTGGCTGAGTAGCTACTGCAATCCCATAAGCAAGTGCAGCAATCCTCAGTAGGACAGTCGGGAATGTTCACTCTTCCTTCCCCGTGCACATTTTCTGTCAGTTCAAACACTACTTTTTCAGCCTAGTCCTCTATACCTCAAAAAAAACCCTAGCTGACAATAAATTAAGTCTGAAAGAGCTATTATGCCTGAAAAGGAATTTAAACATCCACTCTACTGCTTGCTGCTTATTGTTTCTCTACCTTAGTAGGACTTTTTCTTCTTTCCAGAGAAAAATTATGATATTTTTTTTTTTTCCCCAGAAAAGAACCTCAGAATGTATCACTCTCAGAAATAACATGTGAAATACAGTATTTCCAGAGAATGGTGTTTTTCCCCTCCCCATGGTTATTGTAAAACTACAATGAGATTCAGTGTGAAGGAGATAAAAAACAAGAAAATGAACAATTAAAACAGTCATGACTGTAATGTACAAAGATCAAAAGAATAATAAAATAAGGAATATAAAGTAATCTTCTGTATCCAGTAATAATAAACAAAGAGCCTAATGCACTGACTTCACTGATGCTGAATGCATTAAGCTTTGATGGATATGCAAAACAGATGAGAGCTTTTCACCTCATTCAAAATGGAGGATTCTCATGTAAAAGGCTAAAACACTCTTAACCACTTGATAAATCTGGGCTGGTGCACTGTTATTTCCATGTCAGGGATAATCTTGTGGCTCTAAGGGATCAACCCCTGTGAGTAAAACAACTTTCCATACGTGGTTCATTTTCTCAGTGACCATCATGTGTGATGTCACTGCATCATGAGCTCTGACCTTTAGAGCCAAAAGAGAAATTCACTTTAGCCAGTATATATCCTAGTTCCTCACGTGGTCCTAGAAAATCCAACTCCTCATTGCTACAAGAAGTACTTCAGTTAGTTAAAACATCTAGAGATGATCTCTCAGGAATTTATGTGTGTTTAAGTGCTTGACTTTGTAATCTAAGTATCTTTGAACATAATGCATAGGGACAAAAAATGCTGTATTAATTTGATCATAATATATGGGGCATGGAACAAGTGGTTTTTGCTCTTTAGGCTTTTTTCCTAAATTTTATTTACCCATTCTTGTCCTTTTCCTTTCTTTTTCTCCCCATTTCTGGGGATGACATACGCTATTCACATAGACTAGTAATGTTAATTCCCAGTCTTATACAATGATGGTGAGAACTACATCTTCTTGTGGGACAATTCAGAGTCCAGACAGCATTCCAAATCACCCTCTGGAGGTTCTTTTTCAATAGGCTTTTCCTTTGCCTATTGAACAGAGACCGATACCCATAAGATTAACATTAACCTTTGTGTATTTTATGTTTCCCAGCATGAAGGCTTTGTATCTTATTTAAACAATGGAACTACAAGTTGTTTTTTTTTTTTATAAACTGCCTCAAGAAGAATAGGAAGCATGCTACATGGCAAAAATTTACTTGTTGAAGAAAAATCTTTGTTTCTGTTTAAAGGATATAACTGAAATTTCCTGTTGGAGGCAAAGGAATACAACACCTTTTCTCAAACAAGGGAAACAGCAAAGTAGAAAATAGCAAGTGAAAAAAGCAAAGCAGAATCAATTAAGAAGAGGTTAATAATGGGAAGAGTTTAATACATAATGAAAATGCCCAATGCAACACTGTCATTTTCAGATCTTGATTACTTTAACTATAATATCAGTTTTTAACCCTTCAAGGGGGAGGAACAAAATATTATTGAGATCCCCTTTGGCCAAGTTTGAGCTTTGATTTCTCAGATTCCTGCAACTTTTCAAGTACTATATTCCCAGAAAAATATCAGTCCCACCTTCTTTGCTACAGGAAGAGTGTAATTAAGTAAGTCCACTTGTTTGTTTTTTCTTATTTATTTCTCTGGCCACCATATTTGTGTCTAAATACATGAATACAAGTCCTATAAAGATCTCCTTGAAAGGCTAGCAGCTAAGAAGGAGCAGGAGATTGTCCACAAATATGGCAGCAGATTTGAAGACCCTAAATATCAATTTTCTGGTTTAAACCTGAGGTTTTTCTTACTCAGAGACTCCATGGCAAGGAGAACCACAACACAATGAGCTTTAAAAAGGTGGGGTTAACATCTTCCTTCTGCTAAGACTGCCCATGTTACTCTTTCGTTTGTTTTTTTTTGGGGGGGGGGGTTTGTGTTTTTTTTGTGGGTTTTTTTTTTGTTGTTTTGTTTTGTTTTGTTTTGTTTTGTTTTGTTTTTTTCTCTTATAGGGTAGAACCATTCTATCAGCAGTAATAAAAACTTTATGGCACTAAAATTTTTTTGGCTACCTTTGACTTATGGTGTGCATTGCCCCATGTTCTGTTTCTTTTCTCTTGCTATGTAAGTATCAGAGGAATGGTAATATGGCAGGGTCACAAATAAAAACAGATTAGGCACTGCACATTTCGCAGTGTGACTTAGCTAGACTTCAGTAACCAAATCACTCAATATAATTTTATCATGAAATGGAATTATATTCTTGGAACACTGACTTAATTTTTAAAAACTGCCTCCTTTTTTTTTAATTTCTTTTTTTTTCTTTTTTGTGCATGGGTTCTTCTTGGGATTCAGCATATTTTTTACTGAATATCTTACATATGTAATGCTCTGCACTAATTTAGCCATATTGATCAGTAAATCAGTGTCCCAATTGAAATAAATGTATAGCCTAATTTAATGTCCTTTTATTTAAATAAGGATGGTATATACAGCTTGTAAAACGGAACATTAAAAATACAGTGAAAGTAGTAGTAGTAATACTACTACTACTACTACTACTACTACTACTACTAATAATAATAATAATAATAATAATAATAATAATAAAAATTCTGAAACTCTGTGTCTTTTCACTGGCTTCTTGCTCAATTATGATGGGGTGTTTCCTTGATAAGATGGAGAGCCAGTAATATGATAGGAAGTCATTAATACAATATAATCACAGCCCAAGATCAAACTCATCTCCTGTCTCTTTACCTTGTCAAGTGTTTCAATATTTTATGTTGTAATGTGATGACCAGAACTGATCACTGTAATCTAAGTGTGGATCTGACTAATGCATTGTATAATCAAAGATTTTCATCTGACTTAAATTCATTTGCATTTTCTTGCTCTTATTGTAAAAAGGTGCCCCTAAGACTTAGTGTGGTCAAAGATCATATTTCATCAGAGTTCCTGTTCTGAAAGGTTGTTAAATTCCTTTTTGGCCTTGAAAGTCTGAATCAAATGTTTAGGTATATTTGCTTTTTTCTCTCTTTCTCACTGTCATGGATTTTCTTCCCTTTACCGCCTCCTATTTCTTTTATATATTGTTTAAAAGTTGCCTGTTTATTTCCAGGAGGATACGAGGGAAATATGGCCATGTGCTTTTCATGTCTTCCTTTCATCTTCATTTTTATGAATTTCATTTCTTGCATATATTACTATTTATTGCTGTATTTTGATTAGTAACAAAGAAATGTTAATTTCAACTAATGATAAGAAGAAACAAAAGAATTGTGACCTGTACTATCTTCCCTCTCCAGATGACATATGAGGCCTTTAGACAAATTGGTTTTCAGAGCAAACCCAAGTAGTCTCCTTCATACGGATAGTGCACTACAGATCAGCAAAGGATGCTGTTCATAACACTGAGGTTGATCTGTCATACTCCAATAAATGTCCCAGACTCCAAAAATCCTCTTGTAAAACTGAAGATTACTTTTTCACCCACTCTTGGAATAATTTTCTGGTCATATCTGAGTTTAACATTGCTAGGACACTCATTTATTAAGCCTAGTGTCAGTGGTACTCATGTTTCTCTCTTTTATTTTTTTTTTCCCCAGGTTTTCATACGCATAAGAAATCACCTTGCAAATATTTTGAAGCTGTCATTCCCAAATCTTTTCCATGCTGAGTTTCAAGAAAAAGTGGAACTCATTAAATTATTCAGTGCCTTTATAATTAATCTAAACATTTAACTGGATGATTTGAAATTGTTTCTTTTCTATACCAAGGGAATTTTTTTTTGTTAGGTTTTTCCTGTTCTTATAATTTTGACTTTTAAACATGTATCTAAAACCACAAGAAAAATATTACCCTCTTCAGCTAGAAATCAAGAAAATGTTGTGGTTTCTCACTTCCAAAGTTTTTGAAAGAATGATATAGTTCTATTACTTAAAATGAAGTAAGTTCTAGTTGGCTCAGCAAAAGGGAATCTGCCTCTGATTTGGGGAATCTACAGTGCTATTCCTAACATATGTGCTTTTTAATTCTTATCATAATACAACAGAAAGGTTGACTGAAAGATGGAATATTTTTACAACTATCTTGGTTTAAGTTTTCAATTTCTATAGGTGAGTTTCAAAATATTGACAAAAATTGCAGGTCAGAATTGTCAGTTGACTTGAGCTGTAGCTCTGAGTTACTGGTTTGAATAGAACAGCAAAAAAGCACATAAAGCTGAACACAAGCATTAGTGCCTACAGTAGGACCTCAGCCACAAAACTTAGCAGAAGACATCCAAGTCCTCAAGGGAAGTTTGAAAATACTAACCAGGTGCATTAAATCAGCAATATTTTAATGTTTCCAGAGTCTCCATAAAGGACAAAATTTCACTTAAGGATAGTAAGACATTCATGACAAGGATATAGCAATAATAGTTTTATACAAGATCTAGAAAACACGTAAATGTGTAAGAAATTAACTCAAAGCATTTTTATTATTTAATTGAAAATTATAACCTTTCTATAGCTTGTTTTTGTCCATTTTTCTGAGTTTTTAGGAAATATATATTTTCTGTTTAGTGTTCTAAAGACGTGTAAAAAAAGCCGAAGAAATGTTTTCATTCCCTGTTATATTCTCTAGGACCTTTTGTTCTGAAGTGGCAGTTTCTGTGTTTCTCAGTGCTACCCTAGTGGACTTAATAGCTGAGCTTCAATAAAATGACCAAGAACCCTGATATTTATCTACTTCGTCACAATGGCACTTTAGGTTAAACAATCATTGGCTGAGTTGTGAAAAATGAGATAAATTAAAATAATTTTCTTCGCAAGGACCAAAGACTTGGCAAGTAATGTATTGAACAAATTTCCTGGACATAATGGGTTACATTAATTTTCAACTGCAAAACAATTCCTTCAGCATTATTTTTCAGGCAAAAAAAAAAAAAACAAAAAAACAACCTCTCACAACTTGCTATTTGCAGTATTCATTTCTTACTGTAAAGTGAAAATACGTTTCAAAGAAGAAATTAAGAAAAGTGTATCAGGAAATATTGCAAAAAAAATTGCAGTAAAATATTTCAGCTAATTGGTCACCCATTTTCCTTCATCCAAATGCAGTCAGTCTTAGCTATGATGGAATAAAAAAAAAAACAGTCTCTCAGTTATTTTCATCCTAATATAATTTGCTTACTCATTTTAAACTAACTTTTACAGAAATCCATCAATACTTCATGAAACTCCTTCTTCACTCCCATTATAGTTCTTTGTCATTTGAATAAGTTGAAGAGAATGCCGTTTCTGCTCAAGGCTTCAGCTCTCAACCTCTTCCTGCACAACAACTGATAACAAATGTTGTTGTTCTCTGATCGCAATAGCCTCTCACTATCCTATTTAAAATGAATGCAATGATTCAATAACTCGGGGCTTTATTCACTTCTGCTCTAAATTGGCATTGCTGTGTTGTCATTAATAGAGCTGTGGTGACTTAGATCAGTAGAGAATTCAGCCATCAGGGAGCCAATCACTCAAATTATCCCTGAAATCGCTGTTAATTAGACCTCTGTGGGCAGTTACAGCAGAGGGGCCAAGGTGTGAATGAGCAAAGGTTTGATCTCTGATCTCTTCAGGTAGTGGGGAGAAGAATAAGCAGAGAAGAAGCCAGAGCAGGTCACATCAAGACATGTCCTAGCCCAGTGTCCTGCTTCCAGCAGTGACCAACTGCAGGTGCTGGAGGGACATGCAATATTAGGACAAGCATTTTCCTGATACGCTCTCACACTCACCAGCAGTTCATATGCACAGCAACTTACTGAGCCATAAGTGGCATCTCTGTAGCACAAGAGTCTATAGAATTTTCTTCCTTTGTTTCTTTTTGGTTTCATTTTTTATTTATGCATGCATTTTTCATACACTACATTCTACAGCTTAATTCTGGGCCATGGGCAAAAACATTCTATAATCTATATGCATACATGTAGAGCTTGCCACAGCTTATCATATTGATTTTTTCGTGACTAAACTGAAGCTAAGTGTCTAATTTTGCACCTAAAAGAATAAAAGTGCTCCTTTAAAAGGAAAAAAAGAAAAAACCACCAACAAAACTGCACACTGGTATACCAGTAATTTTTGAGCATTTTCAAAATATTGAAGTTTGTCAGTGACTAAATTAATTGTTCCAAATGAATCCACCATCTCTGGTATACTTCAACAATTAATAAATGTCCATATTTCTTTGAACTTCTAAAATGAATCCCAAAAATGCCTTGACATCTTGGGCTTCAGGAGCTGCTTTGATTCCTTAGCAATTATGTAATTTAAAAAATAAAATAAAATAAAAATCTGAAACTGTCATGAGAACCTGTCTATTGACAGTATTCATATCAGCATTCATGACCTGCATGGTCAATATCAAAACCAGTCCTTACTGTGATAAAATATACTTCACCTCTCAATAGTTTGTCAAGACATAAGATAAACCCTGTTTTCCTTTGCATAACTTAACTTCCTGATTCAATAGGTTCTCCTTTAAACATACTTCCCCCACCAAAAAATGAAAATTTTTTTTATCTTTTTTTCCTTTTATGCAAAAATGCCAACACTGAAAAATGATTCTCCATTCCAAGACGTGGCACAACTTAAATATTATCACCAAATGAATAAACATTGAATTATTCAGAGAGGAATTATAAAAATGTCAAAAAATCCTTAAAATTAAACAATCCAAAGGGAATATATGTCAACATTTTTACAGCTACTTTTATTGTGTTTGAAAAATATATGACTTTACTTGAAGGTCATTTTGAAATGAAAATTTCAGTGTAAGTTGACTATTTCATTTCAGTTCATCATAATAAGGACATTATTTAAGATAAATAATATTGATCAAAACACAGATGTCAAGAAACATCTTCCTTTAGAATTTTTAGTACGTTGATTTTTATCCCTGTTTTGGTATCTTTATCATGCTAATTCTTGTACAACATCACTCTACCATTTCCTAATAGATTTTTAATATGGATATATTTATTGAGTTTATTCTAAAAAGTGGAGATAAAAGTATATTGAATGGTGTTAATTTATTTTCTATTTATTTATGGAACAATGTTGTAGACTGTTATGGGATGTTTCAAAGAAGACAATATCATATGGAAAAACTCTTCGTGGCTTTAAATACTGTTCAGTTTCAGTTACTGAATAATCCAATACAACTTAAAAAAAATAAACACAGAGTCAATAGAATAGTGTGAGAATAAGAAACAAGAGCAGAAAATAACAAACACACCACAAAGTGTTAGGTGGTGTTATTTCACCTTGAACTCTGCTGCGCATTTCTTAGTCACGTCTTATCAGTCTAGAAAAGTCTGCCCTAATGCACACTTATAGTTACCATTGTAGTTAATATATGATGGAGAAAAAAAGACAGGTCCAGAGAGAGATTTAGCCCATCTCTGAGCTACAGAACTGTCTGGAAACACCTGTTCTTGTTGTGTGCTGAAGATAGAGCCCAAGGTGACTACACATTTATTTTCATGTCTTGACTAAATGCATAAGGATGAAAAGATGGTGAGGGGTTTTGAGGGGAAGTCATACAAGGACCAGCTGAGGCCACTTGGCTTTTTCAGCCTGGAGAAGGGGGGACAGAGGAGAACTTCTTGTGGTCTTCAACATCTTCACAAGTGGAAGCAAAGAGGCTGGCAGTGACCTTTTTTCTTTGGTGACCAGTGACAGGACTTCAGGAGACAGCCTGAGTCTGAGTCAGGGGAGATTTGGCTTGGATATCAGGAAAAGGTTCTGTACTGGGGGTAGTTAGACCCTGGAACAGGCTCCCCAGGGAAGTGGTAGCAGCATCGAGAGTGCTGGAATTCAAGAAGTGTTTGGACAATCCTCTCAGGCAGAGGGTGTGGCTCTTGTGGTGTCCTGTGCTGGGACAGGAGCTGGGCTCGATGGTCTTGACTGGTACCTTCCAAATCAGCATATTCTAATGATTCCATGATTCTATTAAATAAGGTAGAATAACAGTTTTTTGGAGCCTCTTAGAAATATTGTAGTGATGAATATCTAAAGCTATCCACTAAGAGAAGCTATATAAATACTTTAGTTGACATCTAAATGTCATCTGAGTAAGTTAATTGATGCCTGTGACAAAACAAGACTTTACCTTTTTTTGACGTGCTTGACATGCAAGACAATATTGCCTTACCTAAGTTATTGAAATTCAGATATGATTAAACTTCCAGGTGCATTTTGATCCCGGAGAGTGTATGGGAAGCAGATAAATTAGAATCTGCGCAATTAGAATTTGGTATTGCCAAGCTGTTGCGCGATGAATGCTTTAAGGAAATATACCCCGACACCTTCAACAATTAGCCATGCTTAAGTTAGTTTGGTATTAATGTTTTAGATACCTAAATATATGTTCCTTGTGAGACAAGTGATAGCAAAAAAGGGAAGTGTGGATGGGTTCAAGTATCATACCATGTTCTGGAGCCTCAAAATTCTGCAGGAGCATGAAAGCTTGATTTATGGCAAGTTAATGGCTAAAAAGTAAGTGGAGTTTTTATAACATTTGGAAATTTTTAAGATACAAATTAAAAGTCACTTAAGGCTCTAGGAACGTTTCAATGGAAGGGTTTGGACCGCACTTTTCATCCTGTCAACAGAGATTTTAAACTTGATGATTTTGGGTTTGTTGTGACTGAGACAGCTGCCAATCTCAATTTCATTTACATAAGATTAAGGTTCAAGAATATACAGAGGTAAAAGATTGAAAAAAAATCAGATATTTGAACAAAAAAAAGCCAGAATGTACTTTTCTGTGAAAAAAAAAGTTGATAATTTCATATACTTTCCTCTGAAATTTTTAATTTATATAATTTGGGGATGTTTCACTGATGTTTTTGAAAGAAAAAAAATTGCAAATAATATGAAAAGTTTAAAAATATTTTTTTTATTTTTACTAAAACTAATACTAATAAAAAAATTGTATTCTTATCAGATTTACCATCATTATTTGGAGAACCCTAATATCAAGAGAAAAAACAATTTTTTTACATGTTGACATCACGCCTGAACCAAGATGAATAAGAAACCCCCAGACTGGAGTGCAACTTCATCCAAGTAAAACCTGAGTTGTTATTTTATGTTCATTTATTTCCATTAATAAATTTATACTTTTTCCTTTATATTTTTAAACTATTTATATAATTTTTGTCACCTGTATAGTATTTAAACATTTCTGGTCATTGACTTCATTCAAATACAGTTTTGCCAGGTTCCTCACATCTTTTTTTTATCTTTTTACAAGCAAATGGTGAAATTGATATTTATAACAGTGTGTCCAACACCAAATCTCCTCAGAGAGGCAGGATTTGATGCAGTTTGGGGCTGATATCTCAAGCTTCAATATTTTTAATCTCAACTAAAAGGACTTTGATCTTAACTCATTGATGTAAAATTAACCAACTTGAATGTATTTTGGTTGAGCTGAAAAATCTCTTTGAGGTGTGGGATTTTCAAAGAGTTTTAAGGTCACTTCACATGCAGCTACCACTGACATACAAGTTTCTAGGTTTGCGTAAACATGGGTTTCCTTCACTTTGTTCCCTTAATCTTTATTGGAGTTCTGGCCTCCCTTTCTCCTTACAGAATTGAATAACACTAACACTTCCCTTTCTCTCAGGTTTTGAGGTGGAGATTAAATTACAATGAAGGTTTTAAAATTTATGCTGTATTTTGGAGCAGAATCATCACAAATGGACTGACAGTGTGTCCAAACTTCAGCCTCATCCCAGTACGAGTTGCAACTGCAAGAATAAGAATTGTACAGAAAATCTGTGCTCCTTCTTTCAAAGGCTGTGTGATTCAGTCACTAACCCTGCAGTGCATCACCAGCAGATATTTATCTCTGAAGTCCTGAAGATGCATCTGTTCCATATTTTCCTGCTGACATAATTTTGACATTTGCTTTATTGGGTCTGACCTCGTACTAGCCTTCATTTTATTACTATGGCCCAACTTGGAGAGAGAGAAAACCTAATTTACAGTAGGGTGTATCAACCTCTTTTGGAGCAGTTTTCATAAGCATAGACAGCCATTGGGATTTATAGAACTAAATGGCTTGGTGAAATACAAGGAACCATGCCACATGAACTGAGGAAGAGTGATTCCTCATCCGTGAGCAGAGCCTGCATTCTGTGAGACCCGAAATCCATCGCTGGAGCTGTTGCTCCAGCACAAGTTAACATCTGTGAAAGGATATGGAGTAAAGTATGGCCCCTTATGTGACTGCCACAGCTGGGCTTCCTGCGGCTTAATTTGCCCTCTCAGCATGTTGCACTGATTATAAATACAATGCTGATCTTGTTGCCAGAGGCCATGACATATCGCTTGGCACTTTGCAACCCTCAGAACAAATTTTTCTCTTTCCCTGTTCACCTCAGTCAATCACTGCTTCAGAAAGCAGCCCTCTGCCACCCAGCATAGGATTACATGTCATTTATAATTTTACTCGCTTCAAAAAGCTAATGCTTAAGTTAATAAAGTGGAAAGATAGAGAGTACGGTGTCCCAACCAGGGAGAGGCAGATTGAAGTTGTTGTTGTTATTATTTGGGTTGTGGGGCACGGTAGGGGTCATAAAAAGGGACACATAAAAATAAAGAGCTAATAGCCTCTCTGGTATCAAGAAGAAAGAGAAAAGGAAGCAGCTCTTCAGCAAGACATAAAATATTAATAGCTTTCATTGGAAAAAACTGCTCCTCTTTTTCTTTTATTCATTTAAAAATATATACGCATTTCTAGGCATAAAGTTTATGCAAGTGAAAGCTTTCTGCTGGGTGTTTTAATCACATGAGAATTCAGAGATTTTCCTGAACTTGTAATTTATTTAATGGGTAAACTGCTTGCAAAAAGTTTAAAAAGAATAGACATTTCTCTAACTTCAATCTGACTCACCTAAAAATCTGTTTGTGCCTACACTGTTGGGATTTGAATGGTAGTAAATCTGCTAAAATATCTTTTTTTCAAAACTAAGTTTAAAAGACATATGGTGCTGTAATTCAATCATTGACAATATATCAAATTCAAATATTTGGTGGCAAGGGGAATTACTTTCAGTTGTTCAAGGAATTTTTTTTTCCAAATCCAACTGATTTAAATATTGTTTGATCAGGTTCATAATGAACTAAAAATTAACAAAACTAATAATCATATATGTAGACAAATTGAAGCAGCAAACTTTATTTGGCAAGTGAGACAGGATTTAAAATACAGCAGTAGAAGTTTAAAATAACATTTATAAGCAAACAGACAAACAAACTGAAACCAAAACTTTGAAAATAAGTGCTTGTTTTGCTAGAGAGTCACAAGTACATAAGAACTTACTTGCTTTTTTTTTATTTAAGAAAAAATCTATTTGTGTATACCCTTTAATTCACAGTGGGTCTAAAATATCTTAACGCCAATGGACTGTAAACATTTGGTTATAGTAGTGTGTACCTCAGAGTTTTTACTTTCAAGGTCTATGATTAAGTGCATTGCTCATCTGACTAACCAGATCATGTCAACATTTCATTTATTTGCTGATACAGACCCAGCAAAAACATGAAAAAAAACTGCAGTCTCACTAACTTACCAAAAGAATAAAAAACAAATTACTTTTTTTTTTTTTTTTTTTTTTTACAGTTACTCTTCTTATTGATATATGTTGCTTTTGGATATATGTTGATAATGGATTAAAGATATGTGAACATATGCTCACAAATATGATTGATAAGTGTCGTACAAAAGTTTGATTCAATGGCAAGCTCTATCCAGATTTAAGTGAATATCTTTGCAGGCAATGCATGGTATCAGGTTTTCATTTGTACTCCACACTTACTGACAAAGTACAATAGGACAGAATGGAGAAGTGTCCATGGTATTGTTTAGAAAGAAGAAAAACACATTCGATGTATCATGACTTTATGAGGCAAAAATAAGTGCATATAGATATTCAATGCAGTTGAACATCTTCAACAGGAACGACTTGACATATGCCAGTGACAAGAAACAGCAAGAGAATTTAACCAAAAAAGTTCCATGTCTTCCATGTTTACAACTGTCCTTAGTCCTGGGTCACTGGGTAATTCAGGATCACATATTTATTTCTGTTTGATTGCTTTTTGGTTGGTTGTTTGTTATGGGTTTGATTTCTTGTGGGGAGGGTGGTTAGTAATAAATCAAGAAGATTTGTTTTACAGCTGGATGAAAACAAATTTAAGATTTTATACACATATATTTTCTTTTTTTCTTTAAAAAATGTAACTCTTGATTTTAAATTCTTCTATCAATGCCTGATTATTCTCTTACTTGACCAAGTCCTGTACTGGAGTAAATCCTTATCTCATGATAATTATGCAAGTTTTGTTGATTTTGCTTTGGGTATCCCAAAAGATTGGAAGTTGTGATGCCCTTTAAAAATCTAAAATAGAAAATAAAAACAGATTTTGAATGAGATTTTCACTGATATTTACTACTGTACTTTTATTTTCTGAAACAAAGACCGTCACATTTTTAATGGTCTTGTGTACCATACTGTTTGTACCTTGGTCAATCAAAAATTAGATTCAACTTCTGATTCCCAGAGATGAAGGATACAGAAAATACTTTTACTTTCTCAAACTCATGTCAAAAACACTGGCCTATCAATTCTAGTTTAGAAGTGTTAGCATTACTTTGCCTTACCTGAACTTAAAATATACAAACAACTACATGGGAACAGACCAAAGAACTGCTTTAGCTTAATTTCCCTTCTCACTCATAGAGTTAGGTCCCAAGAAAGACCCTAACTGTAAGTATATTTTTTGATACTGTACAGAGTTTCTTTCACTGAAATTACTTTAAAAAAAAAATAAAAATAAAAAAACCCCAAACAAATCTACAACCAAACAAAAACAAAGAAACAAAAAAATAAAAAAAAAAAAACAAAAAAATCACAAGCAAAGTCCCCTCCATTTTCTTCCCTAGAGCTTGTTTCTTTACATCTAACAGATTTCATTGAACTTCTCTTCCATGACCATATCCAATCATTTCTGTAATACATATGAAATTGCAATAACTCCTGCATCCTGAAGCAAAGAGTTTCACAATGTAATTATGTGGTGCACTTTCAGATTCTTAGGCATATGTGCTTCAACAGAGGAAAAGAGTTGCATTATGTTATTAGGAAAGCCATAATTGTTGGAGATGGCATTGACCTCATCTAGTTTAACTGTCCAAAAAAATAAGGATTGGTCCAAACTTAACTGTTTAAGTTCTGAAAAATGATGAGAATGAGGGAAATGTACAGGACAGCTCCTTTCATACAAACCCTCATTGAGTGAATCACCTTGTACATACAACAATTTCTCTCCAGTAGCTAAAACTGGAGTCAGGACAATTAATTCTGAGATGCCAAAATTTTTTATCCAATTAATGGGAATGGGGTGAATCATTCCCAATATGACTTTGGGGAGGATGATTCTTCACTTGACCTTAAAAGTCTGAAACATTAAATGAACATTTTTGTGCTGCATAGTTTTGATATGCTTTCTAAAGCATGACTGTATTTTCAGTATTTCAGAATGGATCAGGAGAACACAGTGACTTTTTGCTAGAGGAGTAAACAGAAACTTCATTATTGCCAATGGACAGACTTTGTATTTGAATCTTGGTAGATGGGCATATCTTAATCTTTAATTCATCATGAAAGAGGGAGATATTGATGTAACAAAATTAATTTAATAAAGATTGCCCTACGTTAGCCAAAACTGTCTTGATTAACTTGAATTGGGGAAATCTTACTTTTATTGGCACAGGTTTGGAACAACATTCTGAGATATATTTTTGAAAGACTTTTTGCTGCCTCTTATTCTTTCAAAACACTTCTTAGGGTAATCTCATTACATAGGATAGCATTAGCAATTAATAGATTTTCTAGGATTATCAAGAGGGTTTTAAAGCAACATAAATGAGGGAAAATGATACTATGACAATCAAGCGGCACATACTTAAAAATTAAAGCCAGCCTGTAGGCTTCTTATTACAAATCCCTTTACAAAAAGTTATGAAAGGAACACAACGTTTAGCTGCATGTCCATTAAAGGAAGCATCTGAGAACAGCACTTATGATACCTAATTCAGGTATTTAATTTGCACCTAAATTTAAAAACTCTTTAAAAAGTCATTGTTACTATAGATGTCTTGCTCAAATGTCTAAAGTAATGTCCAATGAAGAACCCAAGACAAAACTGTTCTACAATAGAAGAAAAAATGTTTTACTTCCATTATTTAATGCAGGATCTTGCAATAAAGATTATCAAAACATAGTTTGTTGACCTTGGCATTAGCAGTCTACTATGCACTAAAGCTAATGATCTTTCTACACTGATTTTTTTTTTTTTTTTGTTAGTGGTATCTTTCAAGTTGTTTTTAAAACTATCCTAATACTGGGATATTTTTTTATTTAATTACTACCAAAATTTCAAATCTTAAACACAAATAAAATTATTTCACTATATAAGCATATTCCACATTGTCCATTAGTAGTAAAATTTCAAAATACAGAAAAAAAATTAAAATATTTATGATATCATGCTATTTAAAACAAGATCTGAAAGTCTGAGTTTTAAAAGACTGTTTAGTGTTTCAATATAAGGCTATAGAAATAGGAAAATATATGTCAAAAATATGGGTTGCCAGTTTAATAATATAGACATCAGATGGGAAAATTAAAAAAAAAAAAACCTGTTGACTAATGGCAATTATGAAAGAAAAAAAATTTAAAATATGATATGAACAAAATGAACGTCTGCTAGTTGCAGATGGTAAAAATTATAAATAGGATCTTAGAAAAAGCACAAATATTCAGTATATGCTTCTGCTCTATATTTGGAATTAAGGAGGTGGATGTATCTATGTCATATGATAGTGCGGATAAAATACAACATTTACCATCTGTAACAAAGAGACACGTGAGACAGCATTTGTGGGCTGAGAACAGTTTTTCAGACTGAGGCGTGAAGAGTTCAGTTTGACCATCCTGGCAAAACCAAGACAGAGGCTTTACCTTTGTATGAAATAATTTACACAAAGAAAAGTGTTAGTTACTGAGGGACCTTTCTTACCAACCAAAGCATTACATAGAAACTAACAAATAGACAAAGAAATTAATACATTTCAGCACTGGAAAATAATCTAATTTATAAGAAATGAAAATAATTAAATGTGTAATTGGATGATCAGTCCTTAAAAGTCAAAGAATGTAATTCTAACATGAACAGTTTAATTCTAGATGACAGAATAAATTCTCTGAAATGTTCATTGTGCTATGGCAAAAGGGGTAGGTGCAAACCCATGTGCTCTGGGATAAAGGATGGATGCAATCCTGGGCTGTTCTGGTACAACTTCCTGGTTTTGCATCTCTCAAATCTCTTTCTTTCAGAGGTTTGACTGCCCTCAGCAACTGTTATGTATACATTAACAATTCCTTTCTTGAAAATTTTAGTCCAGTGTGGAAGAAGTGCAAGATTTAATGGATGTTTTTTGTTGGTGACATAATGATTTTTTCTTTTTTTTTTTTTTTTTTTTTTTTTTTTTTTTTTTTTGCAAAACAGAGGATGCAAGTCTCATTTCTAGTTCAGAAATTTTTCAGAGGGGTTAAGTAGAAAACAGAGTCCCCTTTTTCTGGAGCAGGAGGATGTACTCAGAGATTGTCAAGGGACTGCAGAGAAGGAGTTACAGTTTTTTCTAAATATTTCTTCACAAACTACAGTGTTACACAACCATATACCTATTCAGAACGACTCCCTAATACATATATACCCCCAAGGGTCACTATTGAAAATACAAGTTTGGGATAAGCATTTATTGCCTATGCTAAAGTTAAGAGAATTGCTGTAATGTTATAAGATATTCATCATTTTATTTCTAAAATAAGGCGCGGAAAATAAATAAATGAAAATGAAAAAAAGCAAACCACAAAGCACTTATCAAAGTCACTGTGCTGGTTGGATTCTTTCAAATCCCTTAAGGGTTTGGATGTATTAGTCTTGTGGTGGCGTTGTTTTCTGGGCCTGCATTAATTTGATCCATTCTTTTAGAACATGTGTATAACACTACAAAAAAGTATTATTGGTTTATAAATTACACTTGTTGTTTCAGGGCGATAAACAGAATGATGAATGCAGTCTTTGTTCAATCACCTTTTTATTCATGAAAGGAAAAACCATGGATTCGAAAAACATTTATCTACATCAGTAGTAAGCCATAAACCTTTCAAAAGTGCTCCCAGTAATCCAGGAAGGAGCTGCTGATTACTGTCATAACAAAGAGGATTCAATAATGCTAATGACTTTTTTTATGATAATCAATAACCTGGCGAAGGCAGCTGGAATCTTAACAAATCTTCTAGATGTATCCCATTTCTTAAGAAAATACAAAGGGTTAGAAATAGTGCGTGCCCATGATAATACTTGAGACTATCAGATTAATCATGGAAAGATGGACATGATTCCACAAAAGAGAGCTTCATGCTAGAGGCAGACGAGCCTGAAAGAAATTTCTAGTTTCAAAATTCAGAAGTCAGCCTACTCTTTATGTAAGAAGCTTTTGCTTACCGTGTCTTGAACCTCTAAAGGCAGACTCAGGAATAAATCACAGCTAGAAAAATGTAGGTATTGCATCTTTAGACCCTGACAGGAGTATGGTAGTGCTCCTGACTTTCTAGTTTTTGTGATAAATTTTCTGTATGATTTGGAATTCAACATTTTCTTAACTGAGATTTTCTTCCTTGGTTGCATGGCCAGGGCAAGATACGTTTTGGTTAACTTCAGTCTTACACACACACACACACACACACATACACACACACACACACACACACACACACACACACCAGAGCCATTCAAGTCCATGAAAAAGAAGGGGAAGATTTCCCTTCCAGAAGCCATTTGTCCACCTCTCTTGGACAAATATTTTAGGAAGTACTAAGCAATTTTCTTGAGGGTCATACCAATGAAAGGTGCTACAAATTACAAGTTTATGAGCAGTATCTTTTAGGTGGTG
This sequence comes from Cinclus cinclus, assembly GCF_963662255.1. Taxonomy (NCBI): domain Eukaryota; kingdom Metazoa; phylum Chordata; class Aves; order Passeriformes; family Cinclidae; genus Cinclus; species Cinclus cinclus. The sequence goes on along the minus strand of NC_085084.1, from coordinate 79,089,046 downwards.
AAAGTTACACAGTATTAAGTCTGCTTAGAGTGTGTGTGCTGTGGTCTTAATGGTACACAGAGATAAAAATCAATCAGTTTGGGGTAAAACATGCATTGAAAACCTGAAATTTCCACTGCATTTAGAAACTTCAAATTTCTCTCTTATATAACTGGTTACACAAGCTAGTATCTTTTGAGACATGATGTGTATCTTGATATTTATCTTCTCTCTCTCGTTTGTTTCATTCAAGGTTTGGAGGTTTAGTTTACTATAGTTTTTACTATTATTTATTATTTCTATTTTCTTTATTTTTCTTTATTATTATTATTGTAAATCCAGACTGCAATTTTTTTATGAAAACAGAACATTTGAAACAAACAACTCTTCCTTAGGTAGTATATGTGGGATAATATCCCTGGCTGACCTAACATATATTACCATCATAAATGCTATCATCATGAGTGAACTTAATCAAAGTCCAAGGGCAAGATTTTTTCCTTCTATTCTTTCTAGACTCTTACTCTCCTCTGCTTTTCTTTGCTTCAAATATGACTATTTAACCATGCAGAATTTGCCTAAATATAAGCAGACAGATCCTCAGTTTGCAAAGCAGGTGTTTCAGATAATGCCTGGAATCCTGATCCTGTATTATGGTGATTGCCACATTCTTGAACATTTAATTTAATGTGCATAAATCATCGGCTGTCAAAAGGATGCAAAAAAAGTTGAAGACTCAAATTCAGATCTATTTTACATACAGGGATAAATCATTGGCATGAGGGAGACTAACCTTGAGAAAAAAAAAAAAATCCTGGGTTTAGCATTTCTCTGCAGAGTTACATCATGACTGATTAATTGATTAATTGGTTGGTTTGTTTTGCTTTGTTTTATAAGAAAGGTGTCAATACAAGATAGTGTCTTTTCCACCTCCATGCCTCAGGTCTCTGCAAGCTTTCTGCTTGTTTTTGAATATTTGAAGAAGAGAGTAACGCTGTCAGTCCTTAATTTAATGTTTGGGTTGTCTCCTATTAGCTTCATGGCTAGTAGCTGAGTGGACAACCAAGGATCATTACACAGTTTTTGCCATGTCTGAAAAATCTATAATTACCTCGCAATATTTGTAGAAGTAAAGAACTGCTGTTAATGCTACACTGCACGTGTGGAACAGAGCAGATATAAAGGCCTTGTCAATGTCCTCTCAGTCACAGCTGACTACAAAAGCCAGCCCACTAATAAACATCATCAAAACCCCCACATCAATAAAATAAAAAGTCAAGAATCAGATGAACAAAAAACAAACCTCACAACTGGAAGTTAAATTCGGCTGGGATATGCCATCATTATCTTTCTTTAAAAAAACAAAAGCAAAAGCAAAAACAAAAGCAAAAACAAAAACAAGGAAAAAAAAAAAAAAAAACAAGCCAAACCAAACAAACAAAAAAAAAAGAAAAAAAAATAAAACAGATTCTACCATCCTTAGGAATGAAAGAGTGGAAAGAGTGGATTAAAAGCAAAGGAGCAAATAGTGAGATTGACATGAAAATTAATTTTTCAGAGAAACCAGAGGGGCAAATTCAGGTTCCATCTTCAGAATAAGCTTTACAGAAAGACAACCAGGATTCATTCCAAACCCCGCTTTGGGTTTTGTTGATGTGCAAAGATGAGATATTTTATTTAAAAATATATATTTAGGTAAATAAAACAGCTTTATCCACAACTTTTTTTTTTTTATGAGATCATGGAGAAATTAAAATGATTCCTGTGAAATCTGTGGTTAAAAACCAAATCACTATATTAGAATTACTGAAGTCAGAGTCCATCTGGAGTTTCTGCATCTCTTTACAGATCCCGTAATGTGATATAAGCCACAACCCTATACTTGTAACCTCGTCATGTATAGGAGCAGCTGCCATACAGGTGGTACAGAGCTGGCAGTGAGACCTTGCTTTTTATTCCCTGTTAAATTTCTCATGAGACTTCTGCAAAAGTAGCAAACAAATAAATAAATAAATGAAGCCTTGTAGTAGGCCATTAAACCAAGTCTGATTGGAATGCCAAACATACCTTTCCCTTCAATTTTTCTAGAAAGGTTTGTATAGCTCTAGTGCAAGCAACTTAAATGGTCTCATTACTTACTCTTTCCTGGTAAATAAATTAACAATAATATGAGACTGAATGCTAGACTGATTAGCTATTTCATCCTGTCCATCATGTATCTAATAATGCCTACTCAATGTACCTTGTGCAAAAAACATTTTCTATGCCCTTAAAGGTGAGAGTATAATAATAAATTGGATGATTTTCTGAACTCAGCTGTCTTTGAAATTAGCTGTTTCATCCACTTGAATATACCAAAGCAAATTTATGATGATTAATTGCATTACAATGAACACCAAAGCACGTAATAATGATTTGCTACTTATTATAAAGCTTTGCCAATATTTTGTAAACCCAAGCGACATGATACGCAAGAAATCCAATGAAACCTTCTTAAACAAACAAAGGAGAAAGGGAAGAAAGGACAGGTCTTGCAACACTAAACATTTCTGAGGACAAACAGAGGCCACAGGAACTCTTTTTCTCCACATCAAAACTTTGCTAGGTAATCTTCCTTTAAACCTAAGTAAGGGGGAGGAGGAGAGCTGACAAGAACTGATAAATACTTTCACTCAATATTAAAACTCTTATTCAAACAGAATCTTAGCAAGTTAGCGCACAATTCCTTTTGTTTTATTAGGTTATTAGTTTTAGTCTTGCCATCATTAGGGCTATTCTATTTGTATTTTTTTCTGCATTTGGATTCCTTTCAAGAAGCCAAAGCACTATCTGCTTCAACATCTTCAGTAAGATTCAGTGAACTCTTGTATTCAACTCAATAACTACTACATAGGTGGAAAAAACCACCACCCAAATCCATGCTGTCCTGAACTGGAGACTACTCAGCTGAATAGTTATGTACCTGGATTTACTAATGAAAAATCTTTTATTTCTTATTTGGCAGCCATGTGGCTTTTTTAGTGCAGTGAAGCTCTCCTTTCCTGTCCTTATTGATATGTTCTATTTTTGTCTGGGGTAGAGTTAATTTTCTTCCCCGTGACTGGTACAGGGCTGTGCTTTGGATTTGTGCTGAACGAAGCATGAAAAACAGAGACTTTTTTTTGTTTTTGTTGTTGTTGCTGAGCAGGATTGCACAGAGAAGGCCTTTTCTGCTTTTTGTACTGTCAGGTTATGGAGGAAACTGAGAGTGTTTGGGAAGTTGGGAGGAGACACAGCCAGGACAGGTGACACCGAATTACCAAAAGAATGTTTCAGAACATGTGACATCATGCTCAGTACATAAAGTGAGAAGAAGAAGGAGGAGGAAGGAACATTTGAAGCAGTGAAATTTGTCTTCCCAGTAGCCATTATTTGTGATGGTGCCCTGCTCTCCAGGACATGGCTGAACATCTGTCTGTCCATAAGAAGAGTGAATTGATTTCTTGAGGGTGTGCTTTTTGCTTTCCCTAATAAACTATTTAATCTTTACCTATGAGTTTTCCAGCTTTTACCTTTCCAATTCCCTCCCAAATTCTGCTGGTGGGGGAGTGAGAAAATGGCTCTGTGTGTCTTGATGGCTGGATGGAGTGAAACCACTACATAAATAAATATGTAATTCAAAGCAGTTTGGTCAGATTAAAAAAAAAATACAGTTTTAAAGGCTACTTGCTAGAGATCTGCTTTTCCAGACAAGAGCCTATACCAGTTCAAAAATTATTTACTTAGAATATGTCATTAGAAAGGAGAATTCAAATTCTTTAGGGTTTAGGGAAGGAAGGATTCCAGGAAGGATTCCAGGAAGGATTCCAGGAAGGAAGGAAGGATTCCAGGAAGGAAGGATTCCAGGAAGGAAGGAAGGATTCCAGGAAGGAAGAATTCCAGGAAGGAAGGATTCCAGGAAGGAAGGATTCCAGGAAGGAAGGAAGGATTCCAGGAAGGAAGAATTCCAGGAAGGAAGGATTCCAGGAAGGAAGATTCCAGGAAGGAAGGATTCCAGGAAGGATTCCAGGAAGGATTCCAGGAAGGAAGGATTCCAGGAAGGATTCCAGGAAGGATTCCAGGAAGGAAGGAAGGAAGGAAGGAAGGAAAGAAGGAAGGAAGGAAGGAAAGAAGGAAGGAAAAAAAAGGAAAAAAGAAATTGCTTGCTAGTGTAGTGAATGAACTGTAGGTTCACAACCTTCCCTGGAATATTATTTCTAGGAACAAAAAAACAATCCTACAATTATGAAGAGTGTCCAGTCATGCCTGGAGCACTCACCTGAGGAGTTCTCTAGCCTACTGGTCTCTGATCCATGCCTTTGTATTATAATATTGGATTCAGAAATGTCACACTGTTCTTTAGTCTGACATTTATCAGGTTATTTTCTCATTCAGGATATTCCCATTCACAAATAAAGAAATAAATGAGCATGTTTTATTTTAAAGTGTATACCTCCTTTATTTTAAATAAAGATGAAAAATACTGAACTGAAACAATCAATATCTGGGGTTTGGTCATTTTTTGGACAAATTAAGTACACAATAAATTACTTCTTTTCAAATGAGGAAGCTTCCATTCCCCTTTGTCTTCTCCTGTGTAAGTAATCTAGAATGTGGCTACTGTCTACCTTACTAATAATGAATACAGCTTGGGAAGAGATTGTTATTTTGGGTTTTCTTGTCTTAAAAATTTTCTGTATTATATTAGACACACCATTTGTGCATGCTTCCCTTTCACTTTATATGTATTGACATTATTCATCCTAAAAACCCCTAGTTTTTTACAATGATTAATTCTTCAATCATTGCAAACTACCTTGAGAAACCACTCTAATGCTTTTAGAGTGAGGCAAAGGTTAAGACTGTGGAGGGGAAAAAATACCAAAAATATGAGAGGTCAAAAAAGCATTAGAAATATAGTTTGACTGAAGGAAAAGAAAAACAAAAAAAGGCACAACAGTAAAAAGGGGAATGGTTAGACCAACAAAAGCAAGGTGTAACCCTTGAACTAAGACAAAGTGACTGCCACTCACAGGCAGGTCCTTGTAGCCCAGGAGAACCAAGAAAGGACTGCAGCAAATAAACCACTGTAGCTTAATGCTCTTTTCCAGACAGACAAAACAATGAGGATCTGGGAAAAACAAAGCCCAAAGCTATTTTGTTTGGAAGGATTCACTTTGCTGAGGTGCCAGTGTGGATCCATTCAGCAATGGCCAGTGAGAGCTGCAACCATTGCCCTGGTGGATGGCAAAAAGGGCAAGGGGTCCCAAGCAGGGTCTGTGGCAGCTGGTGGTGGTGGTACCACAGACTTTTCCTCTCCATGCCCACAGTTTGGGATTGTTAAAGAAAATCCAGCTTACTAGGCTACGATCACCTCCCATTTATGAAATAAAACTTCCCAGGATGTGAGCTGAGGACCTCCCGTGGGTGTAGCAGAGAAAGAACATCCCCTGCATTTCCATTCCCTGATTTTAAAGGGGCACAGAACCACTCCTCTTCCACAAATGAGGTAAGAAAAAGGTTCCATTTCCAATGCCAGCTGATCCTGCTGGAAGCTTCCCCCACCACACACGACTGTGACATAAAATGATATTTAATAAACAGCTCTGAAAATGCTTTACCTTTGTCTCTGTAGCTTGGACACCACTGTAAAATTATGGCCATATATATCTAAAACTCGAAATATGTACAGATGTTTCAAACAATCAGATTTCAAGGGATCCATGATTTTTCAGCTGAGGTGCAATGGTTGGATGTGCTCTCCAAGAGCAACACAAACGTTTCTTTCAATTGGGTTAAAGGAGAGGGGGAAAAAAGGCAAACATGAAATGTAAACTGTGGCTGGTTTAGCTCTGCCAAAGTTATTTTGGGTTTTTGTCATATTTTGAACAAGTTAATATGTTTTTTTAGCTTTCTACCCAGTGGGATCTAAGCTTTTTGCAAGGTAAATCAATTAGCACACGAAGAATGCTCAGGTAATATAATCAACATATGAAAAGGGATCAGTTTTTCTAGTCTTACTGGACAGAGAAAAATGTCACTCTATCTTTCTGTTGACTTTTGATTGACTTTGGAGCAGGTCGATAATCAGCTCTGTTCAAGTAATGAAAATGTTTCTCTATAGATAATTGGAAAGTAGAACAACCCTGCAGAAATGTAGGAAAATCTGCAAATTGCATTTACCTGGGCTGATTTATTTTTTTTTCTCCCACTGCTTTTTGCAATTTCTTTTTTTTTTGCAAGATGTCTCATAAAGGCAATCAGATATGGTATTTTCCTTCTACTCCAGATCCTGATGGCAAATGTTATCTTGAGTTTATTCTATTTTAAGTTAAGCTTCTGTTATTAGTGTTTAACTCTTCCTCACATTTTCTAGATACCTCGCCACCTTCAGACAAATTCCTAAATATCTCTGGTTAGGAATAAAATGTTAATAATTTGATTTACTGATATTTTACAGCCCACTACATTTAAGAGCTGGAGTCCAACACAATTTTTATCACAGATTCAAGGCAGGTGGTGTCTGTTTCCTGAGTAACAGCTATTACTGACAAAAGATTGTCCTTCCTAAAATAAGTAATGGCCTTCTTATATCACTCCCTCTATACACTGATGTTATAAAACTCCACATATACACTGCATCAACAGAGCCCATTCTCTCTCTATCTTGAGTCTAGATAATAACACTTTAAATTAAAGAACTTTAATTTAATCACTTAACTGTTGAAACCTTTACTGGCATCTTACTGGCTGCCATTCCTATGATATAGGAGGGAACTTATATGGATACCCCTACTACAAGACAAAACAAAGACAAAATGAAAAAATGTACCAAAAATTAGAAAGACACTTCATCTATCCAGTACCAGAAAGGATATCTATTTTTCTAAACAAATATATTAAACATTTCTGTGCCAGGGAATTATTGCAAGCTATAGGATAATAAAAACATAATTTAGTATTTTTCCATTTATTTAGTATTTGTCCTCTAATATGGTCCTCACTCTGCAAAAAAAAAACAAAACAAAACAAAACAAAACAAAAGAAACAAAACAAAACAAAAAACCACAAAACCAGCTATGCACTGTTAAAAATCATCTGAGAAAAGAGAGTTCATTCTCTGAATGAATTACTGTTTACGTATCAAGGGTTATCATGAAGATAAAATTGAAGCTAAAGCCCTGGCTAGAAATAGTTGACTTCTCTTAAAAGAGAATTTGAGAAAATGGCAGTTTTCACCCCACAACATGCCTGAAAGACAATGCCTGAAAGACAAGGAGAAATCTTGAGTAAGTCAAGTGTTTAACTTAGTAACAGATTCAAATCTGTGTGACTCATGTTGCAAAGGTGTTCAAGCTCTCAGTGTTGTCCATGGACATTTAGTTGTGAGGGGGTAGTTAAAACACTCTTCATGGCTAGTGACATTTCAGATGTCACTATATTTCAACTGATAATCCAGAAAAAAACAAGTGTTTAAAAGCCCCTCTACTGATGTTGCAGTTAGTTTGGGGATATGACACTAGATTTCTTGCATATGAAATGTAGAATTTACACTGATAACTGACCTCTCAATGAACTTGGTGTTCAAGGGCTTCTCTGAAGGTAGGATGGACCATATTGTGGACTTAATAGCAGAGTCTCTAATGGAGTCTAGATAATTGGGTTTTGTGGGCATGGTGGTGTTCAGTCAAAGGTTGGACTTGGAGACTTTTCCAACATTAATCACTCTGTGATTCTCCAAAAAATAGTGAAATATAGAAACCTATAACATAAAAACTTTAAAGTCTTCAGTCTGTCAGTGAAATATTACCCAATAAATATTTTATTTTCTAGCAAAGTTCAATTAGGTTGGCTAATTCATTTACACAAAGATTAAAAAAATCTTTTAAATGACATATTTTTCAGGGTTTGTTTATTGGGATATATCCCACTCTGCAACAGGGAAGGTGCCTATTTGCTTCTTTGAGGGCTTCTGAATACTTTTTATAACAAAATATTTTTGTTGTTGTTAACACAAAAAAACCCATTAGCTGCTAATGCATCATCTTTTTAATTCTGTAGCACAAATTACCCAATTCAGAAAAAAGAAATAATTACAGAATTACACAATAAATCATTTGTCCTTAGCCAGTCAATATTAATTCTGAAGCAAAAACATGGCTATTGCAAGCTCAGCTGAAAGGCTGGCCAATCTCAGCTCCTTTATGCCTAGAACAAAGCAAATTCAAAATAAGTTCTTAAGATAAAAAGATTCAAGTTGTGAGAATTACTTCCCCTGAGAATCAAATAAAAGATAGCTCTCTGTCTGTAGTGGTCTGTAATGGAACCTAATCTGCATAAGTTAGGTGTTAATATTGCCTAGTTTTCAAATGTTTTATGTGTCTTTGAAGTCCTCTGGATCAGGAAAAGATCCTCTCTGTCCAACAAAGATACCTATGGTACTGTGGGGACACATTTATCAGATAGATCTAGATCAAATTGGTACAGACAGCTCACAGATTTAAAGTTCTGAACTTAGATCCTGGTTATTTGCTCTACACAAATGGCAGGTTTGGTTTTAGCCACTGAAAAAAATATAGGTCAAAGCAATAGCCTCCCCCCCGCCCTGAAGTTCTCCTTCATCACACTCCATGCACACTCCATTTTTGTGTAGCTAAACAGGTTGTTTCTCAGATTAGGAGGGCAGATCCTCCACCACTCAGGTGGGACTGGCAACCAGGTGCCAGATTATACCAGCTGTGTGATGTGTGATTGTAGTTCTGTGCTCGCTGAAACTATCAGTTCAACTGAGGATCACTAACAAGCTAGGATCTCATCAAAAACTGAAACAGCTAGGCTAACCCAAATACAAGATTTTAAGAGGTAGTTTGCTGTTGAAGCAAAAGAAAGTGAAGAAAAGAAACAGCACATCCTGTTCTCTGTGGAAGCTCAGGAATTAGATGATTTTTAAGATTTCTTCCAACTCAAACTGTCCTATGATTCTATGATTCTAAATTTCAGTGGAAGTTATGGTTCATTAAATGTTAAGGCAGCAGTACCTTTAATGTTTTATGTAATATCTTTGTTTAATATTTGATATGAAACAAATCATTGCTGTGTCATTTTTCACCCTTTTGTTTGCTAATGAAAGATCAGTAAGAGACACATAATAATAAAGGATCATTTTCTCTAGGGAATTAAACAATACTCTGAGTTGTCCAATCCCGTTAAAATCTGAAAAAGTGCCAGAAGAACATAGAGGTAGCATGTTTCCTGAAAGTCAAAATGTCCCTATTTTCCAGGGTCCTTCCATCATTTCTGAAGGTTTCCAATGTCTTTAATTAACTGGGGTCCTGATTAATGTTCTTGTTTCTGTAAGAACCTCTTCAATGACATTATATGGATGAAGGTTGAAAGGGATCAATAAAGTTACATCAGGATCAACAGAGATTTCTATAACACTGATATTTGTACTAGAAATGGCATGAAACTGGACAACAATTATGGTTGTTAGGGGATGGGGGGTGGGTTTGACGGGTTTAATCAAAATGTCCATGAGTTTTCATGCCTTCATCCACCCCCAGGTCCCACACCTTCACATGTGCACACATGCACACGTACACACACACACACACACACACACACACAGGCTGATCATACAGATACTCATATCTGCTGCTTGCACGTGTGACAGTGATAAAAAGGTTTCTGCTAGCAACATTTTAGCTGGTAATAAATCACTCTGGTAGGGGCTAGTGTGTACAGGTGATTGGCCATGATGCAAGGATATAATTGTGCATAATCAATGCAAACATGCTCTAGTGGAACGTGACAAAGACTTACTTAAGCACATTTAGCCAGAGCCTAAAGGTTAAGGCAGAATCAAGGTGGTGGGAGTCTCTCAGATAAAACCAGGATATCTTGCTAATGCCATGCCAAAGGGAAGCATAACACACACTTTGGCTGAACTGGTGTTAGGAAAAATATGAAGGAATAGTCTCTGTGACCCTCAGGAAGCAGCCTGTCAACATTCCTCAGGATTCCCCAACATCTTGGGAGCCTGGAAACTACAAAGCACTATACAGAGTACCTAAAGCAACCATAAATTATGATCAGTTCTTGCAGAACAGAGAATAGCCTCCTAAGAAACTGCTTTGGACTTTTAGTTTGGTGCTGTCTCCCTTCACTGCCCCCAGTTGAAAATGGATTCTTTAATGAGAAAATGTTTTGTTAGAATCATCAATTTCCCATAGGGACATATTTATTTCGACTAAACCTTCATTACGACAAACTTCTCAAGTCCTCAGTGGGATTTATGGGCAAAGCTAAAATTCTAGAAAAGATGCATTTTCATAATAAAATAATTTGGATAATATGTTATAAAAGATAAGGTAAAAAAACCCATTTCTGATTAAATCAGAACAAGGCAAAAAACATTCATGCTGCAGATTATTCTAATAACCAAGGGAATTATACCAGCTATTTTATTCTTTGCTGTAAGGGTTGTTTTCACAGTTTCAATCCAGTTAGCCTAGTCTGCAGTCAGAGGAGAGAGGCAGTATTTCTTGAGAGGTATCTTCAATCCATTCAAAATTTGACTGACCTCTACTATTGTCTCTCTCTTACATCTTACTCTTCAGGGATGGCAGAGCAACAAAACATTCTGTCTAAGGCCTAAGAATGCATAAGATAAAATTAGACTATCTGTATCATCACATAGAGGACTGAGTGACTGATAGATGTTTGCTTGCATGAGTGACTAGAAAGATCACTTGAGAAGTGGGTGACCCAACGTCTAATGTCTGTAAATAAATCAGGAATTCTGATTTCTGTCTTAAAGTCACTGGATAAATCTCCTTAGAGCCATTGTAGTGAAGCATTCCTTCTTTTTCTGCTTTGAAGAGCCATTTGGGGAGGGGTTGCTGGTTCTATTTGAGGACAGGACATGAGTATTTTTAGATAACTCAGAAAAAAATAATTATTACACTACAGGAAAATCATCTCTTCCTTGGATCTATATACAAAGAAGCAGACCTGTCTTTTCTCTTTTGGGTCATTAAGATAAAAAGGTAATAAAAGCACTGTTCTGGAGCAAAATGCTGTATAGATTTCTTTTTTTTTTTTTTTTTTTTTTTTTAGACTATGATCTACAACTAGCAAATTGCCCTATTAGTGTAGGTTTAAAGAAAAGGGTTGAAAGGTGCAAACTGGAAGGAAACTTGCTCCCAGGAATCAATAGGTCCAGAAGAGTCTATTATAATAACATCATGTCCCTGAGAGGACATCAGGGATATGTACGTTGTTACTGAATTAGGTGGTGGCATCTTTGCAGGGAAAACAGAAATGTAATGTTTGCTAATTGAACTATAAAAATAATAATTACCTTTGATGTAGGGGAAGGCAGTCACTCAGCACTGTCTCTGATTGTATAAATTAAAGCTGTTATCATCAGAGCCCAAACTAGATTAAAGGTGAGCTTCTCAAATTACATTTGGATGAGACCAAACATACACAAGACTTTGAATGTTTTCAGTACAGGAGGAACAGCTTTTCTCTTCTCTGCTCCCTTACCAAATTGTCACATTTTCTTAACTGTAGCAGCAACTTCTTCCCAGTAGTGTGTATTTCTTTAATCAGTTTCCTTTCAAATGCAGTTTTACTCCTGCAGAAAATGCAGCTTGCAAACCAGTAATAACTTATTTTTTGCTTTATTTGTTATAACTATAACTAAAAGCTATATTGGTTGTGATTTCTTTGCAGTTCATGCTATTTTATAGGCATGTTGCCATGATTTGAAATGGAGGGAGGCATATGGAAGAGGTATTTTCTCACAATGCTGGTCCCAGTTTTACTTCTGATGCTATCAATCATTAATTATTTTTCTACTATTTATAAAAGGGTAGATTTTCTGTAGTTGGATAAGCCAGTTGTGAAAGGAATTTGCAAGAAATCAAACAGCAGATTTTGCAAAAGGTTATGATTACTTTTTCAGTTCAGTATTAAACACAATATTATGTTGCCTTGTGGTGAGATATTAGCTGAACACTGAAGTTATTTATTAATTCTATTCTCAAAAGCATAAAGACCTTTTCTACTTGAATGATGTTCAGAACAAAGAGATTTTACAAAAGAAGAGTGAAAAACAGTTCTCCTTGATCAAGAAACACAAAGTAAAAAAAATTCTTGGACAAGCCAGGACTATTTCTGATTCTATGAAGGAAAATATATATATTATAAAACAAACAAACAAACAAACAAACAAAAATTAAACCAACAAAAAACAGATAACAAAGAAAGAATTGAAGTGGGAGGCAGGCAGCTACTGACCAGCAATAACAAGACATTGAATAACAATTCTTTATGACTAGAGATAGATTTTGGGCAGATATACTGTTAGAAAGAAAAATGACTTTTCTGTTCTCAGTAGATCATCAATATGGAAAATCAGAAAACAGTCTGAAGACACAGTTCGGCAATAAACTAGAAATATGCAAATATAATATACAGTTGTTGGTAATGGTGCAAGTCACAGTCAAACAAGGTATCTTTCTGAATGAGTCAGAAAAAAAAAAGTGAGATATTTTCTTTACTATGTGAGTTAGAAAGTATTTTCAGAAATGGAAAGGGTAAGATATCTAGAAGAAACAAAGACCAGGGCTCTGGAAACATGAATAAAGCTTGTGGAAGATTCTAAAGTTATCATGCAAAAGGTCTTTTGGCGTAGATTCTTAATTGCAGTGTTTGTAAAAGATTTTAGTGATCTCAAAAGAAGGCCACAGAAGATTATCCATGTAATTTTCTTAAAAATCCACTTTGTCTGGTAAATGCAGAACACACACAAGATAAAATTCTGCAAATGAAAAACAGTGAAAGTATGTTTCTCCTAAATTAAAAAACTTTGTGAAGTATAGTGCATTATTGAGTGTATTGTGTGTTAAATCAAAATTCTTATACTTTGAAAGGCTTCTCTTTCAGAAATTACAAGATAAGAAAGCTTCAGGACAAACAATCTGAAAATCTAGAAAAGACCAAAGGGCAAAATTATTTTCCAATATGACTAAATGCCCATTAAAAAAAAAAAGCAACAACAAAAATCAAAAACAAACAAAAAAATGCATTTATGCTGTATTTTGCCTAAAATTTCATATTTGTGTGTGTGTGCGCATTTAAATTATTTAAGGCCATGAGCGATGTCTGCCAAAAAAACCCCTCCAAAATTGTATTGGCTTAAATGTTTTTTCTTATATGATATATAAGAATCATATTTAATATCAGCATATCAAACCACACTTTAAATAGTTACTTAATTTTGTACATCCAGAACTAAGAACATACACAAGCAAGCATATGGAAAACCCAAAAACCCATAATAAGAAGGACTGAAAGTTGATTACCCCGGGGGGGGGGGGGGGGGTGGGGGAAAGGGAGAGGAAGATTAAAGTACTCTCATGGGAAATTGTTATTATTGTTATTAAGACTGCTTATATGTCCTAGACTACCCTAGACTTGTTCTTCTGCCAAGAAATTATCCTGGAAATTAAAATCTTTTTAGATGAGTGTTTAATTGAAACTTGTACAAAAACCTATAAAGTTTTAGTTTTGGCCAGTTAGTTTATTCTGACTAAAACTTAATTAGTGCAAAGAAATAAGTTTCAATAATTGTAGTCAGACAGGTTTTAAACTGAGACAGGAAAGGGGTGAAAAATAAGAACAAACATGTGCTCACTTAGAACAAAATCAGAATGTTGAGAACCAAATTAATCAAGACATAGGGAAGGACACAAGAAGAAGAAATTATTTAATTGCATGTACACCACTGCTTGGAGGCTGGATAATAAACACAGAGAATTGGAATGGCTCATTTATTAGTATAATTTTGACCTAGTTAGTATCACTGAAACCTAACATGAAGAGTTACATGACTGGAATATTAAAATTAGTTGATGTAACCTTTTAAATATGGATAGAGTGGACAAGAGTGAATAAAATGACAACCTATCTTATAGGAAAAAAAGAAAGGGAAAAGAAGTTTTAATTGACTAATACCAAGCAATCAGTGTCTTTCTACCCTGTAGCTGAAGAAAAGTTAAAAGTTGTTTGCAGGTCACTGATTGATGGAACTGAAATACTTTGCTTTCAAAAATTATAGAGAAAGTAAAGAAAGAAGACAAATCCCAAAATCTCAGTATTCAAAAGTTTCAGAAAACCTGGGTGAAGTTTTTTTTTCTGGAATGAAATGAATGTGAATGAATAACAGGAAGTCTTGTGGCACAGAAAAATCACCAAAGATTAAGAAAAATTCAAAGTGCAGAAACATTTGGAGAGGAAAATGGGATGACCCTGATTAATGTCCTTTCACCAGTTTAAAGTTAACCTAAGGCAAACAATAAAATGGCTTATATGAGATTTAATTAAAATAGAATTAAAAGAAGGTAATATAACTAATATCAAATAAAATTGGTTTATGAAAATAGACCTACAGTAATTTGATGCCTTTTTGTAAAGTATAAGAGAACACTGATGATGATAATTCTGATCATCTAATATTTAAACTTCCAAGGATTCAATCTAATCTCACAAATCTTTTTTTTTTTTTTTTTTCAAGAAATATGAGCACGATAAAGTCAACAAGTTATCTTCAAAATAAGTTAGGTCTGAAAATTAAATTAAATTGAGACATCCCCTTAAAAAGATGTGCTTTTGAGCAATAAAATCATCATTGAGTAGGTTCTCTTAATGGAGAATATTAAAGAAATTTTGGAACTGTTTAATTGATAAACGAGCAGCACATACACATAAATATGTGCATTTGTATTTATTTGAATGTACATATATCTACCAATATGTTTCACACATTATGAAATATAAAAGTGTACTAAGAGAAACTAGGAACTTAATCTATTATTATAGAGCAGGGAGATTGAGCTTTTAGAAGGGGTGACTCTGAAAAGGACTTCATGACAGGGGATCAAAGGGTCTTTTTCAGACTACAGTGACTGCAAATGGAGCTGAGTCAACTGGCTTTGGCTAAACCAACAATTAGGAGTTAGCTGAGATAAATCCTACTTTAAATGGTCTTAGAAAGAGCAGAAGCTTGTTACAAGAAGGCTCATCAGCTTATTCAGCAGATGTATCAAATCCAGATACTGAATGTTGAGCAAACATATTTTCCATCCACTGTAACCATTCTTGATAAGTCTATATTTCTCCTCCAGCTACAGGGGAAAACTGAGGTGAAAACTGGGAGTGTTTCATTTTGGTATTTTAAGTTCTATCAGATTACTTTAAGCTCTTTAGACTAGGGGTTGTTTTCATTTTTTTAATTTACTTTCATCTATAGAAGTATTAAACTGTTCAAAAAATTTACAGTGCACTGTTATTTGCACTTCCTTCCTATGAGTCTCCAGGAAAAATCAAGATTTTCATTCGTTTCTCTTATCCAAAATAAATTACATAATTTAAATGAATGTTGATTTCTTGAATTCCTACTGTTTGTGTTTTTCATTGTCGTACTATGACGTTTCCACCTGGTTTCAGAGCTCTTCTTAAGACTGTATCTGAATGCATACACCAGGCAATGGAACATGACATGAAATATCTGATATTGTGGATGTCAGATCTGTTATGTCCACACAGCTTAGTACAGGTGATCTTTAGTGAGTTTTAGCTGAGAGAGAGAATGAACGACCACATCAGTACAATTACTTTTTAATCTTCATGGGACTCATTAGATGAGATCCCACTGATAATCTCTCACTGTCATATTCTGTGAATTGTAACATATTAACTGTCTTAAAATATCTAGTGGATAGAGCAGGGTATTAAGGTCAATCTGGAAACCTTCCCAGTTCCTTTTCTTCAACCCATGGACTCCAACACACTTTGGTCCCAATGGATACTACAAGGTGCCCTAAGTGGAAGACCTCTCCCACAGAAGAAGAGAAAATACACCTTTGTCTTTTAGGCAAACCTTCTTTTATTCTGTACATGAAGAACCTGTATCATTAGCAGCATATCTAAATTTAAAACCAAAAGTCCATGAGGTGGGTTTGATCTCTGCCAGGCCCAAATGCACTAGAGACACTTCTCAACCTCCTCATCTTGCTTTTCTGCAGTAGGAAAGAGCAGCAGACTTTTCACACTGACTCACTATTTCCTCTCTTTGGACTACGTAACTGACTTGGTAGGGCTTTGATTTTCAGTCAAAAAAAATTATTTCCACCCTCTGATCCATAAGAATTGTCTCATCTACTACATTTATGTTTCTTTTTTATGATGGTGGTCAAAATATCCTTTGTGAAAACTGGTGGACAAAGAATATGTTATGTGTGCACAGGTTTGAGGGATGGACAGTTGTGTATGATTTTCTACCCCATAGTTGTGTTTACGTGTATTAGATGAGGGGTGATGTTGAAATGAAGATTTGTTTTTTATTTCAGGTCTCATGGTATCTGCTTCTCCTTCTTTGTCTCTCAGATTTCTATGGAGTATATGATCTTCTTTCAATAACAAATAAGGAAAAAAGTATTTGTTTTCTTTCCTCATTGCACTGGTAAGATTTGGATTATCTCTCAAACTTCAGCATTTTCTATCATGTTTGATTGAAATTGTCCAGAGGGTTAAATGATATATGAACTCATCCAGGATCACACAAGACAGCATGACCATGGAAGCAGCAGTGCCTTAGGAAAGAAAGCAAGAAAGGCATTTATCTGACACAGCATGAGGAAAATCATTGGGCTAAAAACAAAACAATAATTAGATATTCAGACTAAGGTTTGCAATCCTTTATGCTCTTTTAACTCTTTTAGTGTTCTTTCAAAAAATTCTGCAGATCAGCAGGAATTTTCAACTGACTTAAAAGGAGTTTGAAAAGGCTTCTAACAAAAGGAAGTGAAAGGCTTGGAAATTCAAACTGCAAAATGTAATGATGTAGACTGCACATGATGAGTAAATACACAGGATAAACCCATCATTTTCTTATTTTTCCCACTGCAGATTTTTTTGTTTTGGTTTGTTTTTGTTTTTTTTGTTTTTTTCTGGACCTAACAAGATGTTAAATCACCATGCAGTGTTTTCTGATAATAACTCAAAAATGAGTAACAGCATCATTCAATTGAAGGATAATTAACATGTGGCTCTATTCAGTGATGAAGTGGCACTCCAGTTCTCCAAGGTTGAGAGTCACTGCTGTAGATATTCCCTTTCTAGCACAAGTGACACTTTTCAGTTTCACCTGCAGGAATGTTTTCTTGGAATTACTCAAGGCCTCACTTTCAAAAAACATCTGTTTGCCCCATGTACCAAAACTATTGCCTCAGGGTCCTAGCACCTTAGAATCATTGATTAGGAGGAAAAGAAAGAGAAAACAGCCTTGAATAGCTGATATTCTATTACAGGAGAAAAGAAGGGAAGAAAGCAAAATATTATGGGGGAGGTTATAGTAGGAAAAAACACATTGTGAAAAGATTGGAATTTTAACATGAATCAAGCTGAAGATGAATGGAAAGGGTGAGTTTTGTCATCAGCTTCCAATGAAATAGAGACACCTGATCTGATTATAGTGTTTTAAAAAGTCTTAATGGCGTATTAGGAAAAAAAGTGCATATTTTATCTAAAGTACTGATTTCAAAGCTATAAATATCATTCTGAATGAGAAATTACTAGCCTTTGTGAGGCAGTTCTACTCCCTCCATAGAGAAGCACATCTTCAGTCCATTAGAGCACCTCCTGTTTAACAGCTCTGTCTTAATGAAGTTCAGATATTGTCCTTGATGGCTCCTGTTCACAGAATTTTTGAGAGTGTGCTCAGAATTTCCTGTCAAGAGCTAAACAACAACTTCTGTTGTAGCACCTCTGGAACAATTTTGGACACTCTCTATTGCTCACCTGTAGATGCCCAGATGCCCATTCTGTGGGCAGGGATGTACTGAATGTATCAAAGGCTGTGTCTGCTCCTCTAACTGCAGGTTAAATATTTTTCAGTTATGGAGAATACTTCCAATATCATGTATGGAAATAATTCAGTAAGGTATCATTTGAGTAAAGCACTGTAGGTGTCTGGGTAGCAGATACATTTCTAAATCTGTCCCTTGGTAAATATTAGAAAAATTAACTTGTTTACTTTTAGTTCCTTCTTAAACAGCTAAATATGAATAGTCACAGGATTTAACACTTCTGTTTTTTTCTCTGCTCTCTGCCCAAAGCTGTTCAATTCCCCCTGAAATTTGGAACAAAACAGGAAAAAGAAGAGGAATATTATACTGAGAGAGCACTGTCAAATATTAATATTTTCCATGAAATTCAAGTACATTATGAAATAAAATGAAACAAAAAATCTGATCCAGAGAATGGAAAGCTTTGTTTGTTTGCTACAAGATGTTTAGCATTATTACTGCAATAGTTATTTTTAAAGGGCATTTTGCATTTTTACTCCAAATTTCTCTTAGTGTCACAAACTGTAATTAGTGCTAATCATCCTCTACTCCTGGTAAAATAACTGAACAGAATCCCATTACCTTTCCAGCCAAAAAGGTTTTCTGCTTGCTAGCTTCTTTATACTAATGCCTTAAGCCCTGTAAATGGAATGGAAGCCACATACATAAAGTGGAAAACCAAAGAGAGCACTTCTGGAAATTAAGAGTGGTTTGAAGCAGTTCTATAGATGTGGGGGCAGGTGTTCATGGGCAGAACCCCTACTTGAAACTTAAAAGACATAAACTACCACAGGTAGAGAATCTGTGTAAACACATTATCACACTGCAGTAACCAAGATAATATGTAATTTTCTAGGATCAAGCCACTGCAGTGGGGAGCTTTAGGGTCAGA
Source organism: Cinclus cinclus (assembly GCF_963662255.1). Taxonomy (NCBI): domain Eukaryota; kingdom Metazoa; phylum Chordata; class Aves; order Passeriformes; family Cinclidae; genus Cinclus; species Cinclus cinclus. The sequence continues at coordinate 79,070,242 of NC_085084.1, read as the reverse complement.
TTTGCCTCAGAGCCAATCAGCTAGTGTGCAAGCCATGGAGCCATGGTCTTTTGTGCTGAATTTGTTTGCTTTGTTTTTCATGAAACTATGCAGGAGAAATAATAAAAACTATCAATACATTTGAGGGTAAAACATGTAGATCATGGCAGAGAGCTTCATGACTTTTCAAAGATTTTTCCACTCCCATTAAGCATCCATTTAGAGTGGTATCCTGCCCTTTAATAAATCCCATTAGAATGGTATCTGCCCTTCTAGGAAAGCAGACCATTTTCAAACTGGTTTCCATATCTGTCTGGTAGTTCAGTTTAGCACAAATTGCAGCAATACTTAAGGCCATTAAAATATCTGATGATCATCATCACCAAGCGTTATATCTTAGTTTGAATCCTCCCATTTTCTTTAACTTCCCTTACAAACTTTTGATTTCTAGGAAATACCATTGATTTAAAAGTGAATTAAACAAGCAAAAAAGTAAAAGTATACTTCTGCAATGTTTTTTATTTTAAGTTTTCCTACAACCTTTCTCATATTTGCATCTCTTTAGGCAACTCCCTGAATAGGGCTGAAAACTTATCTGAATAGAAGCTTCTAGATTTTGACAAAGGCAGGACTAGGCAGCTCTTTTGTCTAATCCACTTTGCAGATTCCCACATTCTAAAGAGTTTGAAAAACTCCTTAGATAAATAATTTCTATTTTATATTCTTCCTGAGATCAAATATTAGCAGCTGCAGAATCCTGAAAATAAAAATCTACATTGTCACCTCTGTGCCCATTCATAAATTTATAATTTATGAATTTATAATTTATAAATTGCCACTTAAAACTCTACCAGCCTAAAAATCACTACCATCTAGTATTGTTTGGGGATCAATAGAGCTGTGGCAGTTTGAGGAGTTATTGGTTGTCAGTTGAGCCAAGTAACTGCTCATATATTCTTAGACTGCTCTAAAGGGGAGATGAGTTAACATAACATTCTTAGGAAAAGAAAAAAAATTAAATGACGTTACCTAGAAATTTGAGAGCAATTTTTAGGTACTTAACAGAAATATCCACGTTACATATGGCAACCCAAACTGCTAATATGAGCATATCTATATTGGATTCCTAAATCTGGTAGTATTTATAACCACTTAGACAAACAAAGAATTTAAATTAAGCAAATCATTTTTCCTATTCTAAAGTATTATCCTCTCTGTGGACCTCATTTGATGTTTTATTTACTTGTCTGATAATATTGAAATCTTAATTTAAGAATTTTAACAGAGCGAGGATTATTTTTGTGTTTGCTGCTTCATTTGATAATTATGCTTCAAATCATTTGCAAGGAAAAGAAATTTCCAAGTAATTCACAATTAATAGGGAATGCAAAAGCAGAAAAGCCACTATTTACCATCCCCCTCAAAAAAAGACCTGACCTAAGAAACTTTAAGTAATAGTCATAACACTGAATCAGATATTGTATGATGAAGAATTTAAAAAAATGAAACTTTACAAAAAGCCAGGAATTTACTTATTTTGTGCAGTCCAAAGGAAGAGAAAAACTTCTTTGTTTTGCTTGATCACAGCTTGACTTTGAAGCATCAACACAGCTACGGAAAAAATAAATGCAGTCCTAACAGATGTGAAATGAATTTTCTGTAGAAGGGGTAAGGATGAATTAATGTTGTTATGCAAGTCATTTATGTGATCTTCCCAGGAATATTGAATTCCATCTTTGTGACTTACACCAAGACAGAAACTCACCTGGACTCAGAAAGAGGATCCCCAGTGCAATGGAAAGACTATTCAATTAAGGAGAGAGATATTTTTGAGAACAGAAAGGGGACTTCTGGAGGAAATGCAGAACATAATGGGCATCACTAAATGTTCTGCAGTGTTACTTATTGTTTCTGGAAGTGAAATTTAACATGTCAAATCTATCCTGGGTGTTCAGCTCACAGAAATGTTTAAATCTACGTGTATATCCTCTGATGGAGGATACTCTGACCAAGCTGATGGTACTCCAGGGATGCTGCCCAAAAATGTGTCTCCTTTAATCTGGATTGCAACAGCCGAATGTTACTGAGCAGTTTAAGAAACCTTTAAGAAAATGTAGACCATTCACTAGCTGGTTAAAGAGATGCACAAATAAACTTTTTTTTTTTTTTCCATAGAAACCACTTACATTGCATAAGTTCAAAATCAGGAAAGAGGCATTGTGCACCCTCTTTGTATGCAGTACTGTAAATACAGACTAGAGGGACTGCGCTGCATCTGATCTTGTGTAAATCTGGAAGCCAGGGCCTTTGTCATAAACTGCTATTCTTTGTACATGTATGCAACAGAAAACTCCATGCAAGGAAAAGCTTCAGAAGTACCTCCTGAGGTGCAGGGCTCCTTTTCCCCACAGCTGTGGCAGTGTTAATAGCCATATAGCTAATCCTTTCATGGACTGCCACAGCACAGACCAAGACTTCACACTTGCCCGATTCTTCCTTTGTCTTTTTTAGTTAGTAACCATCAAATTGTGTCCAGTTGGTTCTTCCCTCTCCTTGCCACTCTCACAAAACACTCACTCACTCACTCACTCACTCACTCACTCACTCACTCACTCACTCACTCACTCACTCAGCAAGAAGGAGGGAAGAAAGAAAGGCGGGATGGGGGTGAGGAATGGGGGAGATGCCAGCTTGAAATTAACGGAGACAATTGCAGTTGACATCATGATACTGCATAATCCCAGCAATTAAGTCACAGAGCTGCACAAAGAGTTCATACTCAGTGCTCAGGGCACTTCTTTCCCCTTCCCCTCCCTGCCTTGCGCTGCATGTGGGAAAAAAGGGATGACAGAAGGCACAGTTCTCTTTAAGGAGCCTGTTCTTAAAGACTTTAGCCATCCTGGCTGTCATGCATGGATGTGGGACCTGTGTGCAGCCATCCATCCATCCAGGCCATTGGCTGACAGCAGATGACTTTGCACAGGAGTGGCTCTTGGATTTACCCCGGGGGGGCCGGGTGGGGGCTGAGGCTGCACACAGCTGTGCCATCTGTTCCAATAATACCACATTGCTCTCTAAACTCAGTAATGAAGGCTCTTGAGTAATCTTTCATCAGAATGACTTCACAGCATTAAAAATGCATTTCAATACATAGCTTGTTTAAATATTTAACCCTCTTTGGCTTTGAGAGATTGATTCAGATCTGTGGTGTTTATATGTGTAAGAAACATTGATTTTCATATGTAGACCTGAATTAATTAATAAAGGCATGAGTATGCAGGGAGTGATCTGTGATAAATGGACTATCAGACTTTAGAATGTGAGTGGGGACTATTGGTCTTCTGGCTGATTTTCCTCAGTACAAACTTTTCCTGTAGAAGGGTTTTACATTGTATTAAATAAGATAAACACAACTTGGACTAATGTCTAATTATCTTTAATGGGAATTGTATCAGTCTCATTTACCTGCATCCCCTTTATGTGCCATTCTCTGTCTGTTCCTTGCCCTGTTTTCCAACCTGTCTGGCATTGTCAGTTCAAGCAGTGTAGTCTTAATAATACTTTTTTTCTATCTTTTTTTTTTTTTTTAAGTTTTGTTTTGTTTTGTTTTTGGTGGCAATTTCCTTTTAGTTTCCTGACATATTTAGCCAGAAGAAGTGAACACTGCTCTAAAACTGTCAAGCCTTATTATGGCATGGAGGGCCTGACACATGCAGGGCTGTCAGCTCAGCTGTTGGTGTGGAATGACTGGATGCTGGGCACAACACTTAGGCTTTCCCCACTTGTTGGGAAGTCCAGGGTGGGGACTCAGTGGGAGTCATTATGAATACACATTCCTTAAGTCATGCTTTTGGCTCCTCAGCACACAGATTTTGGAAAGATAAAACACCAGTATTTGTAAGGAAAGCTATAGCAATGACACTGTGTGAAACATGAGCTGTGACATGGATATTACTCTGCAAGTTATGTTCTTATTAAAGAGTCATTATGAGGTTTGGGAAAGAGAAAGCTGAGCAAAATCACAGAAATTCTTGCTATATAGATTCTTGGACTAAACATGTAAATATGAGACCTGACTTAATTGTACTTAGCACATCATTGGTGTCAGTACTTGTTCATCACTCAAAAATGTCTTACATTCCAGGAGTGATAAAATGTGCTAGTATTGTCTGGTGTAGAGAAAATTTCTCCATAGGAGATGCTATGGGGCCTTCATTTTGGATTTGTGCTGGAAACGGTGATGATAAAACAGGCATGTTTATATTATAGCCTAGCAGGGCTTACACAGAGCCAAGGCCTTTTCTCCTTCTCTCATGGTCCAATGCAGAGCTCAGGGTGCACAAGGAGTTGGGAGAGAACACATTTTGTAATATGTGAGCCAATCTCAGAAAGGAAGATAGGAGCTATTTTTTAGTACGAATTTAAGTCCAATCTAAACCCTGCAGTCTAGTTAAGAGGAGTCTGGAAAAGATTACATCTTCTCTAAGGGTGGTGATGGGCTTGGAGATTTAGACATATTCCAGTATTAGATATGTGATAATCTTGCATAATGATTGCACAGATTTCTCATTGCTGCCCCCCAAATGCTCTCCACAGTTCCACTTCCCTAATGTGTAATTTGGATACTATCTTCTTCTGGTATATGTGCTAGCAAGGTTCATCAAAGCCATTGTGAATGACAGAGACTGCCATCTGCTTCTTCTTCACCTAAAACATAAGAGATAAAAATAATCAAAAATACATGAACCATCAGCTGAAAACCAAACCAAACAGCTCAACTTGCAGAGAAAAAAACAAACAAACAAGCAAACAAACAAACAAGAAAAAAAAAAACAGTGGAAAATGTCAAGTAATAATGTATTATCTACTGGCTACCACAATTGTCCTGTATCAGCAAGTGCGTGCTGACTCCAATTAAACACTGCTCGATGGTACACATAATATAACTCCCAGGTACAAGGGGTTAAGAAGGTTTTTGTGGGAAGGAAGATTACTGCCTAAACTGTTGGACCATAATGGATTTCTATCAGATTTTAAGGCAGAGTCTAAAACAAGTATCTAGTTAATCTGAATTCCTTGTGTTTTCTTCATCTTTTTCTAACTTAGCATATGTTAGATATATGTTTACAAATATGAAGTGTTAGTAGTTTATTTGCAATGTTTTGTAAACTGCATTTTAATTTCACTTTTCATCATGTGCAATTTTTTTCCTCTTCTTTTGCTCATCCATTTCCCATGTTGTACAAGTGCTAATAATAATAATAATTCAACTTAATAACATCAATCCTTGCAGAGCACTTAAGCCCATTCACTCCTCAAGGGCACCTAACCCTTCATGTACTCAACTTGCAGCTTCTTTATCACACTTGAACCGCCCTCATAAACTACATCTTCTTCAGACTTTGTCTGGAAGGGCAAGTCCAACATAATGGAAATGAGCTGAGAAAAATACAACCTTCAGGTATGTCATCTCTTGATATTACAGTTTCTCTTCCTTTTTTTTTTTTTTTTTTTTCCTTTTCTGTGGGGACAGAAGCAGGTATTCTTGTTTTTCTGTTCAGGCTTTTAGGATCTTAATTTTGCTGTCACACTTCTATCATAGTCTGAGGTAGAAAAATGTCCTTTCTTGGGTGTTGAGGACTTTTTTATTGATGCTTTTTTTGGGATTTTATCTCTATTTTGTCTTCATGTGAGAGAATATCATGTGCAGGCAAAGACTGGACTCTCCGCAGAAAAGGTCTCCTAAAGGAATCAAATTTTGTACCAAGTCTTATATTTTTTCACTTCATTCAACAAAAAAAATTAGGTACTTAATCTATGTGGTATTACATTAATTTGTGAAGTCTGGAGAAGAACAAAACTGAATGGATCTCAGTTTGTTCCATGTTTGTGGTTTGTTCTTTTTGCTTCTCCTAATTTGTGAGATAATCTTACAGTGCAAAGTTAAAGACAAGGAAGACTGATGTTAGAACACTTTGGGCAGTCTTCATTTTGTCTACAAGGTGAGCTGCCTGAGAAGAAGCACTTGCTCTTGTCACTGTTAACCCTCTCTACAGAACCCTACCTTATTTATCCTTAAAGAAAAAATCAATCAAAATCTTGATCCTGATTATGTGTGGCCAATGGGATGCTAAGGTAGAGAAACCATGACTCAGGGAACATTCCACAATTAATACTTCCAGCCACAACATGGCTGGATCATTTCTTAGGATGACAAGGTTGTAATGCCATGGTAAATTGTGTTCAGCCTGCATAAGGATGTTGGGGAAAAAAGGTCTGAGAGAAAGGGGGAACATTAACATCTTCTGGAGTAAACACAGAAACTTAAAGGCAAAATATTTTGAATAATATTTGCCACCCAGAAGATTGTTGGGAACTGGAACTGGCTCCCCAGGGTAGTGGGCACAGCACCAACCCTGTTCAAGAATCATTTGAACAATGCCTTCAGGCATAGGCTATGACTCTTGGGGATGATATTGTGCCATGCCAGGAGCTGGAATCAATCATCCTTGTGGGTCCCTTCCAGCTCAGGATGTACTGTGATCTGCGATTTTAAATTATACATACATCTCCCTGTCTATTGTACAACAAGAAGAATGAGGGATGGAACACCTCTTCCATGAGGAAAGGCTGCAAGAGCTAAGGTTGTTCAGTCAGGAGAAGTCTCCAGGGAGAGTGTGCTGTGGCTTTCTGGTACTTTAAGGGGCCTTATCAAAAGGAGGGAGAATAAATTTTTATACCGGCAGATAGTGACAGTGCAAAGGAAAATAGTTTTAAGTTGAAGGAGGTCAGGTCTGGATTACATTATTAGGAAGAAATTATTTACTCAGAATGTGGCAAAGAGAGATCAGAGAACTTTTGGATACTCTGTACTAGGAATGGCTCAAGACAGGTTGGATAGAGTTCTAAGCAACCTGCTCTAGTGGGAAGTGTCCCAGTCCACGGCAGGATTTTGAAATGAGATAGTCTTTAATGTCCCTTTTAACAAACCTCTATTTGATACTACAAAAGATCAAAATTTCTCCACATTTGTTTTTGTTAATGTTATGATTATTCATTTCATCTGCTGGATATTATTCTAGACAGACTCCTTAACCTTAGCATTACTCTTGTTTTTTGTTTTTACTTTCATAGGGTAATATTTCTCAGTTAATTTTTTGGGTTTTGTGTTTTCTTTTACTTCATTTTGTTTTTGAGGTGAGAAATTAGTCACACTAAAACATTAAAAAAAACAAAAAAACCCCAAAATATAAAAAACCCAAAAACCCAAAAGATGAAAGAACCTCAAAAACAAAGAACAAAACCCAAACAGGTTCTGAATAAATGCCTCAATGTGATTTATTTTTTGAAACATACAGCCAGAATTATTGTTCTAACTTAAGTGTCTAAATGTTAGATGTGTAGGTCTCAACAGCAGGTTATGCTCCTGTTATATCCAGTGAAAAGAAACCAGCACTTTTCAAGTGTAAACTGTCTGGATGCTCCTGCTTCACAGAAAAACTCAAAGTTATGCAAGTTCTCATTGTAAGAGAGTGACTTGTTAAAAAGTCATGCATTGTTTTAATGACAAAATAAAACCCAGGTTCCTTGAATTCCACACCTGTATCACAGTCATTAGGGCAGGCAGCCCTAATGATTACTTAGTAGAATAGAATGCATTACCAAAGAGTCTTACATAGACAAAGCTGTTGTCCAACTAAATTATTAAGATATGTCCAGGAGTAAGGGTCTGGAGCATAAAATTAAAATAAAATTAATAAATGCCCTTTTTCTTGCTTGAACAAACTCAGGGTTCTGCTATATGTAGCTAGTTTAATCAGGTGGAAGGTACTGCAGGATGTTAATTGTGTACATTTGGATTTGTCTCACCTACAAAGTTTCTGAGGGTATCGGCTGCGTCAGAATATGTAAATATACTATTTGGGGTTTTTTTGTTTGTCTGTTACACTGATCTTGTATGCACCATAATGCATAAAATGCATGGATGGAAAGGGATCTCTGTTATAGAATTCAGTCACCTATTGTCATAGGAAACTGAGGTGTATAACGCCATCAACAAAGTGGTCACAATTATTCTTAAAAAGAAATAAAGAGCCAGCAAAATGAGCAAAGAAATTTCAGATTACCTAAGTCATTTGCACTCATTGATCTTGATAGAAGGCTCTTCCAGAATAAAACTCTGATGGCTAGCAATTTATTTGAATTCCAGCAGAAATACCTTTGGATAGTCATGTGTATTAAGTGCAGTACCTCAGTTTAGAAGGACATCAGTAAAACTGAATGAACTTTCATGTTGGTGTTTTTCTTTCTTTAACAGGTAACAGTTAATACCTTCTCTGCTTTTGTTTTGCTGAACTAAACCAATCTTCTTGGAGGTTTTAAATTTCTTTATCCAGTTTGGCATTTATATTTCTCAGACTTTCTCAAAGTGTGGTCACATTTTTGGGCAATATTACCAAGTGTTATATGTTATACTAATGCTCTCTTTACTTTGATTTCACCTGGATGGATGAAGAGTGCATCAGTTCTTCCTTGTTCCCTAAGAGAAATCTTGTTTAGCCTGTATTTGATGGAATCCAATTGAAATAAAATATTGAGACAACAATGAAGGAAGTATATTAATTGGGAACCTAATTGGGTCAATTTTTAAGACTGGCTGGAAAGACATTAATGAACTTCAGCAAGAGAGCTTTTAGGTAATTAGAATATGAGTTGGGGCCTACAGATTTGTATCTGGACAGGAAGTTCTTCCACTGTGGATGGAGCCAGTAAAAGTTCCTGAAGTCCCCTAAATTTTCATGCCCATCACCTGCATGATTATCTCTTCCTCCTTCAGTTTAAGTGCTTGCAGCCTCATGCAAGTAGGAGCATCATCATGCGAGTATACCAAACATCCTTCCAAACTGCTATTTTTGGCTGCCTCTGAAGGATATTAAAATAAAAAGAAAAAGTTTTGTCAAGAAAAAGAAATACAAAGTAAGCTTTTATCCCCTTATTAGAAACAAACCTCAGTGTGGGAGAGTGTAGAGAGGAAAAGGATGGAGCAAGACCTTTAAAGTTTCCTTCTGCCTTAAATAAACTTGAGATCTTGACAGGCCTCCTCTACTCCTGACTGCACAGGGATGGAACACCTAAACACTAACTGAAACCTACATATGTTGGAGTTTTTCAGGGAATACCTGCTGTGTGCAGGTACCTGATTGAATTTCCAGCAGATGCCTACCAAATAATTTCAATTTTCAGCCCTGAGCAGGTAATGAGAATTTATCAACTCTTCTCATTCCCACCTGATCTCTCACCAGTGCATCTCCATAAATATTGCTGTTATTTATCTGGGTGTATTTTGAAATAGCAGTTTATCTTATTTTGTGGTGTTTGTGTTTATTTGTAGTATTTGTATTTATTTGAAGTATTTGTTTTTGGGGTTTTTTTTAGTGTTTGTATTTATTTGTATTTATTTATGCAGGCAGGATTAATAGTGAGATGTTGTTTATAACTGTCCTCTCAAGTGACCCTGTGGATGGAGACCTCAATAGAGCCAATGCTTTCACAGGCATCAGCAGCAATAATTGCATTAATGGAGAGACACATCAATCTCATCAGTATTTTGCCCAGGAAAGATGGCATGGGGCTGAGAGCTGTTGTTTCATAAAAAATAAAGAAACCTATAATTTTATTGAAAGCAGAAGAGCACAAAAATGATATTGTTTAGGAAGTACTTGAAATAATAGCTGTTACGCCACCATGCTTATCAACCTTTATGTCAGCTCAGAAAAGCTGCTAAGAAAAAATACATCTATAAGTGCTCAGACAATTATAACATCGGACTTGAGAGGCAACATGAGGTCTTAGGAAGAATCTTAAATTTCTGCATTTTTGCAACACTTTCCCCAACTAAATTTAAGTTCAGAGATGGGGTAGGGGAGCAGCGGGAAGGTTGCTCAGTAATGCAGTTTGGATAATAGATAAAATTAAAATAAATTCATTAGATTGATCCTCTATGCTAAGGAACAATATTAAGTGTCAAGCCTGTTAGGTGGCCAATTTTGAACTATATTTGCTTTGCTAGAATAATGATAATTTCACTTAATTTTATTCAGCAAGTTTTTACTTCCTGTGGGAGAGGTAAGTTTTTCAGCCTATTTTGTAGGAAGAAAAATGGCTTCTACACAGTGAACTCTCCAAACATCTTAAAAGTCACTTCTGTTCCTCAGAGCATGGCATAAAAGGCCTGGTATATCTAAAAGATTTTTCTGCTCTCCTGTATTCTGCATTGATATCTGAGTGAATCTGGAGATTAAGAGAAGGATATACTTTCAGGAGAGTGAAGAAATAGAACAGAAGGGAGACAGGTAGTAAGAACTGGACTTACTGCTTGATTATAATTCAAGATTTCTTAGAAATTAAGAAATTACATCTTTTAGTTTTCGTGCTAATTTTTGGTTTGCTTTTTTTTTGGCATTAAATAAATTTTAATCAAAATTTTAAGTTCCTTCTGCCTGTTGACATGGATACCAGCCATGGACTTTGTCTCTATCAACACAGCCTTTACATTTTTCTTAGCTGCTGCAGTGACTGGATGGGTGTTTATCTAATGTTGAGGAAATGAAATTCGTGTTTGTACTGTTTCTATCTATGCCAAAAGATTAGGTAAAGTTCAGTTCAGATTCACTATGAACTTGGCCTTGAATTGAATCAAAAAAGTATTTTTCTGCTACTTTCAATAAATTTGATAGATTTTATTGTTTCGGACATTAAAAAAAGTAATGGACATAGAGAATCATCTCAATATTTCCCATCACCAGAGAAAGAGGAAATAAAGAATGAAGAGGGTCATTTTATAACTGACCCACTTCAACAAAGCAGAAATGAAAGTGTGACATGCCTTTCTTCTCAGAAACATACACTTGAAGAAGACTCAAAGAATCAAGTACTATCTTTTCCCACTATAAATATAACATTACACAATCCTTTGAAAATAGGTTTACTATTATTTTAAAAGTGTTTAAGTATTATGTCATTCTTTGTTGTCCTTGTTTCTCCTATTTGAAGGCTGATTGTTGAAACCTCCGTCTAATATTCAGTTTCAGTAGATTATTCACAAAATGTTGCATGTCTCCCCGTGACCCACTAGCACATCCCAAAGTTACCAAAGCCTTGATAACTTTTACAGACCCAGAGATATTTTTCAGGAGATCAGCAAAAAGCTGAATGATGGATGCCCCAGAACTGTTGCATTGACATAAATCAACAGCAGTACCAACAGTAATTGTGACATGTCATTCTCAGCCCTTGTTATTAGAGTGGTGTTGCCGTATCTGCTGAAACCACCCCCAGGCTACTGTGGCTCCACAAATTGCTGCTAATTCCATTTTCTAATGATACTGGGACAAATGTAATCACTTCAGAGGCTGAGGATAACAAAACTTTATTTAACCTAGAGGCAGAGATATCTGTGTGTCTCAACCTCTAACTCTCAGAAGCCACACAGGTTGTTTTTTTTCCCCCGGCTTTGAGGCATTTATCTGCCTACATGCTTCGCTTTTGTGGACAAACAAGAATTAGCACCCAAGAGTCCCACTCTCCTACTGCCCTCTCATCAGTGATGGTCAGCATTTGATACTGGAGAGGAACTGACTCTGACATGCAGCCAGAAGAAACAATTGCTCACTATTACACTTCAGAGGAAAAAGGGGTGAAAATGCCTTTCATCTTTCTTAAACAATTCATGCCCTGAAGCGGGAGGATTGAGGTCCCCTGTTGTTTTATCCTAGCTAGCGTCACTGATTCATAGCTAGTGGAAATTTCACGATGCTTCACCCTGTGAGATTGCCGTCTGACTTCCTAGAACACACATCCTGTCCTGTCAGAGTCAAGTGTTTACTCTGAGCTCTCAGGCAATGACTTTACTGCTGATGACCCAGGCTCTCAGTCAGGTGTTGATCCAAATACTCCTTATTCCAATCACACCCAAATGTTGCTCATGAACTTCAACTAGGAACTCTGAGTGTTACCTTGGTCTGGGCTTGGCTTAACTTAGATCTTGGAAAATTCACACCTCCTTATCTTTCAGATTTGATCTGCATGCATAATGGTTTCTTTGTGTAAGTGACAGACTGGTTTTCTAAGTAAATGAATGTGATGAAATACAATTTTGTGTTTTTGTCAATGAGGGCATGTCTTTTGTTTCCCTCTGTGTCAGTACTCCTTCAACAGCTTGTGAACCTGTAACTCAGTTTTTTGCATAGCTAGTAGAGAAAATATTTACAGGTATTAAGTTCCGATATGTTCAATCTTAATAATGCTTTAAAATATCCCAGAACAGACACCTTATTAGCTCATATGATCATAAAATCATTACATTTATCCTTAATAATCCCACTAGAGCCCGCATGGAAAAAAGGAAATATGAGGCTTTTTTCCCAAAATCCAAATAGTTTTCTTGCAACCCATATCAATAAACCCCAGAAAGAGGAAATACTGCAATGGATGTTTTTACTCTACAAAACTTTATAAAGTTCAGCCACCTGACATATAGCCATGTTATTTATGCTGCCCACGATTCTTCTGTATCGACTGACACAAGATTCAAGACCAGATTTTGGCACGTTTCCCTTAAGAGATCAGGAAACATGAATGTGGCTGGTACTCACATAGCTGTGTAAAGGGAGAGGAGGAAGTTATCTGAGCTGTCATCTTTCTTTAGCCTGCTTGGGATCAGACCCATTATAGCAATTTTTGGTCTTTATATAGCACTTTTCCCTCTTAGATTTCACAGCACTATTCAAGAAAATAGAAGAATCTCTGACAAAACCACATTCCCATCAGCATTGAGCAGTTCACTCAAAAATTAAACACTTTACAAAATTGTGTCAGATTCAATATAACATTGTTCAGAAGAAAAATGGGATAAAAGCTCTCACAATTGAACACACTACATTTAGACATTGCTTGAAATAAGCTATTTCTTTATTTTTTGATCTTTCTTCTGAAATTACTTTTCGTTTCTGTGTTTTAGTAGTACATAATACATCATACAATACCATTCCATAACATCCCACATCACAATACAAATGATGAAATGTCAATTGAAATGTTTCAAATGTGTGGTAAAGATATAAACCAGATCTTTTTCTTGATGAGAAATTAACAATTTCAGTTCTTCTCTCAAACCATATACAGCTGAAATTGGCAATTCTGTCAGCTTTCATTAAGTTGTAATTACATCTTCTATATAACCAGAGCAAGTGTGCTTATTCTTGTTTTACAAATGAGAAATTTGAGTCATGAAGAAGAGTAGAACTAAAGCCCAGAAAATACATGTTGACAGATCTGGAGGTAGAAATTGTAGTTCTGAATAGAGCTAAACATCCAGGGTTTATCTTTGCAGACAGACTGTTTATTTGTCCGAATTTCAAATATTTTTTTCTTTCAACCCAAGCAATTAAATCAATATTTATTCATCTATCTATCTATCTATCTATCTATCTATCTATCTATCTATCTATCTATCTATCTATCATCTATCTATCATCTATCTTTACTCAATACCTCACTAAATGGATGAAATCCAGAACCTCCAGCAGCCAGAAGTTTGAAATGTGGATCTAATATGTCAAAGAATGAAAGTCTAGATAAATTCTGCCTGGAACAAAGTGGATTTACACGAAAGACTTTAAGGGAACTACAAGGTTTTCAAGTTGTTGTATGAGCATTTTTAAGTGAAAACCAATTTAATCTGAACATTTCCAGCTATTTTTCCTAACTTTGCTTCCTGCAGGATTTACAAATCATACTTCTCTATCTTGTGGTAAGAAATAAGGTTATCAACTGAAATACACAGTAGGAGCTGATTTGAGGGTGTCCTAGCAATTGCAACACCAAAATTCTGGCATAGAGCGATCTGATATGATAAGCTTATCACATTTTATGAAAACTGCAGGAAAGAACCTGGGAGTCTTGGTAGGTGAAAGGTTAAACGTGAGAAGGCAATGTACCCCTGTAGCCAAAAGGGCCAATGGGATCCTGGGGATCCCTTTCCTGAGGAGAGACTGAGGAGCTGGAGTTCAGTCTGGAGAAGGGACAGCTGTTAGGGGACCTTACCCGTGCGTTTAAATATCCCAAAGGCAGGTGCTGAGGGGGTGGTGCCAGACTTTCCCATGGTGCCCAGTGGCAATGACATTGCTCAGGAGCAATGGCCATAAAATTAAACACAAGAGGCTCAGACTCAACATGAGGAAGAACTTTGTTATGCTGAGGGTGGCAGAGCACTGGAACAGCTGCCCAGGAAGGTCCTGGAGTCTCCATCTCTGGACACATTCAAACCTCACCTGGATGTGTTCCTGTGTCACTGGTTCTGGGTGATCCTACCTTGACAGAGAGCTGGACTGAGTGATTTCTGAGACCCTCTCCTGCTGCAATGATTCCATGATTCTGGGGAAACCCAGGAGAGTAAATCAAGAACAATAAAGAGAGGTCCTCAACATTCAAGAAGTGTAACTGAGAAGTGTTGCTTTTTAAATCTTCAAGAAATTTTTGAGCTCATATATTAATAAGAGGATTCAGATTTTCAGCACTAACCTGTGTTGCCATCATTTCATTTAGGAGTCCTTTTTTTGTTATTTCATTAGTGTAAAAAAATCAAGATATTTATCATGACTTTTTTTAAAAAAGTTAGATATTGCCTTCAAAAAGCCTATGGGGAAAAAAAATAGTATATGAAAATGTCTCTTTCATTTTTTTCTTAAAATGTTGAATAGGTGGATGAAAAACCACATTTACTTCAATTAAAAGTAAGTTTTTAACATTTCACTTTGTCAAAATTTTCAGGTGAAAGCTATACCTGGCTTACTAAATATATTTACTTCCATTCATACTTTTGTGTAAATATTACTCAACAAAAATCCATTACTTTCATTTTTTTTTTTCAATTTTCATTCCATCTCTTTAGTTTTACATATCCTCTGTAATGTCTAAACTGAAGAGGAATAAATCCATCACTTGTTTAATTTAAAACTATATATAGCTAATACTCTTTAATCCCATTTTAGCAATATGAATCTATGCTGAATGCATGCAGCAAAGTTTATGTTAGTGTTTTATTGTATGTCTGTGACATGCAGACTATATTAACTGTATGTAGAGTCAGTGTAAGAGTTCAGATGTTATTATCTGGTGTTGCTCTTTGTCCTGCAGATATGCAGATGCAGTTTATAGAGCGTGGCTTGCTTTGCAAAGTGTGGAAAAAGACCTCTGAGAGGTTATGGGGTAGATCTTCAGTATGCGTAATTTCTGATCAATATACTACACCTTTGTGGATCTAAATCTGAGGTGTGATGCAAGAGACTTCATTTTGAATTCTGTGTATTTTAGTAAAGGATTTTCCAGTAATTATTTTTTTGTTCATCTGCATTGGCTGTGTAAAGAATGTTGGCAGGGTATTGCTCTACACCTACATTTTCATTGCAACACAAAGGAAAAGGAGAAAAAAGAAAATAGATTCTGTCCTTTAGATGACAATAGGCTCTCTGTGCTGGAAAGAAGCCTTAAATCTGTCTATTTAATAACCTGTCTTTATACATGATGCAGGTGATATTTACAGTCTAAAGAGTGGTGACATTTATGGAAAAGGACGGTTAACCACAGATCAGACCCTTACATTGGAAGACATTCTTTCGTCCTAAGCTCCCTACAGATTGTATCCAGACTTCCTAAATTCAATTTCAATGGCAATCCTCTTCTGTACAACAGGTATACAATCTTCAAAACAGGTGTAGCTTTTTGAATATTGAAAAGATCATTATGCTCATAGGGAAGGCTTAATTCACCCTCTGGCTCAGACATTCCCATGCCTTCAACAACTTTCTGTGCAGCATTAAGAAACCTGGATGTTCCTGCTCTCCTTTGGTAGCCAATGGAAAGAAGTTAATATCTCAGCCAAGAGTTTTGAATTACTTGTATGCTGTTGGCATTTGAAAGCTTGCAAAAGTCTGAATTGGCTAGTAATACTCCTTCCTCTTAATCAGAATTTATCTTGCAGACTCTCTGATGAATAGAAGATTATTTCTCATGCCAAAATATCTATACAAAGTAAATTAGTCCCAGATATATTAAGCCTGTATTTACTTCTAACATATGATCTAAGAGTACAACTGAAATTTCATTTTTGGCATCTATCACACTTTTCCTCTTACCTTCAGCTCCTGGAATCAGGTTTGATTCAGCATAGTGGCTTAATTCCTGAGGGTTTTTTTGCAATGCTACCTCTATTCTGTCTAGCTTGTAAGAGCCAAATAATACAAAAAATTAGAGTACAAGAATTTGAGTAGTTGATGCTCTGAAGTCTAAAAACCCACACTGTCCCATGTCTCTGAGTCTGTTTACAACTGGATATTAATGTTTTTAGGAGGCAGCACTTGCTTTCTAAATTACTTTCTTGCATGGTTGTGTTGCTACTCAGGGGTGTGAGACACTCTGCCCATGCAATCTGTCAAAGCCAAGACCTGAGCTGTGTAGGACTTCGCTCACTGAATGCTGTTCTGAGGCAAGAAAGGTCTCACCACAGAAATGACACTGCTGACAGAGTCCTAAATTTAAGAGCATTAAAAGAGGAGTACGGGATCAATCTGTGTCACTCTTTAAAACATACATAAAATGGTGTAAAGGAGGATGATTTTTCACTAAGGTGATTCTTTATCATTGCCTCTTTATTTTATCATTGCCTCTTTATTTTATCATCTTTTCTTAGCTATATGGCCTTCTTGCAGAGATTTGTAATATAAAACCTCACAAACTGAAGGTCAAGTGAGCAGGACAAGCCAAGGGTCTTTCAGTTGTTGGAGGAAGGAAGTGGTAACATCTATAAAGTTATTCATCCACTTTTAAATCAATTTCTAAACTAAATACTTTTCTGGAGGCATCCATTCAGCTCCACTGGCCGTGGATAGGAAGTCTTCTCTTTGCTAATGCTAGGTATACCTAACTTGGATGATTAAATTTAGGTGAGATGAAACATGCCTTCAAGAAACTCCATGATAATTCTATAAACCATAACTCTTTATGCTCCCTCTCTCCCCTGCTATTTCTTTTTTTCACTTACCATTTTCATTTCCATGTCAGGTATCTAAACTTAGACAGCAAGGTGTTTGAAGCAAAAACCAGGCTTGAACATTGGACATAACACTAAATAACCAACTTAACCTACTAGTAGGACAGGCAGCTGCAGAGTGCCTAAGATTTTAATGAAATTAAGTATAAATTATTAGATTTTATTAGAAAATCTGCTCCTTTTTCCCAGTAAATATGAAAAAAAAGTCCAGTAGTTAGTAGATTGTACTGAATTTTATTTTTTTATACTCAATATTGTTTTAATTGGTTTTTTTATTTTTTACTATAAAACCACAGTTTATAAATGCAACAGTATTAAGCAATAAATTATTATTGATTGTCACAGCTCATCAAAACACCCCACTACAACTGAATGATGCTAGCAAACATGGGATCATTAGGAAAAATGGATGGGTCAACATAACATTATAAAAATGAGCAAAACCAAAGTGGTTTACAACAATATAACTAAATTGTCATTACTGTTGAAATTTTTGGCAGAAGAATTTTATTTTTGTCTTCAATAATTAGGTCTGAACTAATAATTATAAGACTGATAAGTTTTCAATTACACTGACAATAAATTATTGGATTTATAGGAGATGGATATAAAAAAGCTATGAATTTTTCAGCATTCAGTTTTCATTAGGTTAACTGAAAGTGCTGCTATAAACAAAACTGTGATTTCAACATAGCTAATGACCGTTGTATTTATCTGTAAAATCTGAGAAAATTCAGCAAGCAACATCCAGAGGTACTGAAATGACATAATTACAGGATTTACAATGTACTTAGTTCTCTCCACCCTATCCCCACTATTATTTTTACTGTAAGATTTATCAGAGATCTGTAAAGATCTTCCCTTTGTTCAGGTAACATCTGAATATGAATCTAAATGTCTGCTTTTTATCCATTAGGCACCTTTCTTTATGTCAACGTCTTTTACCCAGAAAATGCCTTCAGGTCATGGACTTTGTTTAAAGAGCAAGCGAAGAAGCAACATTGCATTTCTAAAGAAAAGGTTTTGTCACTTTTATTTCTGAATACTGAACTTTCAAGTAATAACGATTGTAATTGCTCTGAAACCAGTATTTTTATTCATGTAAAGGACATGGTCACACGATCCTCCAAATCCTCCTTCATATGCCAAAGTCTGGACCAGGCAGTGTGTTTTATATCACACCAGACAGTATTGAGAAGGAGAGCTGAGGGCAGTTAGCACCATGGCTTTACATGCCTACAATTAGGTGAAAGGAACTCTAACTGAAATAGTATCCTCTCCTGGATTCTCAGTTGAACTTAAGAGGCAAGGAAATCTACTGCATCCATAAACAGCCCAAATAATGGTATCAGCTCTAGAGATTCAGGAAGAATATTTCCACCAAAGCACAGAAAATTTGTGACCCTCTGTGAGGTTTGGATTCCACAGAAATCTCAGGTAAAGTAGACAAATTTTGTCTGCTTACTGGAAATATGTATACCTTTTTCCACCACAATGTGCTTCTATTTTATCTTTCAAACATCCTCTTGGCATTTCTTGCTGCCAGGGAACACAAACGTGGGGTTAGAGAGACATTTTTGTAAGGCTGAGAAAGCCCGTAACGAGTAAAAAATTTGGCCTCCTAGTCACAAGTCAGCAAATTTAACCAGGTAATTCTTGTTGAAGAATTCTTGTTGAAGGTGACAAGCTCCTCACTGATTTTCACATTTCTGACCCACCACAATATCAGTGGGGGCTTTGGAAAAATTATCAGAGAGTGCTTTCATAAACCTAGAAGCTTTCAATGTGATTATAGGTTCCAAAACCAGTGATACAGACAGCAAGCAAAGGGAGCAGATCCACCCATATTGTCTGAAAGTCTTTCCATAGAAATATTCTTACAGAGTCTCTTCGTTGAAGAACAAGAGATATAATTTGAATGTAACATTTCCAGGAAGGCAAATGACAAAAAACTAATTGTTTTTCCCATTACAGAGAACACCCATGATTGTACCATTGTCAGTCTCTCTCAGAAAACTAGACAAAATTCTAGACAAACATTTTTTATTA
This sequence comes from Cinclus cinclus, assembly GCF_963662255.1. NCBI lineage: Eukaryota > Metazoa > Chordata > Aves > Passeriformes > Cinclidae > Cinclus > Cinclus cinclus. The sequence goes on along the minus strand of NC_085084.1, from coordinate 79,051,107 downwards.
TGTGCAGCAATAATAATAGAAATGACACATTTTGTCTGTGCAATGACATCCATCCTGATGAACCAAAGCACTTTCAAATCTTAATGATCTGTTTCTTTCAATGACTGACCTAGACCCTGGATATTTGGATAACAAATTGTAATCTTAGCTTGCAAAGAATTGAGAAAACACCCCTAACTTTGCTGACTTTTACCCAAAAACTTGTCAAGGCTTACTTGTTATCTTCTTCTGTCAAATATCTCTCCTGGGGAACACGTACACTTAAAATCATCTAACATCCAAATCACCTAGGATTGGAGAAGGGACAGTTTTCTTCAACACCACCTTGGTTTAGCTTTTAGTTTTAGTACAGTATGACTATTTTAATTACTACTGTCAGTAGTTATTCATAGTATTGCTACTATGATATACAATGATCATTGTTATTAATTTGGCAATGAATATTGCTCTTATTCAAGTTAGTGTTTTAATTCTTGTTTCTGCAGTGTGAATGCTAAAATTAAAATTTTAATAAAATTAAGGGCAACATGAAATATAATGATAATAATAAAGATGTTGTATGGAGGAGCATAGTTCATTACAGAATCTTAATATAGTCTCTTTCAATAAGAGTTCCTAGCAATAGAAGAAGTAAGCATGCCCTCAACTTATGATAAAGAAATAACCAGATTTGGGCAGTAACATAATGTGTTTTCAAATGCCAGTAACAAACTCACCTTAATTGCAGCAATGCAACACTATTCTTTAGTAATACAAATTATCAATTATATTTGGAAAAGTATCTAAAATAAAATTTGCAAGCAAGGTGGTCTATAATTTCAGTAGGCGAAAAAAGCTAGTCAGTTATGAGTTTCACCTCATCTACTCAGCTTTGTAAATACCAGATGTTGAGCCCGGGTTGGTCATACAGGCTCCCTCTATTTGCTATGGAATTACCCCCTCCTAAGAAAACTCTTTGTCAAGTGAAGCATCTCTGACTTCTTTCTCTACTGATTTGCTAATGACCTTGCCAAAATACACACGCCTCAATTCTGCAGAAGTTACAGAAAACAACTTGAACATCTTGTCCAAATTATGTGCTTTCAAGGGGATTTTGCAAGTGTGTTTGCATAATTCTCATTTTTTGTCTCATTCTTTGTTTTGTATTTAGAGGCAAATTAATACAAAAAGTTATGTGGTATTTGTGCACCTGAGGGGGTCTGAAATAATTTAAGGGATTGGGGCAATACAATGAAGTTTTCAGCTAAAGTCAATAAAGTTACAAAGGAGGAGACCTCTAAGGGTGATTGCCATGTGAAATATCCATTTCCTATACCACCTTGGTCCTTTTTTCCCCCATTAAAGCACTTCACCAGCCCATATCTGAGAGTAGAAAGGACCAGAAAATCTACCAATGTGACAGTTCAAGGAATGAGAACATTTTAGATGTTGTATGATTTGATCTGAGAAGGTGTGTTCATGACAGGGATGCCCCTAAAATAGATTTTCTAGGTGCACATTGATAGACAGACAAGGCAAAACTGAACAGAAATTGAGTAGGAGCTCAGTCTCTCAGGTGTCTTGATCCATAGAGTGTCATTCCTTCTGTGTCAAGATGCAAACCTTCCATTTTAATGTGATGCTGTAATCCTTCCAAATTACTTTGGTTAATAACTATGCCTAATTTTGTTAATGAACAGCTATACCTCAGTTTGGAGTTTTGAATTACAGTGCAGGTTAAAACTACTCTACCAGGAGCACCTGGCAACTAACACCAACACTCAGTCTCCTGTTTCTCTTATTCCACATGCTTAAGTTTAAGGGTTTTTAGGGTCACAATAGAAACCACTTTTTTACAGATAGTCTGGAAGTCTGTATTTGAAATGGAGGCGGGGTTTTGCCCTAGGTGTCATTTCAGCCTCAGCCCTTCTACAGTGCATTAGAGGAAGCTATGAAGAGAGAAAGACACAAGTTTTTCAGTCTTCAAAATTTCCAAAATATGAAAGGTTTAGTCAAGAAATGTAGTGGTTTATACCTATACTAGCTGGGTTTAAGAAAAAAAAGGCTAAAAGCTCCTCCTTTCCCAAAAAAAAAAAAAAAAAAAAAAAAAAAAAAAAAAAAAATTAGACGATCTTTGGGTTTTTTTGCTAACATTTCTGGATTCTCAATTTTGGTTAAATACCTAATTGTTTCAGCTCGAGTCTAGAATGTGAAAGAAGTGAACCTTTCAAAACATCCCTGACAGAGTTTTGAGTTGAATTAATAAGTGCATGTACAAATTACATTTTACTATTCATCAGATTAATTTTTACAAGGTTGAATTTTCATTTATCAAAGTTATCCATCTTTCTGCCTAGACTATTTGTGAGGGAGATATAGAGCTGCTATTCTCCAGAGATTAAAACTTTTCTGGTGGAAGAGACATCTAAACTCAAGCAACATGCGAATGTGATCTCAGGTTATCTTGATGCACAGATAAGTCTGAAATTGCAAAAGAGAATATTATTAGGAAAACCTCTTTTTATTGTTGTACATAACTACAAGGAATAAACCAAATCTGTCTGATACTCACAATTCAATTTGGGAAGAAAATATGAGCTAAATGAAAGAAAAAAACAAAAAAAAAAAAAACAAGAAACCAACATGCATGTTGGTTCGAAGACATAAAATTTCATCACCTCCTGCAGGAAGGACTCTTCTACTTTGATAATCAAGACTGCCCTTCAATGGCAGATATCTTAAAATGAGGTGCCTAAAGTTTTGAGAACTCCAGGTTAATTTAGGGACTCCAAGACAGTTAACCAAATGGAAAGTCTTGACAAACTGCAAAGCTATCCTAAACTGGAAGGGAGAAACAATTTCAGTACCCTACACTTAATTTAGTTTCCTCTTGTGTTTGTGTGTTACGAATTCTAAAGGAGGAATTGAACAGAGTGATGCTACAGTAATTTTATGCAATTGTCTTCAAAGAACATAGCTGGTATGACTAGGCAAGCTGAACCATGGATTTTCTAAAAAGAGAGGAGACAGATCAAGACTTTGGATTATAGTCTAAGAGTCAAACAAACAGCTCAAGTTATAGCATTTGCAGATCCACTGAGTTCTGTTGGTGGCAGGTCCCTTGGATTTCTTTGATAATTGTCTTTAATTTGTGAAGTTTAAAATCCAGATGATGTGAGCTTCACTAAAGTTATGAGTAGAATAGAAAGTCCACCTTTGAGTGGACACCAAGGGTATGAAGTGACCATAACTACAAAATTATTTTTTCTTCTCATGCCCATGCTTTTATCTCCTGGGAGCACTATTTATGAACAGAAATACATGCAGTTAAAGTCTGCTGAAGAGAGATGTTCCCACAAAAAATTATTCTAGAATTATGTGATTTCAGAAACTGGCACCCAACATATTGATAGAGCTGAGATGCTAACTTTAAATATTCTAGAAGCTGGAGATATTCCAGACCAGCTTTACTCTGAATCATCTCATAAACATACACTAAGAGAGAACTTAAAAAAAAAAAAAAAGGTCCTCAACAAAATCAATTTGTTCAGAAAGATCCAGGTCTGCTTATGATCTGGCTAAATATAAAAACAATATTTAGTAAATATAGTGAAGACACAGGAATACATCTTAGGAGAGGGTATTAAGAGAATAAACTCTTGCATTTTTATGCAGGAATTCTGCACATCATAAGTTAACTTGAGAAAATAATCTTAGCTTTTCCTCTGAAAGAGGATTCAAATGCATACCCATCTTGTTTAGATTAATTTTTATCCTTATAACTTATGTGCTTAGAAAAATGCAATCATTCAAGTTTCTTTTAAAAAGACATATTTGAGGGAAAGTTTACTGTGCAGCATGGCATTCTAAAGTTCTTTTTCATCCAGTCTCTGTTAAAAAAGCTTAGATGACTTATTTTGTTTGGACATCACCAGATAGTCTCGTTCAGACTTGACTAAACAAAGTAATCAGCCTACAGCATTCAACACAAATGGAGGGTAGAGTAACAATGTGCCTCTGTTAAATACTTAAATTTAAACTCTGAATTTTATGTTGGTTGAAAAAGTCAGCTTGGGGAACAATGTAGAAACAGATATCCCCTAACTGGTAAAACATGCTCATCAAAAATGCAGTGCAGGTTCCAGCACATAGGTCATTGCCACATATTAATTTGTTTATACATATGTAGGTTCTTAGACATGAGGGTCATGAGGACGGGATATAGTCTTACCAAGCTGCATTTATAACATATCTCAATCTCTCTCTCTCTCTCTCTATATATATATATATATATATGTTATAAATATATGTTATATATATGCATATATACTCCTTTTCCTAGACAGTGAGCATACTTACTGGTCAGAAACGCACCTTTCATTTCTCCATTTAATTTTTAATATTTTTATCTGTATCTAGGCAAAATAATAACTTCTGAGGAGTTGTAGTGCATGTAGAAATGTGAACATATGAAAAGACAAAGTAAGTGTGGAAAGATTCTGTGTGTAGGGTAGGATGGGGACGGGCAGATTTGTATGTGCAAGGAAGTCTGTGACAAAAGTATGGGTAAAACCTGAGAGGGTAAGTTGTTTGTGTATGACAGTTTGCTTGTGCACAAACCCCACTTTTGTCAGCGTTAGTCTGTGAACACAAGAGTGGGATGGTGAGGCAGGATACATGTATACATGTGTGCACAGGGACACACTTTGCCCTAGGCAAGTTCAGCTCTTAGCTGGAAACTTGAGAAATTGACTTTACTGGGATTTGAAAGAGATCTCAGGTGAACTAAATTTGTCTTCTTTCTTTTCCCACTAGTGCAGCCGAAATGGATTCTCATTCTAATAAGGTTTGACAAGACCTGGCACTGAAGGCAGGTGCCAAGGAATACAACTAGTCAAAAGTTTACAGACACCATGGCCACTAGAGGACAGAGGTGTTGCCATGGGAACAGAACAAAAGATGCTCCATGATGTCTGGTTGGGAAGTTTGTTTAGGAAGGAGCCGAGCAGCTGCAGCCTTGCTTGAACAGCAGTAGGTAAATTCCATCCTTCTCCATTCTATGCCAGGAAGTGAGGAATTTTTTTCTTCCTCCTTACGTGAACAATGTTGAGATTGCTGCCATCGCTGCAGACTCCCAAATGGTTTGTGCTGCAAAAGAAGATGGTTTGGTACTCAATGCTGCAAATGCCTAATCTGTAATGGGTGATTGAGGGCATGGAAGGTATTTTTTTTTAAAGATTTAGAGGACATAATTTTTACTTGAATGAATCTTCCTTTCTCTGTCCTCTCCTTCTCTCTGCTGCAAACTCTTCCCTCACTCCTTAAAAAATATACAGCCCCTTCCAAGGAGCCAGAGAAAGAAAAACTTATGAAATCAAGGTCTGCTTCAAGAATTTATGAAAATATTGTCCCTTCCAAAAAATACATACAAGGGCTTTCTATTGCTACTTTCTTTTGTTTATTTCATCCTCATATCTATAAAGATGGAAATAGTGTGTGAGGAAAAGAAAAGGGAACTTCTCTTGCTCCAAAATAAAATAACAGTTGAGCAGCTGCAATACTGTAATTATAATAATTTGCATTTCAGTGATGTCCAGAATCCTCTGATAATACCACAACTCCATGGTGCTAGGTGCAGTATGTAATGCAGCTGGAGACAATGAGTGGACAGCAGTACTTGAAAAAAAAAAGATTTAAAGAAAAACCCAACAAACAAACAAAAACCACAAAAAAACAACAACAAAAACAAAAACAAAAAACAAAGCAACATAAAGCAAAAAGCCGAATCTGGAAAAGAAAAAAAAAAAATGTATTGCATTAGGAAAAAGAGAGAGAGGTTTAATAAGGAAGTGATTCCAATTATTTATTAAACAGCACTTAAGGATAATGTAGCAATGTTAAGTAAACAACAGCCTCTGGATACAGCCTCTCATTCAAGTTGTCTGTTTATCAGCTGCCAGAGTCTCAGGTTAATGATCACAGTACACAAACATGCACATCCATACCTCAGTCCCTCTATGGATGTGTGTGTGTTTCTATCTGCCCATTTAGTTTCTGATAAATGTTGCCTCAGAACCAACCACAGCCAGAGACAAGATAGCTTTTGCTCAAACCAGTGCATATATTCTTAATTAAATGGCTGCAACTTCTGTTTATGAAGCCCTACTCAGTACATCATGTTTCTTCCCTTATTTTAACAGATGTTTGTAATTGGTTAGAATACCTAGAAAGACATGGGTTCAGTAACAAGTAAATCAAAACAAAAACATTATGCTGAACTATCTATATATTTAAACTTAAAACTGAAGTATTGCTTTAAAAAGGGTGCATTCATTCATAAATAAAAAGCATTTACCTCTTGATACAGTTTATCTTCTGGACTTAAGAATGTTTCTGGCTTTTTTAACCAGTTTTAGGTCTGGAGGACATAAGTGATTTCTAAGCCCTGCTGCTCTTTTAGTCTACTTTTAACAGACTTTGAAAACTTGGATCTCTCATGGGCTTCAATTGTCTGACCACTGAATTAATGTTATCTTTTGGATTAATGTTATTTTTGGATTAATTTGATCTTTAGGGATGACATTTACAATGGTGTCTAAGGCAGGCAAGTGTCAAGGATCTCTTAAATGTCAAAGAAAATATATATATATATATTTAATAGCCTGAATGATAAACTGTAAATTAAGCTCTATTATTGTAGGCAGCCAAGCTTGCACATGTTGGCCAGATCAAGTAAGTTGCTGCAGTAATGTCAGTACATGCAAGGCAGATTAAACATAACCATGGGTGGCATGGAGAAGGTGAATAATAAATGATTCTCATAGTTTTTTTCCAATTTATCTCAAATTGAAGTTTAATTATATTTTACAAAATAAAGAAGTGGTCAGGGTTTTTTTTGCAGCATAGCATGCATGTCCGTAAGTGTTAAAATGGTTTCAAAAAGAGAAAGAAATTATTAAAGAATCATATTTTTGCAAGGTTACAAATCAAAAGATATCACCTCTCCTGAAGTAAATCCCTTAGTCTCAAAGTTTTGGAGGCCAGAAGAATATTGGGATCAAGTACCATTCAATGACTGACATGTTTTTTACCAAACATCTACAGTTGACTGTGTTGTAGACAACTTAATCTGATGGTCTGACTTGGTAGATTTTTTTTTGTTTGTTTGTTTTAAGCCTTGGTTATGCATCCATTCTGAGAATAAAGAGAATTACTGCAGTTATTACTGCAAGGAAGTAATATGTGACTGCAGACTCATGTTAAGGAGCTCATAAGTAGACAGAATTTTGAGAAGATTCAGAATTTTCTAAAGATTGTTTCTTCCACCAGAAATGTGGACAAATTCAGTCCCTTTTCTTGAAAAGAGTCCAAGACACTTTTTTTTCTTCTTGCAGACACCATTTGCTGACCTAGAATTGGGTTATTTTTGATCCTTGACATTCTCTCCATAAATATCAGACATCTTTCCTAAAGAGAAAAAAAAAAAAAAAGTCTCAGGTTCCTCTCTTATATATCTGAGTGAACATGTTTGTTGACAAAATAAATAAAACCTCCCCAGGATGAAAACTTGTAAAGTAGCATTAACAAGCTAGCTCCATGCAAGTTATTACCCATATGAGTTTGGGAAAAATAGGTGGAAGAAGGTATTAGAATTAGATTTATAATGAGACACTAGTTGCACTTTGGTAGTGTAGTCACCACTTCATCTCCATTTTAATGTGGTGACTCAATGTCTGGGTTGCACTATTTGCTGTTAAATAATGGATATGTCTGTATCTATGATAGCATGGAAAGGGTTCAATTTCCATTTGTTTGGGATTTTTTTTCTGGTTTTGGAAGTCTGATTCATTAAAATTTTATATGTCTTTTATGTAGTCAGGATTCCATAAATATCAACAAATTCATATCTAAAAAAGCCAAACAGACAACAACAAAATCTACAATGAAAACAAAACAAATGGAAAAAAACAACCCACCCAAATGAAAAACACCACGCTGCAAAAAAAAGCAACAAAAACAAACCCGAAACTGAACCAACAACCAAACCAAACCAAAGGGAAAAAAAAAAACAAAAACAAAAACAAATCAAAAACAAATCAAACAAAAAACCCCCCCTCTGATGTACTAAAATAGCAACATAAATCCACTTTTGCTCCAAAATACATTGCACCACTCTCAATATTTTCCTACTATTTATCACTAAGGATCAGTGCAGGATGCATGCAGGCTGTGAAATTCAGTGATGGATGCCTCTTAGCCACCTGACCAAAGAGAAAATTAAAGGGATGCAAACACATCATTCATAGGAATGAAACACAGGTAACATTGTGTAGGAGTAATGGCTCACCAGTAACCTCAAACTCTTAGAAAAGAGGCTAAGGGTGATGTCTAGGAATTTTAATTAAGTTCTTGGTCAAAGAAAGAAATAATTGCATAGTTACAGTTACTTGTCCATTGATATAAGGGAAATAGAGACACTGGTATGAATATATATCCTTTTTTATCCAGTCTATTGAGGTTGGTGAGGGTGGTGAGGCATTAGGTTGTCCAGAGAAGCCATGGATGCTCCATCCATTGAAGTGTCCAGGGCCAGGCTGGATGGGGCTTGGAACAACCTGGGATGATGGAAGATGTCCCTGACCATGGCAGGGAATTGAAACTGCTGATTTCAAGGTCCCTTCAAATCCAAGCCATTCTGAAATTCTATTATTCCATTTGTTCCATAGAAGTAAATAAGGAGTTAATTTAAGTTAAGCCACTTCAAATAAATTTTCAAAATCCCACTTTTAATTTGTTCTCCCCCCCCCCCCCCCCCAATTACCCGACCTATAATTTCTTACCTGTAAACCAGTATTGATAACCCTGCTTTGCACAGCCAGATGTATTTATGAATTTATAAGCCCCGACTGTGTAGGGAGTTATCATATTTTTCACTATTTAATTTCTCCTGCCTCTTCTACAGCTTCACACCACTATATTGGATATCCTCTCAGATACTATTTCATCAGCATCTTATGGCCTGAAAAAAACAGGGAGTACATATTATTTTAAGAAGCTGAGGTATGAATACATGAAAAATAACTGATGAAGGATACACAAAGTTTAGGAAGACCTGGAAAAGGAATTCCCATTGTTAATGGCCACCTTTATTCATTTTTTTCCCCAAATGATTCTTCATTAGATCACAGAATAATATAGCCTAAAGATGAGCTGACTCTGTGGCCCAGGCATGTGCCAAATCTAGTCTATTCAGAAATTCTTTCAAAGATGGAACCCGCATAATTTCTGTATGAAACTGTACTCTGACCCCTAACTAGCCTCACCATTGGCAAAATTTCTTATCTCAAAGCTGGTATCTCCCCTGCAGCAATTTAAATGAGCAACTTCTTGTTCTGTCTGTCACTAAAGGAAGGGATTATTTCCAGCTTCTGTAGGACTTGATGGTGCTGTCGCACCCCAAAGACAGGTTTCTAAGCTTTCCAATAATTCCTTCTTCCAAAATCTCTGCAGATGGTGGATCTATTTCTTGAAGTATGTAACTGAAAACAAGGTGAAAGATTGAGCTAAACTGCAAACTTTTGTGTTACAGAGAGAAAATCACCTACTGATGATACTGAAACTTTCTGATGTTTTCTTGATACATTGCGCTATGAGAGGGTGTGGAAATCATAAGAGTAATATAATCATTTTCTCACATAATTGGCACAAACTTGTAATATATTTCTTATTTTTATAGATCCAGTTTTCATATTTCATGCAATTTCTTGGCAAAATACTAACTACATATTGGGTGTATTTTGCAACAGAAAGCTCAATATCTGTTTTAACTTTTAATATTAAATTAATATTAAAAAAAGGTGTAGATGGAAAAGACGGAAACTTCCTTAACTTTTGCTTTCTTTTTTTTCTATTTTTTTACCACTAGCAAGTATATTTCACTGAAAATATTATTTCAAATCTAAAGTATAAAAGACCCTCATAATAGACAAATTGTTTAAAAACAGCCTTCACTTTTTTACTGTTTTTAATATTTACAGTATTTTGCCTTTCCATAAATGTGTGTTCATCAAAACCCTGTCAACAAAGTGTGTATTCAAGAAGCTACTTTGCAGTTGTTCAGGGTCACAGCAGATCAATTAATATGAAATTAAATCCCAGTCATCTATTCACAGCAACTCTGTGAAATGTACACAACATTCCGTAGCCTTGTCCGCCAGACAACATTTCATTGCAGAGCTGGCCAGTCAAGCCCAGGAAGGGTCTCTGCAGAGGGAGCTGTACTCTGGGGACAAATTGTAGAGGTTATTTTGGGAGCTACACTCTGCATTTTCTCCTTGTTTTCAGCATATTCCACACAGAACACCTGGAAAGCTCCCGAGAAAGTGCACATTGAAGGAAGGTCCCCAGTTGTGTGGCTGACAGAAGAGGGCAGGAGAGAGGGACAGAACGGGTCTTTTTCTTCTAGGAAGTCTGACACAGATACGCCTATTGACATGGATTTTTGCTTGGATTCATCCTAGCTAGCCAAGGAAACCCAACAGGTGCCAAAGTTAGAAGCCTAGCCACAGTAGGCTCCCTTCAAAACTGATGAAAAGAAATAGATGCCTCTCCAGGTTGGACTGTTTCATGCAGGGACTGCAAAGCATTTATGTTTTTTCAGTGACAGTGGGGAAAAAAACTAAAATAATTGCATATATTGCAGACAGTTTTTGTTATATCAGTGATGCGTAGTCTGTGTCTTAATATGCCACTTACACAGACAGCAAAATATTGATGAACTAAACAAGTCTCCAGAAGAAACTAGAAACATATTTAACACAAAAATGAAGAGTTTTGAGATGCAGTTTCTATTTTGTTTGTTTGTTTGTCTTCATGTTCCATTTTTGTCTCAGATATGGAAAATATTTTGCTGTTGCCTTACAGTTTTAATGAAAGATTGGACAAGTTTTTAAACTGTATTTATGTCTCAAATGATGTTAGAAGTTATAGAATTAACATGAGCACCTTCTTCAGCCTGCTGGTCTTGAGCTGCCTACTCTAGAACATTTTAGGAAAAAAAATGGAAGTTAAAGAAGTTCTCTGCATCCTCCCTACCCTCTTAAATACCTAAAACAAATGAAAACAATTTTTTTAATTTTCAACATGGATTTTCAAAAATCCAAATGCTCTCCTCAGGCCTTTGCTGGAGAAACACATGATGAAATCGGAACCGTCCTCTTCTACTTTTTTAGTTTTATGCTCATCATCATGCAGTCCCAGCATTCTTCAGGCTTTTGAACATTGTTGGAAAACTGTCACAAATTACTGAAAAAAACTATCATAAATCTTTTCCAGGGATGAAAAAACAACTGAAAAAATCCCAGAGAAAACATATCCTTTATTTGTCCTTCCCAACATTTTACAGTTTTATAAAATTTGGAGAATATTCAGTGTGGGTTTTTTGTTTGTTCCTTCCTTTCATTACAAAGATCAAAACAGAAGGTCACTGAAAATTATGTTTTAAGAAATTTTTTTTGATTCCATATAAAAATCAATACTGAAAAAATATTTATTACTAATGCAAATCTTGCTCTAAATAAAGACAAACCACTGCCCAGTTCTACGTCTCGAAACTGTTTCAAACTTCCTTGGATTCTTTATGATAATATTCTAGTGGAAATTCAACACAGTTTTCTCCTTCACCTTGATGTATTGAGAAACTGTAGATTTACATGGACAAAATCATAGCCGGAGAATTCACTCCCCATCGGTAAATACAAGAAAAAAGAACCAGAAAGCTGGAAAGGTTACTTCTTCTCTGTCAAACATCCTCACATGCAGCAGAGTATTCCAAATACTTTATGGAGATCAGTGTTTCTGTGCAAGCCACACTGTTCCTGTACTGAGATGATGTTGTAATGATGGCTTAGTGCGACAGAACAGTAAAAGGAAAATGAGGGGAGAGAGAAGATCTAAAGGTGGGAGGGGGAGGCTTTATCATTTGTTTCACATGCCCTAGGCTCAATTAACACATCTTGAGGATTCTTATGACACTGCCAACAAAAATTAATGCAGAAGATATGCATTTTACCTTTTATCTCAATTGTGTTGCACAAGTCTGGCAAAGTTGAAAAGCTGCTAATTTAGTAGTCAGCAGTGTCAAATAAAATTTCTAAACTGTATGTCTATAAAAGAACATCTTTGCAATAAGGCATAGCAAATATGCTTGCAAAACAGTTCAGTCAGCAAACCTGTTTTAGGTTTTGAAATATTTGGCAATGACATTTATTAGAAAAAACTACAATATATCAGTGATATAAGGAGCTGTCTCTTCATCACTGGTGCTTTATTATAGGTACTAATTTTGTGCAAAATCCTTTAGAATCTTTGCAAAACACCTGCTGAACTTAAAGAAATATGGTTACTGCTTGTGCTGAGACAGATGTAGCTTAATCACATAATACTGAATTTGACTTTTCGGTGCCTCACAATAAATGAACTGCACATACCAGTGCAGGAGATTTAAATCTTGTAAATCTTGTTCCAATTTGAATATCGCATTTGATGGCTGGAAGGCCTAAGCTACAGCCAGCTTCCCCAGGGGTCCAACATTACTCAAAACACTTCTGTTTAAGCTACTATATCTCTAGTTTAATTTAAAAAAGGGGAAAAAAAGAAAAAATAAAGCCTCAGAAAGCATACTTTAAAAATGTTGAAATTCATTGTAGAGTATTTTTTGTTTCTGTTAGTTTCTTGCCTGTTTCAATCTAGCCAATGTTGAGCTTTGCTCTAGCTGTATTGTTTCCTTTCGGCACTTTTTGTCTTTTTTTTTGTTTATTTTATTTATTTTTTTTTTTGGAGAAGTTTGCTTTTTTGTTGTTGTTGGGGCTTTTTTTGGTTGGTTGGTTGGTTGGTTGGTTGGTTGTTTTTTTTTAGAGTGAGGGGATATTTGAAGACTCTGTGTTTGAAAGGAATTTTGCTCTGGAGACAGTTATTATGAATGCCTTGACCTAAGAATGGAACAGGACAGACTGCTTTCTTCCTGTGTCATCAGCTGCACATGATTAGTTTTATATGTTGACTGATTTTTGGTGGTAGAATAAGTAAATTTCTATGAATTTCAGTCACCTTGTAGTGCCCTGGTTGAGATTCAAACTTGTTTAGTCTTTTTGCTGTTGTATTAATGGATAAGAATGATTCTGAGAATATGTATGCATACGCTTTTGAGTGCAGCAGTTCTATGTGTTGTGACTGTATATGCTAGTAAAAGAATGTGTACTAATCCAACTATATAGTCATATTTATATTAAAAAAATGGTTTGAGTTGGAAGAGACCCTAAAAATCATCTAGTTCTGGCTCCCAAAGTCTGCACACAATATAGAGAAGTACGCAACCCAGCCTAGAACACATGATTTCAAACCCACAGATGTCCATAAATATATTTATAGAATATGTATGTTACATTTTACAGTGTATATATTTTTGTCTCACTCTATTGAGTCTTATTTACATTGTAATGTTAAATAATAGTACTTTAATTTTACATTTTCAGATAAGCTGTGTGCTTCATAAAAAAGCATAAAACAATGAAAGCTCATGAATATTTATATCAATGGCTACATAGCATTATAGTTATAATCTCTTGAACTGGTTCTCACCGGTTCAGAATTAATTATCAAGTTCAGTTTTAATTGCATTCTTCTAAATTATAACTGGAAAAAAAAAAAAAAAAGAAAGAAAAAACACCCATAATAAATTAGCTCATGAGTACTCTGCTGGGCCTGGTTTCTGTAACCCCTTCCTTTATGTGTAATGATGAGCCAAAGACATGTAATTCAGAGGCTCCTCTTAAAACCAACTTGCTTAAATGTTAATGTCTCTCTCACTTTAAAGATAAAATAAAAATTCTATTTCTAGTTCCTTCAGACATGTTGAGCTGAATATTCCTTAAAATATCCACTTTTTTTCTCTTTAGCTAGTTTTGATATATGATTGCATGCTACATTACATACTAAATATATTTCAGTAGTGTTGGCTGAAGAAAATCAGGAGGAAAAGTAACTTTCTAGAGAGACGAGCTCTCACCATTTAAGCTCTGTTCATTAGTAGTTTTCTGCACTGAACTCCAAAGGATCTCTGATTGTCTTTAAACTAATTCCTAATGAAACAGAGAGAAAAGGGGCAACCACTATCTGATAAACCTGGGAGTCATGTGGCCTCAGCAGTCCCTTTTCTTTCCCTCTTTCCATCCACACACAACCACAACCAGGGTCACTGGTTACCCCATACTCAAATAAGACTTCCAAGCAGCTTAGAGCAATGCCACACACGTAATGAGCTGAATTTCAGTCCTGTACTTTATCTCCTCATCTTCCTCCTGTCAAGGGAAGGCTTATAGAGTCCTTCTTCCTTTAATTCGTCAGCTCCAGTGAGCACACATGGAAAAAATAGTAAAAATCAAATGCTTTTTTAGTTCTCTCAGGTTCAGTCATCCAAAGATCCTATGGCCTGTTTCCCAGCTGTATAATCACAGAAAGTTTGCTACTCTCATCATTTCTTGCAGATGAAGGTCCTGACAGCACCTCAAGCTATTACCCTGTTCAGACCGAGTGTGAAATGGAAGATTCAAGATTCATACTCCCTGTGTATAGTTGCTGATCTGTATCCAAAAGTCTTGCAAATGATCTGAGCTCAAGTCCATCTTTTAAAGAAAAGAAAAGGTGAAAAAAACAAATTAGAAAAAAATTTAAAAACCGCACCAAAATAGTATAGCATCAAATAAAATCAGGGAAAATTCTGGATCTTTCCTCCTTTCCTTTCAAGTGCCTATGTACTTTCTAAAGTCAAATCTTATTCAAGAGGAGTCACATTCCCTCCTGTCTGAATACAGGAAAATGATATCATTTAAGCATTAGCAACTGTTTTTGGAGATAAATCTGGAGATTTGTTCCCAGGATGTACACACGACATTTCACTCACTCAGCTGCTCACTAGGCAAACAGTGTAACCAGGTTCCTAACTTTAAGCATATGAAAAACACATTGATTTAATCAGGATTCCTCTGGCTTATGGGATACTTGTTCAGTCCCTGTGTAGAAAAGGATCTAAATTATAAACAGTGGAGGAAGCACTAGTCAGTTTTTAATTTTACGATAATTTGAAGGAAGCTGAACATGAGATTATATATTAAAATTCAGATCTGTATGGGAATATTAAAAAAAAAAAACACTAATGCTGAAAGCAGCATCACCTCTGAATTTGTTACAGAGAAGGAAGGAGAAAAGTAAATTTAAAAAATAACAGAGTTGTTGGCAAATTCCACTGATCAGAAAAAGAACCTGGATAAAAACCCCCAAACCACCCACCTAAATGTCTCTATTGAGTACCATGAGAGATAGCCAAAAGACCTTTTATCCTGGAATTAGTCAGCAAAAGAGAGTCAGAAACAGCATCAATATCTACTTGGTACTGCAACCTAATGATCTGAAGAAAAGCAGGGTATGAGACATTTTATTCCTATCAAAAAAGCCCATCAATACTTGTTTCAAACTACACTTTAATACATTCAGTTTACCTCACTAGAATAATATCCATTTCCCTCCTAGTTTTAGATCACTCAGGCTACTTATTTTTGTTTGATTTACTGGTTGTTTATACAATGTAAGGTGTCCTTCAGAGAAAGATATTCTTTATATTAATACAGAAATACTTGTTGCACATACAGCTTAACAGGACTTCTTCTATCTGCCTGAAATTCCCAGCAAAAAGAACAACCACAAAAATGGAAAGATGGGAAAAGAAAGTATAAAAGAAAGAGTGAAAGAAAAGTCCAGACTAAAACTATACATGAAGCTGGATACAGGTAAGTTTTGTCCCAGGAAGAATCAATAAAGGCAATCATGTACAATCAACACTTATGTGGATTTAAGTCACATGTCTCTAAGGCTTAAAATAGAGATGCATTACAGCAGATGGCAGCTTGAGGAGAAAAAAATATAGGTGCAAAAAATGCTGTCCTTTGAGGACATTTCATAGAGGTGTTATTGGCAGGGAGAATATAAATTTTTTTCTCTCTCTCACAGAAGGAAAGAGGTAAGTTTTTGGGAAAATCATAGTCCAAGACAGTAGTAAGGGGCTGTATGAGCAAGGAATTTCAGAGATGTTTAAGTGCATTTATATGCAGTATGGCTGAATGAGGAGGGGAAAAAAGGGGGGGTGAAGGCCTTCTGTCAAGCAGTTCTCTTTCCTTTCTTTTTCTTTCTCCTTTTTTTCCACCTTCCTTTCACAGTCAATTTGCTGCAAGTTGGATCTTAAAAATAATGCTCTGACATCTTGCACTGTGGCTAACCTGTTATATAATCTGTTACAATATTTATATATTGCAACCCCTGATAAAATTATCTTTTTCCAAATAACATCTTTCATCCCTTCTTGGGGACCTTTTAGAACATTTTTGTAACTTAAAATCTGCATTCATCTTTATGTTTTTGTTTCTATTAAGTAATTTCCTTTCCTTTCCTTTCCTTTCCTTTCCTTTCCTTTCCTTTCCTTTCCTTTCCTTTCCTTTCCTTTCCTTTCCTTTCCTTTCCTTTCCTTTCCTTTCCTTTCCTTTCCTTTCCTTTCCTTTCCTTTCCTTTCCTTTCCTTTCCTTTCCTTTCCTTTCCTTTCCTTTCCTCTTTCCTCTCTCCTCTCTCAATTTTCCTACTTTTCTTAATCTTTCATGTTTCATGCCCTCCATGAAGTTACATCTGCCTGTTGTTCTATTGCATTTTTAATTTGAATAAAATAACCACATAGCTTCATTATAGTAGGGGGAGTGGGTGTGACTAGCAGCCACCTCCTCTTGGAGATAATGAGGGAACAATTAAATGGCCCTTTACGAGGAAGCTGCTGAAACAATGGGAGCCACAACAGGTCACTCACGAAATAAATCAGAGAGGTTGATCATGTGGGTGGAAAAGCTCATAGTGGTCTGAATCAGAATACAACAGTGGTGGGGAAGGAGGGAGGGTGAATTTGCCTGCAGCTGTTAAGAAAAGGGGTGGGAATAAAAGGTTGAAATGGCAGAAGCAGAAATAGAAGTAATAGAAAAGGGACAGTCAGCAAGAAAAAGCCTGGGTACATGGGTAAGAAAAAGAAAGGGAAATAGAGCCAGAAAAGAAGGAGAAATATAACCATGCTCTGGTAAAAGAGAGGAATAATTGAAGTTTTTTTTCTGTGACTGCAGATTTTCTGTGTTCTGAAGTCAAACTTGGGCATAGGTTCACATCAAATCACAGAGGAAAAACTAACATTCTTTTCCCTGTGCTGTTTGGTGTTTAGCAGTGTTCAGACCCTGACTTTTACTTTCCAAATATATCCTTATGAATTTTTTGTGTGAGAGAGATTGTAACCTTCATATTTTATCAGAGGATGGATATATGGTCTTCTAGCTATATTGTAGTTTAGTAATTCACAGAGATCTATCTATTCTGTGTGGACAAGTTGGTCTCTCATCCCTGAGAGCAGTGGAGGGGAAACCAAACATCTGAATTCACATGGCAAAATTCTCATCCTGGGTAGGTCTTTCTGAGCTTGTCTGTTAACAATGCACATTGGAAGATTTAACACAAAACCCTTTTTAAAAAATGCAGGGGTTTTATTTATTAGAGACATGAAATTGAAGAGAACCTTCTTGGCCACGAAGATCAATTCTTTAGTTTCCTTTGTGTTCTCTTAATCAAATTGATAAAAATCCTCATGACCTGCTGAACAAGTTTGTGTGGGCTTGTTAGCTGCCCTGGTCTGGCTGCAATAGAATTTCCCTTCCTTGGTGGTTTGGAACTGTTCAGTCTTGGATCTTGCTAGTTTTTCAAGTTTTATCAATAAACCAAATGGAAGCTTTGCCTCTTTTATTCTCTCCATGAATTTTCCAGACATGCACAGAAACAGAAACTTTTCATTTTGAGTCTGAATGTAATTTTGCCATTTTATGTATATTGCATTTCATTTTTCTGTCCTTAGATCAGATAGCTTCTTTTTCCTTCTTTGTTATGTTAAATGAGAAATTGCTCAATTTTGTCACTGAGAAAGTAACAGTCCCTGTGTTAATTTCTGACAACCAGCTGGTATTTAGCTTTGGCTGATATGGCCTATATTTCTTTGGCTACACTGAATTTCAATATGCATTAGAAACTAGGAGGGGGGAAAAATAAAATTTTAAGAATCACACAGAGCAAAACAAAGTAAAAACTTTCCAGCAAATTATAAAGGAGAGTTCTAATATTACATGGCATAAATTACAATATCTGAAAGCTATTTGTTGTCTCTTAAGCCATTTACCCTCAAAAGGAAAAAGCCAATCTAAAATATTAAGGATTAAGCAAAAGTTCCTATTCATCCAACCTTCAACTTTTATTTGTTCTTTCTGTGATATTTTTAATTGTGATTTTTGCTCTTCAAATGGAAAAAAAAAATCTCCATGCTTTCTTTGAGTTTTTTTTTTATTTCAGGATATTTTTCTTACTGTTTCTCACTCCCTTCTTATCTGTATTGATATTAGGGATGGAAAGCGAGGAAAAGTAAATATTAGGAGAGCACCAGGGGAAGGAAAATGGAAAGTCACTCATATTCTCACTACTTTGTCTTTCAGCACCACCTCCAACATGTCACACTCTTCACATTACATAGTTCAAAACCAGAAGCAAGCCCAAAACCATTATTTTAAACATGAAAGAAGCACAAAAGATGATGAAAAAGGAAATACAGTATTCCATTTAATCGCCACAAATGCCCAAATGCTGGAAAGCTATAGTTTAACAGTTGTATGATTGGTAGAAGAGATACCACATACCAGCCTAGAGCACTCTGGCTGGGGTTTTCAGGGCAAAACCCTTACAAAAGGGTTGTTTCCTTTACATTTAAACAGCTGTTTGTTATTACCATCCTCTGCACAATGTGGAATGAATGTTTCTACCTCCTTTGGACGAGCACTGGGGTTGATAGTTCGGACAAAATCTCCTTCACAGGAGCAGGAGCAAGGTATGATAGGAGTCCCTAGGGGTCAGCTTTTGCTTCAAGTGAAGCATTTTGCACATCTATCCCTCTGCAACAAGAAGGAGATCTGTTTCTATTTCACTGCTATTTGAAAAGACACTAATTCACAGTGCATTCCCCCTCCCCATTCACCCCTTTATCAGAGGAGTGATAGATTTACTGAGCCAGGTCTTCATCTGGTGTAAATTGGCATTGCTGCATTGATTCCTGTGGGCCTGCCTTGATTTATGCCAGTTGAGGATCTGGTCCATTTTCATGATATTTGAACATCAATCCTTGCATTTCTTTTTCCCATCCGTAGGCTTTTTCTGTCACGCTTCTGAGAAGAAAACACAAATGAGTTAAGGGGCTGTCACCAGCCCAGGGAAGAATTTGCTATTCTTTCTTTGTGACTAGGGTCTCTCCTGTTAATTTCCATGGCAGGTCCTTCTCAAGTTTCTCCAAAACTTGTTACCATGTCCTCCTGAGGATGTCAGCTCCTGTTACAGACTGAAACATTAACAGGGGAAGTTATTAGCTATTCTCTTTACATACTGCCTTTCTTTATATCTGAATTAATAGAAGTATGAATGCTGGTCATCAAAAGAAAGAATGAGTTTTAGAAAGTGAAAATGACACTGACAAAAACAAAAGAAATCTGATCTCAGCAGAGGGGTCTACAGAGAAGAGGAACAAAGAGGTAGAAGATAAAAAAGAAAAATTGAGAACCTAAAGGAAAAGAAAAGAAAGAAAGGGGAAAGGGAAGAAAAAAGAAGAAAAGGGATGCTTGGAATGAGAAAGAGCAAACTAGTTCAGCAGAATTGAAAGCAGTCATGGTGCAGGCAGAAGGAAGAGAACTTATGAGACTTAAAAAGACTTTTCTTCCTCCCATTTGACTGAATAATATAAATACATATTGTTAAGCCTTGTTACTGGATGGCGTGTTTGCAAACATGTCTTTGATTGTTCAAAGCTGCACAGAAGTCCACATGCTCAGAAGCCAAATGCCACAGAAGAACAGTATCCTATACCCACACAAAGCCTGAACAGTCCCCTTTCACTTTTCCCCTCAGAGCCCAACATTCCTGCCCACTGTAGCAGTCAAAACCAGTGCTGGACATCAGGTGTGCATCTGGTGTGGCCAAATAGCTTCTGTTTGAGGAAGGAGCATAAGAGAACAAAGGAAGAATGAAGGGAGAAAAAACAAACAAACTAACAAACAAACAAAAAAAACCCCTGCCAAACAATCTTAAACAATCTTTTTTTTTCTTTTTTTGTTTTTCTTGGTTCATAATTGATGAAGTCTTGTTACAGCTCTCTTTAGGAAAAGGGTTTTTTGATCACTTCAAATACAGATAATTTTTGAAATCCCTTTTCTTCCATTCTGCTGATAAAATAAAAAGCTGAAGGGAGTAAATAATTAATGTGAATATTTTAACTATACTTATGCATCTACTTTCAACAGTTTAAGTAATTGATCTCCTCAGCCTGAGGCCAGACAGGCTCCTCTTAATGCATTTTATCTCTAGTTTGCTTGTTTGACACCTGTCTATCTCCTGTTTCAGGAAGTAGAGGCAGATAGATTAGCAGTGCTGTAATCATACAAGTGCTAAGGTTGAAAAAGACCTCTACAATCACTGAGTCCAATCATTGTAACCCAGCACAGCCCTGTTACCACTAAACTGTGTCTCCAAGTGCTATATCCACACATTTTTTAAACACTTGCAGGAATGATGATTCCACCACATCCGTGTGCAGCGTGTTCCAATGTCTGAACATCCTTTCAGCAAAGAAATGTTTCCTAACATCATTCAAGTTCCCGCTGTGCCACATGTCTTCTGGATGGTCATTCCTCTGGTCTGAGTTTCTGTTTTATCACAAGTACCATGGTGGTTTGCTACCTTCTAGGGAAAACAGGGAAGGAGTGTGAAAATAGAAGTGATAATGTGTCACAGGGGCCCTTGATTTAAGGTTGTTTTAGAGAACCAGTAATGACCATTGTACTTCTGAATAATGGGTGTAGTTTTATATTCCTCTGGCAGATTTTATCTATATCCTCCTTTTCTGCAGAATTCAGAGTGGATATCTCTAACCCATATTTCATTATGTGATTAATAACACTCGAGTAATTTATGTGAACACCAAATATGATAATGGAATATTCTCATGAAAATAAAAAACTATTGTTTTTGTGCTACCTTGAGTGCTACAATCCCTGTCTTAATATTTTACACCCTTATACACTTTAGATCAATGCTGGGAACATTTCAAGCAGTACAGCATGAAATTTCTGGTTCTTTCCTACTAGGGGATGATGGAAATTCCTCTTAGAGGGCTTCCCATGTGTGGCTATCTATATCCCTGTCTCTGTCTATGACACTTTTTCCCTAAAGTCTTCAGTTTAAAATGTATCATGTTGTTAAACTTTAAAAGAGAGTCTATGAGATTTTAAATTTTGGGTGGATTTTTTTTGCCATGGAGAAATAAGAATGCACTGCAATGTGTCTAAATACTTGAACCTTTAACCAAATTTATGGAAATATATTAGTGTGAAATTAAAGACATTGAGAGACACTCAACACTATCTTTTCCATGGCCATGGTTCCTTCATAATCTTGCTGGGTAATTCAAAGAGGGCATTAATGAATATTGAAGAGGGGTTATCTTGCCTTTTTTTTCTTTTTTTTTTCCTTTTTCAACTATTCGTCACAAGATACCAGATATTTATTTTTTCTGAACCTACTAATTGATGTAAATTTGTGTGATATCCTCCTGGGAGTCACTTACCTAGTATCACAGATGGTCTCTGGGGAGATATGGATCTCAGCTGCAGTCCTGTGAAGAAAAGGTAAGTGAGCCTCTACTGCAGAAGAGCTGTGATCAAGACACTATAATACAAAGAGAAAGAATCTCAGGACACCTGATACAAGCTGCATAGAATAATGAAATATGGAAAGGCAAAGCAACTAATGTAAATTATAAAAAATACACTCTTAAGACTGTTTGATACCTCCCTTTGAAGGTTTCAAATGAAAAGAGATAAAAGCTTGTTTGGAAAGTCCGCTTTTCAGACTGATTTTGAAAAAAAAATAGCTATTTTATTATACTCATCATGAAAAGTCTTCTTCAGAATTCCTATCTGTAGTATGTTAAAATAAAATTCAAAAATCCATAAACCTGCACTGTTTTTGTACGATCAGGAGCTGAAAGGATAAAATCAACTGGAGTTTTAGCAACCACAAATCATTATACTGATTAAAGAAAAGAAAAAACAAAACAACAACAGCAACAACAACTACAAAAAAAAAAAAAAAAGAAAATAGAAAAAGAAAAAAAGGAAAAAGGAAAAAAGGAAAAAGGAAAAAGAAAAAAGAAAAAAGAAAAAAGAGAAAAAGAAAAAAGAAAAAAGAAAAAAGAAAAAAGAAAAAAGAAAAAAGAAAAAAGAAAAATCAAAACCCCAAACAAAACTAGTGTCCTTTTAATAAATATTTAATTTCTAAGTAACTTTTCAAAATTTTAATATTTTAGATAAAATATTTATGACAGGGAGGGATGATTGTTCTTCATTAAATAAGCCTAAGAAATATTTTATTAAAGATTTTTAAAAAAAACCCCTTTCTATCTGTTTTTTTGTCTATTTCAAATTAGAGAAAACAAATTTGCATAATCATAAACTAATTTAGCAGTCTGTCCCCTGATAAGGGAGATGACCAGGAGCTATTGGGAATTCAGACCTTTTGACCCTTTATGTTTCATCTCCAAGATAAATTTTATTAATTAAAAACCTATTATTTCTTCTCAGAGCAATATTTAAAGCACAAACAAGAATTATGTTGATGGCTACATAGTTCCTCCCTGATTAGGGTTATTTTCATTTCATTTTTGTTGCTACCGAAGAAGCCTTTCACAGGATGTCTTAGTGAGGTGTTGACTCTGAGTTTGCAAATATTGCAAGTAATTTAGGTTTTTTCATATTCGGTTTGAGACAAGATCATCAAATGAAGCCAGCACTGGCTTCTGACTTACTTCAAGATATATGATAAGTTATTATGATGTGTCACTTAATCATACTCAAGGGTGTTAATATTTTGTGACATGTCAAGAATGAGGAGGTGCTGTAACTCAGAAGTTGCGTTCTGTCACAGCTGTCAAGCAGGACATGAAATCTGGTCCATCTGGTAAAATTTACTTATTTCCCTACCTAATTTAGGACCAACACTTCAATATGGCATTCCTGTACTACCCTAGAGAGGTATTGTGTTAATGAAGAAGTTAAGGAAAAGATTTTCAGTTTCTATACACATCACCTGTGAGTTTGGCCACTGAATTAGTATGTGCTCTTGTATGCACCAGATCTTTTCCCTCCACCATTCAGATGAAAAATCCATTTGTCAGAGCAAAAAAAAAAAGAAAAGGCTATCTCTCATATTTTCCTCTTGAAACCAATGAGTTACAGATTACACTGACACCAAGACTGTCAACATGGCAGAGAAGTACAGGCTAGTGCAACAGTACTACACCTCCACAGATAATGAAGCAGCAGAAGTTTTAAAAATAAAACTGTTACGAAGGGTTATAAATAAAGTTATTGTTCTTCCCCTTAGTACAAGACCCATGGAACAAACAGTGGAATTATTAGGCACTTGAATAAATATATATTTACTTTTTTCCAATTTTGTGTAACTCCTTGGCACAGGCCGTAACAGAAAACAAAAGTACACTTTAGCTACAAAGAAATTACATTCATTTCCAAAAAATGCATTTCTTATAAAGGCAAATTGTTGATGAATATTGTAGTAAGTCCTATTAGCAAGACCTAATTTCAATAGCATTTTAAGGCAATTTTAGGCAATGCCAATGGCTAATCCAACCATTAGGTGCTAATGCAATAAAAGGAGTGCAGAGGCTTTTTTCCTGGAAAATCATATTTGGTGGATGGGAGGACTGCAGGTACACAACATACTAATGCTCTTCATTAAAAGATTACCAAAATTTCTCTGGTAAGGTCAGTCCAATTCAGCAAACCCTTTTTGTGTGGTTAATAAGGAAAATTTGGTCAACCTACATAGCAGCTCTAGTATAAGCGATCTTCTCAGAATCATAGAAAACTTTGGGTTTGAACACACCTTAAAGATTATCCAGTTGCAATGTCCCTGTCATAGGCATGGTCTATTTCCACTAGACCAGGTTGCTTCAAGTCACCTCCAACCTGGCCTAGGACACTTACACAGATTTGTCATTAACAGTTTCTCTGGGCAAGCAGAGCCAGGGCTTCACCGCCCTCACAGGAAAGAATTGATTCTTAATATCTAATTTTAACAATTTTCTTTTAATTTGAACCTGTTTCTCCTTGTTCTGTTACTCCAGATCCTAGTAAAAAGACCCTTTCCATTGCTCTTATAGCCCCTTTAGGTACTGGAAGGTTCCAGAAGTTCTTCCAAGGGACTTCTCCAGGCTGAACAAAAAATTGCTCTCAGCCTGTCTCTGTTGCAGTGGTTGTCCAGCCCACAGATCATCTTGGTGGCTTCTCTGCACCTATTCCAGCAAGTCCATGTCTTTCCCAGGTTAGAACACTGCCTAGTAAAGACTGAGCAAAAAAAGTTGTAGAGCACCTCAGCAACTTCCACCTTCCAATTTCCTTTCAGAAAGGGCCCATGTTTTCCCTGGTTTTCCTTTAATCACCAACGTACCCAGAGAATCTTTTCTTGTTTTCCTTGACATAGTACTGTTCTAAATTTCAAATGTCTTTTAATCTTACTGTAGGTCAAAAAAAAAGTCCTAAATCTTTATGTTTTCCTGAGGCTATCAGTGCATTAGGTATGGTTCCACGTTTTCTTGTCTACACCCATCTCTCTTCCAAATACAATAACATAATAGAAGGAGGTCAGGGGCCAATTATTACAAGTAGTCACCAAGGTCAGAACTAGAAGTGATGGGATGAAACAGCAACAAAGGGGAAATTTTAGTTAATGATTAAGACAAAGTTTATAACTATTAGCATAGCTAGATCCATGGAAAAAAACTGCCAAGGGAAGTCACATCACTTTCACTGAGAAGCATTCAAGGGCAGACTTATAATCAGTCTCACAGTAATGTCTTAAGGAAAATTAATTCAGTCTTGCTGTGAAGCACAAGCACAAGACATGCCACTCACTAGGGTCCCTATTCCAACTGAAATGTTTCAGCACTGAATCTGTGCAAAAAAACCAATAATTCTCTGTTCCTATAAGAAAGAAGTTTGAGTAGAGAAAGCTGCCAATGTAATTGACTAATACTTTGCTAATGTTCCTAGCATGTCTGAGTGCCACTGTACGTAAGAGATTTTAAAGAATATTAACAGTGATTCTGCCCAATATTTATTATTTTTATCCATCTCAAACCACATTGCAAGCTTTGTGAAGCTCAATTAACCTATCAAACTTCACCACAGGAGCATGTTGTGCCCAGGTGGTTGTTGTGACAAAAGCATCTGTGTCATGAGAATTAAAGATTTATTTCTAAATCATAATAAATAGCTTGAAGCAGTGCCAAATTCAGGAGTGAGTTGAAAAAGGTTGAGTGTATCAAGGAAAATAGGTGTTATTTTAAAGGCAGATAGATAATTAATAGTGAACCCTTGATCCTCTGGCCCATGTCCTGAGAGATAACAGAGTTTGGCTTGAAGCAAAAATACATATAGCTGAACTCCTCATGGTCACTTTTCTACTTGGTTAAATCTTGGGCCAAACGAAGCATTGCTGACAGTGTAATTTCTTAAGCTCTCTGGATAAAGGAAAAACTCTTTCCACAAAGAAAGCCCTAAGGGTCCCTTATATAATTCCCACATTGAGTCCAAAATCCCTGTTTGAAGTAAGAAAAGAAGAGGAAACTCATTTAAAGAACACCCAGAGATGGAAAATACATCATCATCTTTGGTAAATAGCTCCCATGGTTAACAGTATTACTGTTTTAATCTGATTTTTGTTTTCAGTTTGAATTTCTGCAGCATTAATGACTGGCCATTGATCGCTTCTGCAACATTGTCTACAATGTTTTTTATGTAGATATTTGCAGACTAATCAAATCTTCACAGGTGTTTTACCCCCGTCAAGTCAAATCAAATCAAATACCAAATTCATATGGGATGAGTAAGAAAAAAAATCATCTGAATCCTGATGTGAAAATGTTGTTCAAAGGAAACGTGGATAAGTAGCCATTATAGCCGTGTTTTAAAAGTACTAATTATTGCATTAACCTTCTGTTTGTACAGTCAGTTTCAATTCTTGCTCTTCCCTGGATTTGTACTGGCATATTTGGTGCTTACACAACTTACACCCAGCTTACCAAGCAATCTAGAGAGCTCCAAGTCAGCCATCCACTCTGCTCATTATTTACTGCTGCACCCAAATTTATGTAATCTAAAAATGCTCTCAGATTATCTGTTTGGTTTTTTTTTTTTCTTTTCCCCATGTCCTTGTTAAAACTATTCAGTCATGATATGTATGAACCATGGCCTCGCTGGAATTCCAACAAAAGGAGTTTTTGAGGGCTGATTGCACTTTTTATATGATATTTTGGGATCTAGTATTCAGTATTTTCTTTGACAGCACAAAGTAATCTATATTAATTATTCAAACCGAGAATTCAAGTACCAACTACCTCTTCAAATTATTCTTAGAAAAGTGTTGTGACTTATTCTTGCAAAAGTGTTTTTCTAATATGACAACTTTTGTCTGGGACTTTGAAGTTTTATATGAATATCAGTCTTTCCAAGTTATGATGACTAATGTATTAAATTGAATTTAGTGTACTTCACAATGTCTGGTCATAAAAAATCTTTTTTCTTGGTTTTGGGGGTGGCGAGGGGCGTTATATGACAAATACTTTTTTCCAGCATTCTTCAAATGACTTTATTTTCCAGGAACAAGTTAAGTGTACATGAGGAGCATGAAAGGTGTCAAAGGAAACTTTTATTCTGGCTATTTCACAGCAGCAGTAGAAGCCAATGAAGGAGTACCCAGAAACAGCAGTTTTGGTAAGCTCCAAGGTTAGACAGTATAAAAGCAAGTCTGGAAAACATAGACCAATTAATGTAGACTATCCTTTGACCAGGAGAGGGAGAAGTTCTTCCTTCCCTTTCATTGTAAAAATCCTAACCTTCTTTTTAGCCTAGAGCAGAGGAGATGGAGAGAGGATCTTATCACTGTGTGCCAATGTCTGGAGGGAGGATGGATCCAGGCTCTACTCACTAATGCCAAATACTGGAAGATCACAGAAATTGGCAGACTGGAAGTTCCATGCAAATTTGAGGAAGAATCTCTTTAATGTGTAGGTGACTGAGCACTGGAACAGATTGCCCAAAAAGGTTGTGGACTCTCCTTCCCTGTAGATACTCCAAAGACACCACAGTCCTGAGCGAAGTGCTGTAGGGGACCCTACTGGAGCAGGGAGGCTGAGGCAGATGAGTTCCAGACCCTCCCAACAATTTAGACACATAAAAAAAATCTGCAGCACCAAGTTTTTAAAATGTAGGTAAAGCAACACTGTGAACAGAACAATTATGCTAAAATTGAGAGACTGGACACCGATCAGCAATGTGACAATTGAACCCATTGATTCAGACAAAATGCTGTTGCAAACATTCAAAAGACAGTGAAGGGAAAGAAGAGGAGGAAAAGAAAGAGGGGATATTCATTTTTATCATATTAGGATTGATTTAAAGATTGTTTGGAAGCTACTTTCATTTTCATTTTAATATTATTAGGAGATGGCAGCATGTAACAGGCTTTGACACTGAATGCTATGCTTTGCATCAGTTGCAGAAGATGCCTGGGGGAGCAGGGGGGAGCAGGGAGGAATTGATCAGATTCTTTTTTCATATGGGAGGGAAAAGTTTTGTGACATTTACAAAGTCAACTGTCACCTGAACAACAAGCTGGAAGACAAGTTTCTACATTTTGTGCTTTGTGTCTTATTTTAACCCATGCACAACCATTTCTCTTGGCCTGGAGTTAAAGAGAACACACTACTTAAAATGGTGAAGTAAGAAGCTACTTGCTCTTATTCATCCATTATCTCTCTCTTCTATGATTCTATCTCCTTTCATTCAATGTTTTACTGTGTTGTTCACTCCACCTCACACTTCTTGTCACAGTGTTTTTAGATGAAAACAAGCATTTGTACCTAGACTTTCATTAACTTGCCAGCCTCTAATAAAACCTTGCCAATAGTTATTAAGGCATTTTGCAAATAACTCTTTTAATGGGATTTGAGATTTATGACGTGTCTTATTTGGAGGGTTTTATTATTTTTTTGATGGGGAAATCAGACAAAGAGAGACATAGAATCTACAGACAGGTGTTAAATGGTGAAATAGTGAAATAACAGTCAAACAGGAACTGCTGTATCCCAAGTCTAGGCTTTGCAGCAATTTATCAACATACAGCAAACCATTTATGTTAACAGTATGGCTGGACTATGTGTTTTTAAGGACACTGCCTTTAAATTCTATCTCTTTTTTTTTTTTCCCAGTTGCAGCTATTTCTTCATCCATTTAATCCTAAATCCCTGAGCAATCTGTGCAGTCATAGATCATTAAAGGCTGATCAAGGTTACACAGCTTGAGGAAGAAAGGAGGTAACTAAGGATCATAGAATTATAGGACTGTTTAGGTTGGAAAAGACCTCTCAGGTCACTGAGGTAACACAGCACTGCCAAGTTGCCACTAAACTACCTCCCCAAATGACATATACTCACTTAAAAAACAAAACAAAACAAAAAAACAAAAAAAACCACAAAAAAAAAAAAACCAAAACAAAAAAACCCAAACAAACAAAAACAAAAACAAAAATTCCAAGGACAGTGACTCCATCACTTCCCTGAGCATTCTATTTCAATGCCTCTAATATAAAATCTTAATTTCCCCTGCCAAAATGTGGGGCTGTTTCCTTCCACCTTGTCTCTTGTTACCTGGGAAAAGAGACTGACTTCCACCTAGCTACAATCTCCTTTCAGGTTTAATCTCTGAGATTTGTTTGTAAGAGAAGAAGACTGTAGAAGAGCCTAAACCACTGAAGACCCAGCCCAGGTATGATGCATGTGTAACTGTGCAATACCTCATGTTCTCCTGTAGGTTTTAATTTCCTGCTTTTCGTGTCTTCTTAATGCAGACCTTGATGCTTCATCTGGACGTCAGCTTGGGCTTTACTATTTGAATTGAGTAGTGCTACATTTGGAGTCCCCAGTGGAGACAGGGGATGGAAGAGACAATCTCGAATCTTTGTGTTAACATCATGGCCAATTGAAAGCTGGGAGAGGGCACAGATGGACCCCAACTCCCCCCAGAAAAAAACCCAGTTGAAATGAATACAGCATAAGCAGTTGGAATCTTCTTAAAGTCATTAATCTTCTCTTCTTTCCTGAAATATGACATCTAGGACAACAGATACATTCATGACCCCTCACCAGAGCTTGTCTGCAGCTGCTTCTTGCTTTAAATGCAGAGCAGCCTCTTTGGTGACAACACTGTGCATGGCAAGCAGAATAAGAAATCAGTCAGTTTACAGATCGATGGTAGATTTCCAGTTGCATCCCAGCCTGGGGGAACACGCATGTTTCTGCTAAAGTCAAACACCTTCCCAGAGGGAGCCTACATGTCTCATTCTCTCATGGAAATCATAGGTCTCATCAGTGAAGCAATTCAGTATGTCTCAAATATTTCAAATTAGACAGGACAGCTATAATATTTTTCTTTTTCTTCTTCCCCAGAGGAGGGAAATTGTTTTATTTGCTGAGCTGCATCTATGTCTCTTTCTCTACAGGTATTTATGTGAAGAAATTATTGAAGTAGAGTTGAGTTTTGCACTTGGATTTGAATGTGGTTTGTCTGACATCATGACCAGGCTAGAAAACAGCACAATCTGAAGGAACTCGCTGGTCAGACAAGACAGGGATAGAGTGAACTATTATTGTATGAGTGGTGGATAGAAGGCTGACTTCTTATCTTAATTATTTCTACATAACCCAGATGCCTGGGAATTTTGGAGATCAGAAACAATCTATTGCGGTCAGTTGCTGGCAAGATTTATTTTCTCCTGGGTGGATGACACTGTTAGCAGGTTGAATATTCATAGTTAGGTTTACCTTCTCTCCCATTTGGCTTAGTTTAAATTAAAATAATCAACTCCTAGTGTTGACTTCTTCCTACAGGTAGGATTTGCTTGTGAGTATCATCTGAAGAGGAATGTATGGCTGGAGCCATGAAGGTCTAGACCCTGCAGTAGAAGGGATTACAGCCTACTGTGGTTGACTTGTGAATAAATAAGTTTTCTGCATTCCGACTTTGAAACAAAAGTGTTGTTGTCTTATCTGCCTGTTTATATTACAGACTAAGGCATTTAAATTTTGTTTGGACAGTCCCCTGTCCTTAGCAGTTTTCAGGGAGTTAATGTGTTTTATAATTCTAGGTACCTGTTTTTCTTCTTCAGATGTGATCCTTGGGGTCATAATCTGGGCTGTGCTTCCACTGCAGAGGGCAAATACCTAATCATAATTCCAGTGGATCAGTCAGGATAAAGTGTCTTGTGTTGCCAGCTGCTTCACACTGCAGTAGCTTCAAAATCTGACCTAAGTACCTTGAGTTGTTTTTAGTTACAATACTCAGAGAAAATCTCTGTGATCACTATTAAACTGAGTGAGTGGTAAGAATCATATTCTGATCTTGAATAAGATCTAGCATCTAGCTGATCAACAACGAGCTGATTGAAGCTTCACCACTGCAGAAATAGTTACTTCAAGTTTATGCTCTTGTAACCTAAACTGCAGTCTATCCATCTGACTTTATTCCTATAAGAGTCAATCCTCTTTACATTTACAGTTTACATGACATCCTTCCCTTCAGATGACTTTTGTTCTACACTGAATTATTGCCTTTAAATGGAGCAGAATTAGTTCAGACTCTCTCAGTCAAAGTTCATTACAATTGCGTTACAAACCTCATCTGCAGAGACATCCAAGCAAATGTAATCATTTGTGCTCCTAGCAGTCTGAATTTAAAAAGTCTATAAATAATTATGATTGTGCTAAGTAACTAGAGCAAAGGCTGTTCAGGATAAGTTTTTACGGCTCTGGGTCAGATCTGTTGTAGGTGTAAATTGAGGAATAGAGTAAGACTTACACTAGCTAGGGCATGTAGCAAACCTTGACAGTGAGTCTAGTTCCTAAGAGCAGGCACAAAAGCCTCAAGCCAGCTGTTCTCTCTGGTTTATCATGAGCCACCACCTTGGATCAGAGAAGAGGGGCTGAGATGTGCTGACATGTGATGAGGTTTATTAACTGCAGGTGTAAGATTCAAGTGTGTTGGCCCCAGAGGAACTTCACAGTCTGTGGTGACACCAGTGGGATTACAGCAGCAATACATGTGGCCCACCACCTTTCAGATCCATCAGGTAAAGTAATAGTAATAGTAATGACACTGCAGGTAGATTGCTAAAATTGGTTGCCCACATGGGAGGACTAGGAGATGTTCATAGCTTCATGTCTCTGTTTCTTGCCCATGTTTTTCTTGCTCTTTCCTTGGTACTATGCACTTTCCATTTGCTGCTTTTCCCCATAGTACAAATCTCTTCCCTCAATTTGCTCCCTTGAACCTCATTTTCTGCTATTTTAACTTCTACTCTTAGCACTATCTATGCTTCATCAATAAATTTCTCCTACTCATTTATCACTTTTTCTCTCTACCAAGAAGCCCTTTTCCAGTGTGACGTCCCAGCACACTTAATCACAACATGGGCTATGGAGATGCCTTCCCTCAGTGTGGTGGGCACAGAACAGAGAAAAATTTGTGGCCAGCAATAGCAATGAGTAAACCACTCCAATGATCATTAGAATGATGGAATGGTATGTTTAGCACATCTGAGAGGTTTTAAGCCACTTCAGAACATTATTAAGGAATTGCAAAGTTGAAGGTTGCACCTGGATCACCAGACTCAGCTTCTATCTGCTCTGGAAGGTTGGTTTGTTTTTGTTTTTTTTTTTTTTTTTTAGGAAAGCAAACAGCTAAACCTGCAGATTGCTATGAAGTGCCAAACATGTTTCGTCCCTTTTCCAGCTATTACTTTCCATTTGGGCCAATAAGGGACACAAAAAGACAGTTATGGGTTCAATAGCTCTTGAATTTACCATGCCATTATATTCAGTCCTTTGGGTTTCCTTCTTCTTTTAAATGATATGGCTCTAACAACTCATTTACATAGGAGTTTTGTTTTGTACATCTTCTGAAGCTCACTGTACATAATTTTGCAAGAAAAAAGGCAGAAAAGAGTTAATCCTCATATTTATACACACACACAGAGACAAAAACCCTGTTTATAGATCTCCATGCATGTGTGTATAAGTGTATCTTATCTTTCCAGAGCTCTGGGCTGAAAAAGCTTCACTTTGGCTTGATTTATAATACCTTTTATAAGTAGTAACACCTTTTACTCTTTATGAAAAATATTATATATATTGTCTTTTTAATCAAAATCTCCAGCTCCAGGATATTTTCAATGGGTGATGTATGCTGAACAGAATTTGGCCAGCACAGCATTCACAACTCTTTATTGCACATACATTAAAACTATTTAGAGATTTTCAATTTAAAAATATAGTATTCATTAAAGATATTTAATTCTTTATATGACATATTTGTAAATTAATAATGTGCTGTATACAGTGCTGTGTTCTCTCAAACTGAAACCATATGGATTCTTATCCACTTCCTAATTTATAATAATAGTAATAAAAAATCTTATTTACACAACCTGGAATTCACAAGAAGAAACATATGGATATTACGTGATAAAAGGAAGTCTCCCTGTACAAATAAAAAATATTTCTGTAAAACGCAGGATCATTTTAAAGGGAGAATTTTTATCCAAAACAACAAATATAAGTCAGGATCTACATCAAATTCCTTCCAGTCCTTTAAATGCACTTTTGTTTCCTTTGTTTACCAGAGACTGAATTGGGCTGGAACTGTATGTAATAATCAGAGACATCTAGTGGCTGTCTGACAGACTGCAAACAAACATCATCACATCCCTCTCCTCACAAGCCTCCGGACTCACAAACAGCCTTAACTCTCCTCGTGTTTTAAGGCTCCCTTTTCCCAGTCCTTTCAAATGGGGCACTAGGGATTAATATTATTTCCCCACTGATGGAATATGGGTGATGCTTCAGAGATACCTTCCTATAGTTCTCTCAAGAGAATATTTAGAGATCCTCTTTCACTTTCCTTGGCCTGGGTTTTGCTTAATGTATTCCTGTCTAATCACTTACTGTGTACTTCTGCAAACAAACAATTAAAAATATAAAGGCTACACTGAAGCAATTGATGCTTATTTTGACCCAGAAAAATAAAACAGTGGAAGTATACACTGTGTAGAAATTATAGCACTAATGTTACTTCCAGAATGATAAAAATCTCTCTGGTTGCCAGTTTTGTCTTCCTTTGTAGCTTCCCTGATATGCTACTGCTCATGAGAAGAGCAAATACAAACAGAATTTTTCCTTGTTTTTCTTCCACTCACTCTTACCCTGTCCCCTCCCTAGACACAAAATTCGCCAACTTTTTTTCCCAGGTTTTGTTGGGCTCTGAGGGTTTTTGTTGTTGTTGTTGTTTATTTGTCTATATATTTGTTTCCTAAGGGTCTATAGTAAGGAAATTTTCTTCTTAAAAACCGCAGTCTTCCCTACCTTGACAGGGCAGGTGCCAATACACACCTTTAGACAATACATAACTAATCCTGCATATCATATTTGTCAATTTTAATTTCCACATCCCTCACAGAAAATATATATTTTTAATAAATAATATTTTTAATATTTTGCTTTGTTTGCTTTGTTTTTGTTTTTGTTTTATTTTACAACTGCTTATGTTAAAAATAACAAATTATTTTAATCAGTTTATTGTTTGGGGAAAAAAAATAAAAACATGAAGGAATTGTTTAGAAATTAACTTACAGGGAATTTTCTTCTTTCTTCCTAAAGAAATTTTTTTTCAATGGACCAGCAACAGGGCCACAAGTAGTGAACCCCTTCTGCATGATCCATTTCTACATTTATAGAGGAAGAAAACAGAAGCAAAGCTCTGGAGACAGTGATATCTGGAGAGGATAGAAACTCCTTGTTTGAAGCAGCTGGTGCAGTCAGACCATAAGTTTCCATCCAGTTAAATCCCTGCCTTCCTTTAAAACAAACAAACTCCAAAATCACTCAGAACAAACACACTCCCTTCCAAACCAAGTCAAGGCAGCAAGAAAATACACAATAGAAAAACATCAGGCAATTAGACTTCTAAAGTCAGTTTAAACACAGGAACAGCAGATCAGCAAACACTTCCTTCCCCTCATATGGAAAATAAACACGGGAGGCAGCCACAGTTGCTTGGGCTGGCAGTCCTGGAACCCAGCTTCCCAGGGGAAGGAGGGCCATGTCTCTCCCATGACATATGGTTCTCTCTCTGCCTGGTTTCCTGACTGGGAAAGAAAATATTGATATAATTCTGCTAATTAGAATTGTCTACATGCTTTTCTTATTATAGTTGTGTTAGGTAATTATATTTTATTGGGCAGTTGGGGTAGGAAACAGCTCGGCAGAATAGGATGTGGAATGGGCACGACCAACTGGTTGACCATGACACAACACTGTTCTTGCAGCAAAGAAGGTCAACAGTGTCCTGGGCTACATTAGACAGAGCCAGTGGGTTGAGGAAGGAGATCCTTTTCTGCTTAACACTGGTGAGACATCTCTGGAGAGCTCTGCAATCCAGAACATGAGAGACATGAATACATTAGAGTCTAGCAAAGCACTATCCAGATGGTCAAGGGTTTGGAGAACAACATGAGCACAGAGAGGCTGGAAGAGATGATGGCTGTTCACCCTGGAGAGAAGACAAAGGAGGGATTTGGGGTTTTATTATGTCTTTGATAAATTCTTAGTTACTTTAAAAATATGAATTTAGGTTATTCCCGGAGATGCCCAATGGAAAAATGAGAGAAAACACAGGGAAGATAAATAGTGCTGTCTCAGTTTCTGCATCAGGCTAAAGTATAATATACATCTTTAATTTTAGACTTAGCTCAAGAGGGACGTCTCTGCTCTCTACAATTACCTAAAAGAATGTAGTAGACAGGTGAGAGTCAATCTCTTTTCCCACATAACAAGAAATAGGACAAGAAGAAATCTTCTCAAGCTGCACCAAGGAAGATTTAGACTGGATATTAGGAAAAGCTTCTTCACTGAAAGGGTGCTCAGGCATTGGAACAGGCAGCCCAGGGAAGCAGTGGAATCACCACTCCCTAGAAGTGTTGAAAAAATATGTGGATAGGGTATTTAGAGTCACAGTTGGTGGTAAACTTGTCACTCTGGGTGAATGATTGAACTCGATTGTCTTAGAGGTCTCTTCCAGCCTTAATAATTCTGTGATTCTGGTGAAAAAACTGTCTTGCACAATGCTAACAACAAGAGCTTTTTTAATAGATGTAGCAGGCTTCACTTTTTACAGCATGCCATACACAACAGTACCACTTACTTAAAATAGAAGATGCAAAAACAATTGTATATGCTGTCTGAAATATTCCTACAGTCCTATATGAAGCAGGCAGGACAGGGTTAGCATTTACATAATGCATTTGCAGTCCCAAACTTCTACTGAACTTGCTAAAATCCCTTTTTTTTTTCCAAAATGAGCACTGTAGGGTCATTTACTAAGGCTGAGGAATCATAGAATTACAGAATGGTTTGCAAGGAACCTTAAAGATAATCCAATTCTAACTCCCTTCCATGGGGTAGGTCATCTTCCACTAGATCAGGATGCTCCAAGCCCCATCCAAGAATCCATATGGTTGTTTTCCAAGTTTTGGGGGGGTTTCCAACCTTTTTCACAAGCATCTAAACATCTGTGCTGTAACATAACTAAGGTAAGGGAGCATTCACAGAGCTTTTATACTGGAGTTAGACCATACTTGTCTCATCTAAAGCTACTTGGAGGAATAATGTTGCTGATGT
Source organism: Cinclus cinclus (assembly GCF_963662255.1). Taxonomy (NCBI): domain Eukaryota; kingdom Metazoa; phylum Chordata; class Aves; order Passeriformes; family Cinclidae; genus Cinclus; species Cinclus cinclus. The sequence continues at coordinate 79,015,106 of NC_085084.1, read as the reverse complement.
GAGTAAACATATAACAGCAGTTTGCGTTTACAGGACTACTTCTACAGATATTTCTTCATTACACTTTGGAAGTCATACTCAAGCCAGAAGGCTCAAGTAATTTCTAAAACAGAAGAAAAGAAACCCAACATCATCTTACCTGTTGCATTCCTATAATAGAATATAAACCCGAGCTCAGAAGTGTGCCTTCTTTTACAGCTTCCTGCTATCCCTCCTTGCTTTTCAGTAACTTCCTACAGACAATTGTGTGAATAAACCAGTGATGCACCTACGTCTCAATCCAACTGGACAAGGTGCTTCACTTCAGCATCTGGAATTGAAGCAGACTCTGCCTTAATGTTTTTTTAGTTTTCATTCAACATTGCAAAAGCCCGTTTTCAACAGGCAAAAAATTCACAAGCTAAATTTTGTGCATGAGGTGAAATACCTGTCTGAACAAGTTTCTTTTATGTGTTCTGGGTAGTCACAGACAGCAAATACACAGGGTCATATTGCAATGTAGATAGTTCAGTTTCCTAAGAGTGTAAACAAATGCTAACTGAATTTACAAATTACACCTTGTTCCTTTATTTTAACAGATAAATTTATTTCTCGAACAAAAGATTATGCAAGAAACTTTTGAAATACTTATTTTGGTATGCTTAATGCAAGAGCAAGCCCTTGATATTTGCCACCTATAGAGGGGAAAACTGGTAGCTGTAAGCTGCAGTTATGATGAAAATTAATTCTTTAAACAAATTCAGATGACTGGTGTGTACTAATTGCTTTCAAGCATTAGCCTGATAATACTGGCCTTTTACCTGCCATTTAAACCATGTTATGTAGAAGATCTGGGGGGAAAAAAAGGAAAAAAAAAAATAACAGTCCTTGCCTCAAAGAATAGACTATTGGACCTCTAGGGCACCTCAGCTGTTCTGTACGATGAAATAAAAGTACAAGGCACCTCAAAGAGTGTTTTCAGAAAGAAAAGTCAAAGGATGAGAAAGGAGAAAAAAACCCACATTGAATACTGAGGTTTGTCAGAAAACCTTGGCCATATGTCAAACTCAAGCTCCTGATCAAGACTGCAGGTAGCTGCTTCAATCACCTGGTATATGGTAGCCAGGACCCCGCATCAGGGGCAGTCTCATACATCTCTTCTTTGAATTAAATGCATATGGCTCACTTCTTTTTAAGGGAGGCAAGAGGTGTTTTACCACACACCTCTCTTCGGATCTCTCACTGGCTATGACATTCTCCACAAGCCCAAAATTTCCATTCCTGTACCCTGACAGAATGCAACTTCCCTGCTCCTCTTGTTGTGCTGGGTGGACTGAGAGGATCCCCAGGTGCCCATAGTTTTAGGTTTAGATGAAAGTAAGATGGAATTTTATTATGTGAAAAATTTTTACAAAAATCCAAAGACACAAAGGAAAATGCTTTTATGTAGCTTGGTTTAGAAAGGTATGTGTATGTCAGGAACTTAGAAGAAGATTTTAAATATAATTCCCTTATAACCACTGCTGATTTTGATTACCCAATGAGACAGATACGTAGATTTATTATTTATTTTATGTTACTTTTTAATGAACTGTTTTTTGTCTTTACTGTAGAAAGAAATTTTTGCTTAATATTTCACTTTCTTTTGTTCTACATGATGTGTATGAGGGTCTGAAGTAGCAGTGATTTCCTTGGTTTGTCTGCAGGTTTTACTGCAGATAATGTAATACTCCCACTGATGTGTCAGAAAACTTCACTGTGGTACATGACATACAACTACTGTGCCAAAATATGGCCCTTGAAATGTGAGGCAGGAGAATACAGAAAAGGGGAGAAAGAAGAAAATAAGAAGGGGAAAGAAAAAGAGAGAAAGAGAGAAAGTGAGAGGAAAGGAAGGATTCCAGGAAGGAAGGATTCCAGGAAGGAAGGATTCCAGGAAGGAAGGATTCCAGGAAGGAAGGAAGGAAGGATTCCAGGAAGGAAGGAAGGAAGGAAGGAAGGAAGGAAGGAAGGAAGGAAGGAAGGAAGGAAGGAAGGGAGGGAGGGAGGAAGTAAGGAAGGGAGGGAGGGAGGGAGGGAGGAAAGAAGGGAGGGAGGAAGGAAGGGAGGGAGGAAGGAAGGGAGGGAGGGAGAACCAAGACATGTAACTGATTGGTCAGTGTAGACTGCAATTTCATTTGGGTCTCATAGCAATTCATTCCCAGTATGGCAAATATAGTGTGAATGAATAAGTTCTAGGAGAAATTATGCACAGCCTGATAAAAGTGAATCAAAATGCTTATTGTGATTAAAAAACTTCTGTTGTATTTCATGGGCTACATTCCTGTAAATAATGCAAGGCTGGCACTAATGGGATAATGCCCATTTACACATCTGCAGTCACTTGTATCTGTTAGACCATAAATTTACCCTAAGGTGTGGTATATAACTCAAATTTGGTATTTGGCAAATGGAATTGCACAGCCAGAGAATTACACAAGTTTTGATCTTTGAGAGTACAAACAACTCAGGCAAGGCTGTAATAGAGAACTCTAAGATATATCTACACCAATGTATATCTAATTCAACTTGCCATCCTTTGGAGAAGACTGTAGTTAACTCTTCATGCCAAATTCATGGGTTTGTTCTTACCCTTCTTTCTGGTTTTAGATATTAAAATGGATTCCGAGACACTAAGCTTAGAAAACAAAAGATTGTCTTACAATGCATTTTGTGCTGATGTCTTTTATATCTTACAAAAGAAGAAGGGTGAGGAAAATATAGGAAAACAAATTATTGGCCTCTTGTTTCATTGTTCTCTTTCCTTTCACTTCTTTTGCTTTAAGTATCACCCCAAACCACTGACGGAAGGGGCTAGAAGGGTTAAATTCCTTCCACTTCACCCGGTCTCTCTTGAAGCTGGAGTTACACTCATCAAGGATCTAGCATGGGGAGGGATGGATTTCTTCAGACAGCCCGAGGGCTCCAACAGCAGCCTTCGCTTTCAATCAATGTCGAGAGGCACGAGTGGAAATTCATTCAGCAAACAGTCGGAGGTCTTCGCCTGTCCATACAGCCGCCTGGCACACAATCCCAAGCACAAACTGGTGGCGTCTCAGCTGGAGATCTGACATTTTGCCGAACCACTGTTTGCTCGAGAACTGATAATTAAACACTCCTTTTCCTTTAACAAAAAAGGATAAAAAAAAAAAACCAAGATAGATAAAAAAAATTTAAGTCAACTCTGGTGGTAACCTTGAAGGCTTCGTTTTGTCAAGGTCTCAATATATGCCAAAATATATTTTGTTCAGGAGTGGTCCTGGCGGTACAATTGCCTTTTCTGTTACCTGAGTGTATTATTCTGACTGTTTTCATTTGACTTGCCTCTAGGATGCTGTGCTGTTCTGGCAGAGAGATCTGTGCGCTGGCAGAGTTCATGAACTCACACTTGCAAGCTGATCTTTGCCCTGTGTATTTCTAAATATTTTGGTATGTATGTAACATGACAGAATGTGACTTTGCACTGAAAAGCCAGATAGACACAAAGGGGAAGAAACATCTCACATCCCCTCCTTCCTCCATGTCCCCCCCTCCTCCAATCCTGTCAAGTTTTATTATGCTCAGAAGGCAACCAGGTGAGTCATAATATTTAACCAATATTGGGGGAAGGGAGAGATTTTAATTAATTTCATTACACATTAACAAAGTCCAGCTCATGACACAGTGGAAGTCTATACAGCCTTTTGTAGACAGATGGGTGCTTACCCTCTCTGTCCTCTGATTTTGCTGGATGAGGTGGAGATGTATTAACACAGCTTATTAACTGTTCTGCAGCCCTACTTAAACTCTAATGCCACTGTAAGACAAGCCAAGTAATCCATAGTTTGAAGCTGGCTTTGTCAACTCATACTGAAAGGCACTGGTGTGGGATGTTTTTTTCAATTCTACATATATTACCTATTCTACCTATTACTGTAAATTGTAAGCATATCTGGAGATGTCTCTTAAAGCCTAAGAAAAACAGCCCTGGAATTCTGTATCATCAGATGTCACCTGGCTCCAATCAGAGGCAGCTTGAAGCCTTGTTCTGATGCAGAAAAAGTAAACAAGCCTAGATACTGAAAGGGCAGAGGCAACAGATATACTCCATAATTTCACATCAGGAAAGGATAATGGTCACAGAAGAGGACTGGAGAAGGGATTCTACCCTCTGAAAAAATTTCTTATTTGTGCCATCTTTGACATCTCTACCTGAAGGTGGTCTTGGTCCACTGATTTCAGTCTTACCTCTAAACTCTTTTCTTTCTTTCTTTCTTTCTTTCTTTCTTTCTTTCTTTCTTTCTTTCTTTCTTTCTTTCTTTCTTTCTTTCTTTCTTTCTTTCTTTCTTTCTTTCTTTCTTTCTTTCTTTCTTTCTTTCTTTCTTTCTTTCTTTCTCTCTTCTTGCTCTTTTTTTTTGGCTTACTTTTCTTTTTCATTTTTTTTTTCATTTTTTTCTTAATTTTATTTTGAAACTTGTGCAAAAAGAAAAAAAAAAAAATCCATTCCCAAAAGGCCACCTCATAAAGAACAGGCCTTATGCCTGTACTCCAGGTCTCTTAGAGATGCCAGGTGAGACCTAGCTCAAATTTCATTTCTCTGTTAGGAAATTTCTACACAACGGATGTGTAGCTAAATCTGAGTCTGTAAGAAGGAATGACTTTTATGTTGTACCAGGTTGTAAACAGAATCTAGAGAGGCTCAGAATTCCTTGTGACTAGGCAGAGAAACTGGCCTAAAATTTTTGACAGAAAAGAGTCTTATGGTATATGCTCTTCTTCTTCCCTTTTAAAAAAATTTTTGTAGGCAAAACTATCATTGAGCCATTGCTATCCACATCTCACTGCATTTTCCTCTGTAGTTCGATGTCTTTTGTTGCATGAACAAGCCTAAGGCCAGTGCAGGCAATTTCTGTAGCTCTGCACTTCCTCAATTAAACTCAGAGTACAAAAAGCTCCAAGGTCAAGCAATGGAGTCCAGCTTCATGCTAAGAGTCATATTAAACTAAGTAGCTAAATTAAACAACAACAACAACAACAAAAAAACAACAACAAAAAAACCCCAATCAAAATTAAGTAAAAAAAAATTAAAATAAATTCTGCTTAAGTGTTGAACTCTGAATATCTTTACCCTGGACCAACAGAGAGAGCAGGAAGTCTCCCAAACTTTGACTACAGGCTGCTGCAAAACCTCTGCTGCTCCTCTCTGATCATCCAGAGGCAGCAATCCCACTGAGGAAGCAGAAGTGGGAGTATTCATCTGTGTTGCCAGTCTGGGGATGAACCAGTTGGGTGCTGGACTTTACTTTTCCAGACAGTAGTTTTCTCCTCTTCTGTTAACTCCTCCACTTGTCAGATCAAGCAAGAAGCATTAGAGAGACAGCACTTCAGGGAAACGTAACCTAGGCTTGTGCCTTCTGGTCAGGAAAGCTTCTGCACACAGCATTTTTCAGGGCAGTTCTCTGAGATGCTCTGAAGACAGCAGCCAAATTTTTGTGACCATAGCTCTCTGAGACTGTAATCTTATCCTTAACCCATTAATTGGGAAATCCAGATGCCTGAGCAAATAAAATCAGAGGCACATCATCAAAGAGCAAACTAATTAATACTATTTACAAGATATACACTCAGAAGTGACCATCTATACTTTTATCGTTTTTTAAAGAAATTTTAATTGGGTACATTCAGTATGCCAGAAAGCACTGAGGGCAACTGAGCCCTTTTACCCTCCACCACCCTCTTGCAGAGCCAGCTGTCTCTGTCCTCTGAGCAGATCAACCAGCTCTTCTGCTTGGTTTTCTCACATATCACATCCCTCTGTGATGCTGCACACAGAACAAATAGCAGCAGTGCTCTAAGCTAAACACACCTTGTCAAGTGAGTAGCATTACATGTAAGGATTGATTTGTTGGTGGAGGTATTGCATATAAGAAGACATGGAAGCCACAACCAGGGTTAACGAGTTTCCACGTGGGAAATTTATTAACAACACAGTAACAAAAAGATTATTCTTGTTGTTGTCTCTCAGATCCCAGCTACTGCAGATTTGGGTTGGCCTCAAAATTTCCTGGGATGAGACATAGAGAGGGTTATATTTATACAGTCCTTGCACCTCTTCCAGGCAAGTGCTTCCAGCAGGTAGCTGTCTCTTTGGATATTAATGTTCACATACCCTCATTTTTGTTGTCAGCTGCAGCCTTTAGCAACCCGCCTCTGGTGATAACCTTGTCAGTTCTCCCTGGACAAGCTGGGAGAGTTGTTTTCTGAATAAGAGCTGCAGTGACATCCCCCAACTTTGTGAGAAAGGTTGCTGGTGGTGCACAAGTGGCACCCACTTCTCCCCTGACACTTAATGTCTGGCACCAGTGCCAGAATATTGAGATTTGAAGGAGCACTATGTTCTAGATAAGACAGTGAATTGTGACTTGTTTTAGTACAGGTCCTTTCACACTGGCAAAAGTAGAATGGAGTCGGGTGCTCAACCAGCCTCTTGGAATGACAACTGGATGAAAACGTATTGAGATCTTTACCAAACACTCCATCTCTCTCAGCATGGAAGCTGCCTTTGGTTCTCCCTTTCCAGAAGGAGAGGGAAGTTAACATAAGTATTTGACCAAGTTTGCACCAGGTATTGTGTAATGAATGGGTTCATATTTGGAATTGACTATATATTTGTAGGAGAGTGGATTTGATTGAAAAGACCCATCATTTCCACCCTCAATATTTATGATTTTAGAAGATTCTTATGGTTAAATGAAAGGTGACCTAACAATGGGATAGCCCCTAAAATTTATAAGTAGATGTCTATTTTTAATGTCTTTTTTTGGGGTTTTTTTTTGTTTTTTTTTTTTTTCTTTAATTGCATCTTGAATTTTTGGGGTTTTTTTTGAAAGAGATGCATGACTTTAAATACCCCAGAACTCCACAGACCTTGGGAAACATTTTTAGATGGATAAATTTAGTTTTAAACCAAAGCCACTGAATAAAAATGTTGAATGATATTGTAAGAGACCCTCCTTCTTAGGAAACTGTAGCATTAATACACAGTTTATTTTTCACATGGATTCTTTAGAGAGAAAAAACTTCATATTAATGCCTGTGTGGTAAAGAAAGTAGGATTCATGTGACTTTGACTTCTGAGGCTGCAAAACATCTTGGAAATTTTTGTACGGTGTAGCGTGAGACTCGATCTGGAGCAACAAGCACATTTTGCCATTGGTTGTCAAAAAGAAAATTATGGGGTTTTATGTAAAATCACAATGTTAGTGTTCTTGTCACGGCTATACTTAGTCTTTTCAGAATTCTGTATATATTAGATAGAAATGTCACCCATAACTTTCCCCTGACTGCAATGTTCTTCTCCCACCTGCACAGTTACACTATGTAGCCACACCCTGCGGATCAAAATTTGTCACTATCAATCTTATAGATGGATTCAAATCAGAGCTGGATTAAACAGCTGTGGTCCAGTTCTGCAAAATACTCAAGAAAGAGTAAACATACCTATTCAACAAAGTGTTTAAAGCTGCCTTACATTTTTTAATGTGCTCAAAATTCTCGAAGCTGAAGGCACATAAGCATTTTTTTTAAGGCTTTAGCACATCATTTGGTAGGCAGTGAAAAATTGCCATCATAGTGTAAGGCATTGTGAAAAAATTAAGCAATTGACAAACATTACTTTGTGAAAAAAATTGTAGGTAATTCATGGGGATTAAAGGCTATTTCAGATATTATTATTTTTCCCTGTCTTTATTTATTTTGGTCATTCTTCTGAAAGCTCAAACGAGCTAGAGATCATTAAACCTTCCAAGCCCAGGGAGAAATGTTTGTAGGAAATTCCTTTCAAAATATTAAGAGCCAAATTGGATGAAGCTGTTTTAATGAAATGGAAAAATAATAATTTTTAAGAAGAAGTAATGTTCAATATTGAAAATTACAACAAGGTTCAAGATTCTGTTTGGTTTCAAAGTGGGCAACCCCTTCATACATATTTGTCATTAAGAATGATATAGCCATGCTGTTTGTTCTTTAATTAGTTTTCTAAACACATAAAAAAACTAAACTGAATAAATCAAAATGACCTTTAAATTCCCAGAATTACAGCCTATTTAAATGGTCTTAATAAGGTAATAATAACCCAAGCTAATGCTAGTTCTACTTCTCTACCCTGTGTCTTGCCATGTGATATGCGACATTACTAATTTTAGTGTGATTACAAATTATTCCCATAGTTCAGGTTTAATACAGTATTGATGTTGTTACTAATATAGATTTGTCAGTAAAGATACAAAGAAAAGTCAGTCCCATTTAATGTTGTCTGACAAGTCAAAACAACTAAAAGGGAAAAAAAACCCACGAGAAGAAAACAAAGAAAAAACTGCTGCCAAATTACAGGTTAATGCAGAGGGGGAAAAAGAAGTACAGGTGAAAAACAATGATTCAATTTCATTAAAGGTGTACTTAACCTGAAACAGACAATATGAAGGGGGAGAAATGTTACAGGTAGCAAGTATCTGCTATTACTGCCTTTCCAGGAGAGCAAGTGATTACTACTCCTGCTATGCCCTTGCAGTTGATGTCATTCATCAACAATTTTGCTGGTGTGAATCCAGTAAAATTTAGTGGGTTTTCCTAGATTTATATCATATACCTTAAAGCAGAATTTTATGCAGAGATATTTGACATTATATGGTTACTTATTCTACTATTTATCTGGAAAATCATACTAGTTCTGCATTTTTTGTTTTGTCCTGGCTTTGTCTGGTCCAATCAGTTTTGTTGTGTGCTTTACCTACAGCACATATATCTATCTCTGAAATATAGCAGGTACCATAATCTCTGGAAAATGATGTTGTTGCTTTCTAGATCCCAGCTGAGCGCTGTAGCTGGATGTAAAAGCTCATTGCTCCTTTTCCACTCTAATTTGAAGACAAACAAGTTAATGCAAGGCACAGATGGTCTGAAATAACCTGTTTGACCATGTTCTACACCAGGAGATTAATGAACACACATCCATTTACCAGTTCACAAAAAAGCAGTCATTGTACTGATTTTCAACTCTTGGTTTCCCAAATTTCTGTCCATTCAGTTAACATCTAATTGATCAAGGATCAAAAGCTCCTCTGCAGAACTGAGTTTCCTGCCATTTCTTTACCTGTGGAATATTTCAGGAGCAATAACAGACATGGCCTAAACAAGAGGTTTGAGTTATCCTCCAAAGATGAGTCCAGTACAACTAATATCCCTCACTTTTTCAAAATCATTAAAAGTCATGTGGTTAAGGCTCAAGCATGTGAATATGAAGGAGTAACACATGTTCCTGTGTCATCTCAGCTGGGACAACTCACTTGTATTTATCCTGCAGCAAATGTGAGGTAATATGCATTAAGCTTTTAAAAGAAAGCCTTTACCCTACTTACCTTGTATTCATCCAGGACTAAGAGTGTCTACATGGATTTGTTATCACAGTTTAGCTCACGTTTTTAACTAATTACATAAATAAATGATTTGTGCACCTGGCACTCTAGGCCAGATGTTGTTCATATGCATAATAAAGAATCCTATCTTGCCTGCAGAACTCGCCTTTTAATCAAACAAGGCAAAGGGTGGTTGCTATTCCCTATTTTGCAGCAGGGTGAACAAACATGCAGTGTGACTGGGAAACTGACTTGTCCTAGGTAGCACCACTAATCTAAGGGAAAACACAGGACTGAATTCAGGTATCTAATGAGGTAGCTATGAGATCATCTTTCTGATCAGTAGGCAGTCTTTCCCACCAGAGTAACTCCCTGAGGTTTTTTTCTCACAAATATATGAGAAAAAATGAGAGAAATATCTGAGTATTTGAGAGAAGTATCTGAGCCCTAGAAATATATCACTGCTGGCAGCTCACAGGACTCCTCTCTCGAATGCATAATTCAACTATTATTATATAGGGATAAGGGATTATAGGGATAAAGAATTCAATGGGGTTTATGAGCCCTCTCTTGCAAATCAGGGGACTTGTGTCAAATGGGAAAAAAGCTCATTGCTAGCACAATCCTCTTTACAGGTGTGCTCAGCACCTGCTAGGAAAGTGGTTTAAAAACAACACTCTGAAGCTGGTTTGGCCACATTCAGTCTTCTGCTTATCCAAATTCAGAAACAATCAAGAGAAATATCACAAAAGGATTGTGGATTTATTGTACATATTAAGAGTGCTACCTTAAACATCATCTGCAAAAATCACCAACAAAAACCTTTTCCAGTGAGGAGAATCCAAGAAGTTCTATTTGCAGCTATGTGTGCTCACTATCTTACAAGGTTCACAGTTTATACAACAACTCAGTCTTGAATGTGGTATTTATTTGCCCTGCTTTTATAATAGTAGCAATTAAACAAGCAGAAAAGGCTTGGGAATTACAAGGAATGCCCAGTAGTGTGTTTTTTGACCTACCAATTTTACTTAATGCTGTTTAAATCTAGTTTTGAAATAAATAAATAGTAAATAAATAAATAAATAAATAAATATATAAATAAAGCCTTACAGCAGAGATTAACAGCAATTCCAGGAGACATCTGGAGATACCAGAGCAATTAGGTTTGCACTTGAGGAAAATTCTTTAAACTGATGTTTCTCATGTCCTGAAATTAAAAGGAATAGCAAGAAAAGTTGAAAGACATCTATTTTTATCCTCCTTTCATCCCAGTGCAACCCTTTTCCTTTATCCCAGAGATGAAAAGTACCTAGTAAATATACATGTACATACTTCCCATACAGGTCATCCTGCATGCCATCCTAAGCCTGCCACTCCTTCAAAGTTGATGAGCAAAAATTCACTAAAACTCCCTACACTTATATCATAAAGACAAAGTCATGAATAGTGCTTCATTTTTGAATGTTTGCTGTATTCAAAGTGCACTGTAGCAAATATTTAGAAGGGGAGTTTTTCCAAGGGGTTGATTTTCAGGAGTCTTTTTCCCAATTAAATGAATGTGGTTTTTTGCATATGGCAGCCTGTGTTGATTAATTTTATCTAGTGGAATAAAGAAAAAGAGAAGGGAATTAAATGGAGGAAGACAACATAGCCTAGTAAATAAAGTAACAGACTTGGGGGAATCAGGAGGCCTAGATACTATTCCCAGCTCTTCCCTGCAGTGTGACTTTAGGCAAGTCTCTGAGCAAGCTTTCCCTCACCACTCTGTTGTCTATTTATATTGTAAACTCTTCAGAGCAAACACCGTCCTTTGCTGCATGTTTCTACAACTCCAACTGCAAAGGAACTTTGTTCTGCTTTGGAACATCCCACAAATAGCAATTGCAGCAAGCCACCACGATACACTTGTCAGAGAAAATGTTAATCTACCTTTCTGCAGCCAGTCTGGCTGCAGACAATTCTTGGTAGTAGGCCATATATCCAGATCATAGAAAAAAAACCCACTAAAACTATCCCAGGAATAAACACAGGAATTCAGTGACATCAGCAATTCCAGTGCAATGTCCTACTGCAAAAAAAAAAAAAAAAATCCATGTTCTGGAAAAATATCAATATAGGGTTTAATAGAAGTACAAGCACGTGGTCTTTCATCTAGAGATAAAGTACATGAGTTCCAAGGGAAAAAAATTAAATCGAGTGGCCTGGTGTTCTAATATATCAGTATGTGTGATAGGAATGATTTTCTTCTTGGGAAAGGGCTTGAAGGCTTGAATAAAGGGACAAAAGTCCCTTCTGTGAACATCTCCCTGTGTACTGTGCATGCTTTGCTTCAGATAACGTGCAGAAGTTGTACTCACCCTAGTACTTGATCCTTCCCTAAACAAAATTCCTACAGCCAGAGAGTGTGAAACTGTGTATTTTGTCCTCACAGAAAAGTATTAAAATAAAAAAAAAAAAAAGATGGAGCCTGCCAAGAGAGGGTTATCTACATAACTTTAACGGCCACTACAAGGACAGGAGGTCAGATTCTTCTGGCACAGAATGTTAAGTTGAAATGTGGGCACTTTCCTGCAAAGGACACAGCTGTGGATGTTCTTCACTGAACTTTTGGAGAAGTGTTCAGGGCTTGAACTCAAAGCTGCAGCTTGGATATAAAGTTAGCAATCCTGAAATACTGTCTTAAATTTTTTTGTTTAATGCAGTAATTTCTGGCATCTACTTGTGTAGGCATCCCTAGTTTTAAGTTGAAGACCACATTGTAATTTAAGCACAAATATGAGCTTATATTTTATTCATAGTTAAATCACCATTAACGTAGTCATTTTTCGCACCTCAGTGAGAGTGGGGCACAGTGCAAATTTTGTAACTTAGGTGGAATGGATCCTAGGTTATCTCAAACCCTAAAATGAGAGCCATGCACCACAAACTCTGATCAAAGAAGTTGTGCACAGAGCACGACATACAAGAGCTAGTTCCACATCAAGCATGACCATATTAGCCTTTCCTAGCAGCAATGCAGTTTTTCCAAGCCCAGTCTGCAGATTGTGACAGCCAGCATGTATCAGATAACAAAAGGTCCCTGCAAGTGAACATGTATATTAATATATAACTTAACATTAATGCTGCAGGTACATGTAACCCAGTGGACTCAGGCAGTTATATTACATTTTCAATAGCTTTCAGCTCAGCCCTGATTAATCATCAAACACTGAATCCCTTCCCAGAGGGATTTTGCAACCCTTGCTGCAACTGATGAACATCTGTGGTGGGTGGACCACAGCCAGCAACTAAGCACCCACCTAGATTCTCACTCACACCTGTCCCCAGCAGGATGGGGGAGAAAATGGGAGTAGCAAAACCAATAAAACTTGTTCAAGGTTCTAGAGAAGGCAAGAGGGGAAAACCCAAGTGATAACAAAGGCAATTTACAAGTCTCATAAGAAGAATGATGCCCTGCCCATCTCCAAGCAGCAGCTGACTTAGAAGACAACCCACACACACTCTCCAGTTCTTATTGCTGAGCATGAAGTTGCTGTGTGGTAAGGAATATCCCTTTGGTTAGTTTGGGTCAGCTGCCCCAGCTGTGTGGCTCCCAACCTCTGGCCTACTGCCAGGCTGGTCATTGCAATGGGGCAGAGTAAGAAACAGGAGAAGCCTTGACACTGCAAACACAGCTCAGCAAGAGCTACAGCAGTGGTGAGTTACCAACATTGCTTTAGTCAGAAATCCCACAGAAATAAACAAGCTGGTGTGAAGAAAGTTATTTTACAGACCGACACGTCCAGTACAACAGAGAAAATTAATTTCAGTTTGATATATTTGTCCTCATCACCCATTCTCAGCCTAACACTTCAGATATCTTGTGTTTGAAAGAGGGTCAAATACAATTCTGGAATAAACTCACAGTTAGTTTATTATAACTGCTAAATTTCTTTGAAATTCCTTTTAAAAAAGTGTCATTCAGGACACTATGTAAACCAGTGACTTTCAGTGTAGGATTTAATAGTGTATTTCAGTGTAGTCAGCTAAGTATAAGGCATACAAAAATCTGCCCATGCATCAAAAAATTTTAGGAGTCTACAAGCAGGGAGTAAGGAGGGAGAGAGATACAGATTTTGGAAAATTTCAAGATCATATTGATAATAAAATTTATTTTTGACTAGTATAACACTTTAATGTCAAAGACAAAACAATCAAGGACATTAACAATGCAGATGCATATTTTGGATTTTTTTAATATTACCAGTGAAGTTTCTTGTCGGCTTCATTTAAAATTATTTCTGCTTATCCTTTGACATATTTATTTGTCTTTACAATTTTTTTTTATTTACTTGTTTAAAAGTTTTCTGTGTTCAATACCAGCTGGAATTCTAAAATGAAATTAAATCCATGTAGGTGCCAATATATATATTCAATAGATATGAGACTAAATTAAACTAACTGACATTTTATTAATACTCTGCTGTTTGTTCCCGCAGAGTTAAAATTGTACTCTAGATCCCATTATATGACGATATACTTTGGACCATCTGGTGGCCAAACATTTCTGATTATAAATAAGTCATTTTTTGTTAATTATTTATTTGGGACCTTTTGTTTATTACACAAAAATCTGGGAAGGGAGAAGAAATAGCTAAATGTGCTGGGGTTTATAATGCATCTTTCATAAACAAAACTTATTTTTGTAGAAAAATCTGGTTGAGGCAGGAGAGAATGCTGAATATCCATTTACATTAGAAAACTCTTTCTGAAATGATTCCTGTTTGTAGCCCTTTTGGCTTCATTTTGTATGAACATACAGGCGGTTAGAGAAGACAATCAGAAGCAGTAAACACTTAGCTGTAATGTTAAACTTTTAAGAAGGAAGGAAACCATGTGTTTATTACAGAGAATAAAAGGGGACAGACATTTTATGAAAAAGAAAACAAGGTAAATCCCTTTGATAATGAAGTTTTGGGAGTATTAGTAAAGGAAAGTTGAATGCTTTTCATCACTAGAAGTCTTCAAGAACTACTATTAGAAATTATTTGGATATTATTGATCTTGTCTTGAAGAAATACACTTGAATTTTTAACAATGGACTACTCAGTTTCTAAATATAAGTGCCAGATGTGTTTTCAGTACTCAGAACGATATACATCCACATATTTTGATAACTGGCATAATTTTGAACTTTAAGCTTGGATCAAAGTCCTTAATACCGTGAGACATAAAAAATTATGAGATTTGGCTAGTCATTGGTTTCAAAAGAAACTTGAAATAAAGACCAAATTTCATTTTGGTTCCCTAAAACCCCTAAATTTCTTGCTTTGCCTCATATTCTGTATTCCAAACAAACTTCCAAATATACACATTGAATGAATGCAAAGGCTACCATGTCCAAGAAGCCTTAATAAATTGAATAGTCATTTATTATTCATATCTGAAGCAAATACCCATTTTTTGAGCTTTGGAAAAAAACCTAGATCAACCACAACCATCCAGAAATGGGTATCTTTGGTCTAAAGCTTTGGGAACTAGGGAAATCCCTGTCTGGCTGCAAAGGAATAAACAGTTAAAATATGTCTAGCCATTGAAACTAAGTCATTGAAGGCACTTGTGAAGGAAAATCAGAAGTTACAATGATAAAACTGAAGAGGACATTTTTAGGCAGAAACAGAAAACTTAGCAGGAGTGCAGTAAGAGTGATAAAATTTGTAAATAATATTCCTTACTGAGTAGGAATGACAAGCAAATGAAGAAAAGCAAAATTTCTATAAGAGTTTTTTTATTCATTGCTTGCAAAAGAGACAATTGTCTGCTATCCCTGACAATCCTTAACCACACAGGCAAGAGGAAAGGAGAATCTGCCTAGTTGCTCTCAGGCCTTCATCAGGGTGGAGTTGTTCTCCTATTCTCTTCTGCTGGGCTGATTCCATCTCTGTTTTGAGCTCCCGGGTTAGGGGTAATTTCACAATATTTTTTGTCTATATATTTTTTATCTTAACAGACCTTAATATCCAGTAATTACCTTTCTTACTCTAAATTAAAATATTTTCCTCCACTTATTTTTCACATTGCTTGTGAAGGTGGCTTCTTTTGCTTCAGGGGGATTAGCATGTGAAAAGTAAGAATTGGAGGGAACTACTGAAGTTGGAGTGTATTCTACTCTAGATGTACACACATATGATCTTGACATATAGCTGAGACCTCAACCAATATTGATATATACCTCTAATCTATTAGCATTAATAAAACATTCATAAATATAGAAGTGAACCCAAATTAGATATTGGTTTCTAACAACTATTTGGGCTGTCCCAAAAAATAAGATACTATAATTAGTAGAAAAGGGAGAGAGAATAAATCTGCCTTGTTTTACTTTGTTTGCTTTTTTTTGTTTGTTTGTTTGTTTTTTGTTTTTAATTTGGTTGGTGGTTTGGTTTAGTTTGGTTCAGTTTGATTTGGCTTGGTTTGGTTTGGTTTGGTTGGGTTGGGTTGGGTTGGGTTTGCTTGTTTGTGGGATTTTTCCCACTTGATTAGGCCTGTCAATGGGTTTTGGGGAAAAACACTGTTTTAGATGAGAGACACAAAGAACCTCATATCACTTCTGTAGCCCTCCAGCCTCAAACATCTTGCAACAGTGAAAGAAACCATTCCTGGCAGCCATTCAAATCATACTCTGTTATAAACCTTTACATGATTTATAATGCAAAAAGCCTTTGTAGTCATGCAGCAAAACTACATGACTACAGAGTTTTCTGTGGAACATAAGAATTAGCTCATGAGGCTTTGAGAAAATTCTTCATGGAATTATGAGTGGTGTTAAAGAAAGAAGAATGATAAAGATATAAAGTGGAGGAGGAGGAGGAGAAGGGGATGGAGAAAGAAAAGTTGACAAAATCAAAGTACCAGCACTACAGAGTTTCCTAGTGCCTATATAATTGTTGTTTTAATGGTTTTGATTGAGTATTTTTTGTTCTTTGGTGTTGTTATGGGGTTTGGGGTGTTTTTGGGAAGAGTAAGGGGGTGGGTATTTTTTTGTTGTTCAAGTGTTATCCACTGGATATTGCTAGTCTTGTGTTTGTTAGATGGAAGAATAGTCTATTTCCATTTTTTCCTGTGAACAATTACAGTCTCAGTTTTAGTCTTTTTCCAAGCACAGTGTAATGTAGTTCATTATTTCCTATGGAGTTGAAAAAATAAATAAAAAATTTGGTGGGGACTAGAATAAAAATATGGCTGCAAACATGGGGCAGTTTATGTTCTGTATGGATAGGTAGAGTGAGAATTGGGAAATTTGACAGAAAGAAGTATTTGCCATCCCTAGTAAGGTGAAAAGGACATGACTGATATGTACATTTTTCCTGGGAAGAAGTAAAGAACAAGGGAGGAAAGCATGAATAAGGAAAAAGGGATTTGAAGTCATCAGAGTGGCACACACACAATACTGGGTGTATTTTTCTGCTTGAGGGGGAAAACAGAAGAGAATGGGAGTGGATAATAAAGGGGGAGGCAAAGACCCTGATACAAGGAAGCAAGCGTTCCATGTGTTAAAAGAGCAAGAGGCTCTGGGGCAGTGCAATAAACTAACCTGGCAAGGAGCCGTGCCAGATGCAATGGGTCTGATGGCAGAAGCATCCCAGTGGGCAAGACTAAGTGCTATGAACCACGAAAATTAAAAAAGAAATCTTAACTATAGGAAAGCCTGTGGAAATTCTCTTTGGTTTGCACCACTGCACATTCCCAAAGTATTTTAGAGGAGTCTGACATCCCAGCTAACCCACTTCAAAATGTGTGTATCTGTAAATAAGCTGCTGGGTCTTCACTTTGGGGACACCGGTTTTCATAGCAGAATGTACTGCAGAACTGGGGGCAGCCAATAATGCAGATGTCCCCCAAATAGCTCCGGAAGAAGTGAACTGCACTTTATCCACCAATTTAGAAGTTTCTTTAGAAAACATTTTCATGTATTTCCTCTCAGAATTTTTCTAATTCTGTACCAGATCTACTAGCCCTGCCAATATCACAGGAGGTATTCTTTAGGATTTAGGGGAATTATTCTTCTCCTACAAACTGCAGGGCTGGTTCTGCTTCCTCCCTACAGAGCTAAGAAACTAATTTGCATGATGCTGAAAAAGAGAAATCTTTTCTGATATTTTTTCTTTGAATGCTTTATGTGTAGAGCTGCATTCATTCCCTCCATGATGGTGATTATTCTGGAAATCTGAGTGAATAACTGTGCCTAAGTATTTACATTTCAATATTTTATTAAATGATCACTCATATTACCCACTCAGTACAACAGGAGCCAGCTACGTGGCTCCTTCAAGTCTAGGAGAGGGAAAACCATAGGAGGCTGCATTTCTTTCTTTAGGACAAAGTCTAACCAGGAAAGTGTATAACCAGTCATGAGCCACTTAATGTTATACCAGCCTTGGAGTGAAAACAAAGCTAACCTTCCTGCATTAACACAGTTGAAGGTTAAAGCTGCTGGCTTTTGTGTCTGGCACAATTTTGAGCCACGCTGTTGCTAATCCAGACAAAGGAGAAATAGCAGAGAGGAATCTGGAACCATTTTTGTTTTCCATTTTAATTTTTTGTTGTTCTGTTGACAGCTTACTGTGCTGCTGGTGTGTGTTGGTGTGGCCATGTCTACAGACAACCAAGAGGGACTATATGTCTCAATTTTCCAAACCCTATATGAGGCCCAACACACTTCAGTTACCTTCCTTCAGACCCCTAATATTTCAGCTCATAGATTTCCCAATATTTGAGGCAAGAACAATGCCAAAAAAATATTATGGGTTAGTGTTTGGCTATAGTATATATTTTAGAATCACTAATACTCATTTCTCCTAATCACATACAGGTCAAGAAGAGCTGTTGCTGTCCCTAGCAAGGCTGGACAGGTTTGGTGAGTTATTTTATGCTTTCAAAGTACTGTGTACACTGTGAATGTCATTACATAGCCTGTATGCTTGACCATACAAATAGGAAAGAGTCACCAGAGCTAAACTGAAAAGCTGGCCCTGTAACTTCAAAGGAAAGAAGAAAAAGAAAATAAAGTTACCTTCAGAGCAGCTTTTGTACCTGCAGACGCTAAGGTTAATCAAATCTTATGCTTCAGAGTATATGGCTGATTAGCTTATGTCTGGAAGCACTTCCCCTTATTTGCCATTCTACTCTTAGCTGCAGAAAGAACAAAGTTCATGCTAGTTCTAGGATATTTTTTGTCATTTTTTTCCCTCATTCACCTGCCACAGGAACTTGGAAAACTACTGGTTGTACTGAGAAGTGTCCTATGCAGAACAGCTCTATTCTGACAGAGAGGTTAGGAAGCCTGAAAGCTTTGATATGTATTAGAGAACAACATTATTTTGCTCAGTACTGAAGTGCCGGTCTTCTTATGAAACTTTGTAACTGAGAATGATTTATACCTCTGTGAACTCTTGAGGTAGAGAAGTCTTTTCTCTCCTGCAACCTAGGGAAGTATCTTTGAATTACGATTTAAATCATAAGAGAGACTAAGTGGAGGCTAGTGCTGTAGTGCTGTGGTTTTTTTGTTTTGTTTTGTTTGTTTGTTTGTTTGTAACTTTGATAATTAAGTAGAAATGTCCAGAAAAAAAAAACGAAAAAAAAACCAAAAAAACTTGGAACTTTTCTTCTTTCTCTTTCATTTCCATGTGAAATCCTCTTCACCCTTTCAATCTTCAAATTCTTGTGGCAATCTACCTGCCTAATAATTTTGGTATTCCGTTGTTATTTTCCTTTCCTTTTCTCTTTTCTTCTCTTCTCTTTTTTTTTTTCCTTGTTATTTTGACTTGCAGATTTCAAGAGACACTAACTGTCCATTCAGTACAGCTCTATCAACTTCATTACTGTTCTGGCAATTTACTCTTGGTGAAGAGTTGGCCATGGGGCCTGTAAGAATTTATGATGTCAAGGTCATGTAATTACAGGTATTTATAATTTCATGAAGAGTTTAAGGTGCAGGTAATTTGCAATGTAATTATTAGGGATTTAAGCACCTGTGTGCATGCCTGGCTTCACTGACTGTCACGGGGGTGAAGCACGTACCTGAGCTATCCATAACATCAAAAAAAAAAAAACCAACAAAAACAAAACAAAAAAACCCACAAACAAACAAACAAACAAACAAAAAAAAACCTTTGGCAAGGCACGATCTGTTGAGAGCACTTCTTCCACTCTCCTCATGCTGTGACCTGAGTCCAGCCTATTTCAGGTGATGAAAGTTTTGAATGATTTTGTGAAGTGGATTTTTCACTAAAAAAGCTATATCAAACAGAAGGCTGGATTGTTACATACCCTTGAAAATGAAGTGGGCAAAACTCTAACCTTGAATTGAGAGTATGGGGAAAGTGGGGTTCCAGTGTCAGGGAAGACATTAGGCTGTGTGTCTTTCATAGCTGTAGATATCAAACAATCTTGAGACCTACTATGGATTAATTATTCTGTCATGATTGTCTTGGGAAGGAAAACGTATTTTGGTTTCTGAAGATCACTGTGAGAAATAGAAGGAGAAGCTTTAGGTGAGATTCTTTTTTCCTACCTCAGATAAAATTCCTTATTAAATATCTTGAAGAAAGAAAATTCATGCAATGCTTGACTCTTGTAATTTGCTTCCGATCTGCTTAATAAAAATGACAATCAGATTTTTCCTTGAAGAGACCAAATTTGAATGAACTGGCAGGGAATTTTGGTCAAAGGATTTTTGGATAAGTACCCTGCAGTATTCTCCTCAAAGCATCTAAATTACCTGTAGCCAAAAGTGACCTCCTGTAATAATTACAGAGATCTAGTACATGCTGGATGTGTTATCATCACACAGCTAAAGTAATATAAATTAGCTACCTATTTCTTGATGAAGTAGACAGTAAAAGCCAAACAAACAAACAAAACCAAAAAAAAAATTCCAAAGTGAAAATCTTACAACATACTTGCCAAGAAAAAAAAAAAAAGGAAAAAAAGGAAAAAAAAGAGAAAAAATGCATTATGAAGAAAAGTGAATAAAAGGTAATTACTCAGATTACAGTATAATCTGAACATATATCTGACCTTCTCAGACTAACCTTAATAGGGTTTTTTCCAGTCATAGCTTGACATGATTTAATAGGTTTAGTCTAATACCTTGTGGAAGAGAAAACAACTATTTCTTCTAACTTGTATAAAGCAGAACAGAGAACATTTTGAGTTCATTTCCTAAGTAAAATTGTCACTTGTCATTCTTTCTATTATAAACTGTAAGTTTATTTAGAATAAAGAATGGTCCTTAATTAAATAACATTTCTAGTGTTTAATATGTTTACATTTTTTTTTGCAGGGAAGAGAGCAGCAGTTCACTTTCAAACTTATGTGTCTGCTTGCAGCACTTTTTTAAGCCACCAGAAAGAAGATGAAATTTGGTGGAGCATAGCATTTATTTTTATATTATATCAGATTTTCAGAATATCTTTACGTATTTATTTATAATGTTTTTATTAGCACTCTAATGCTAATTTAATCTCTCTGAAAAAAAAGTGTCATCAGGCTTGTAATGAATGATAGATTGAGAAATAGGGGATTGATAATGTTTTGCCATTTCAATGTGGTCTGAAATTCTAGTTTAGAACTACACTTAGGAATTATTTATATCCTCTTATGTCATATCAATTTAAATAATATTCCACTCATCGAGGCATAAAGAATAATGTTAATATTAAAGTTTCTATTTAAAATTTGCTAATTGCACATGAAGGGGTTATATCTGCTGCATTCAGGGTTTTTAAATTTAATTTTATTGTATTAGAAAATCTATGAGGTTAAATCTGCAGAAATTATTGCTTTTAAATGTTGTATAATAGGAATCTTGCTGCTGTTATGAGCACTGAAAAATGTGCCGTCATCTCAAATAAGCCTTGTTAAAGCTACAGTTCTGGAACTGCCAGGATTTAATACTAAATTTGGGCCTGATCCAGCTCAGTTTTACTCATGTGAGTAGCTCTATCACTTCTGAAGAAATCAGTGTCTGAGCAAGGGTTACTGGAGATCAGTCTGCAAAGTTACTGACCTGGGGAAAGCCTGGGAATGGAGAAGAATGAGGGATGAGTGTATAATTTCTGCCCATCTAGTCATTGGACTCCAAAATTAATACCAAGTAGTCTGTTTTAGAGGCAAGGGGTCAAATAAAAAACTGAAGCCTGTGACAAAGTATCAAAGTACACTGAAGATTTGTTTTGACCAGTCTCCACACACTTGATTCAGGTGGACAGGGTCACAGGCTAGCAGGAATTGGGAGGACTTGGCAGCTCCACACAGACAGGAGATTCCTCTGCTCTCTGACCACTCTCAGCTTCTGCTCAGTGCTGCTAAGGGCCAAAATCAGGAAAGCACGTTGTCAATAAGAGTTTGCTTGATCAGACTCCTCAGGGTAAGTCACCAGAAGTAGTTTTATTCCCTGGAAAGGAAATTATTAAAGCAAATATGAGTCTATTGACAACTGAAGTCATGTGGAAAACAGTTGTTGACTTCACCCTCAACAGGAAGCAGCCAAATATGACTGTAAAATTTATGGACTTAAGTAAGTGACACTTTGCTTGTTGTAATGCCAAAAAACAAGTCAAGTAATCTTCTGCTCTAAGCACAGATACTAAGCTTGATTCTGTTCCCACTTTCACACAGTGACATCATTCTGCAGGAAAATTCTTGATGACAACAGGATTAAATCATGAGAAAATTGATGAGAGAGCCAAACCAGTCCAATTTGTCAATGCCTGATATTTTGAAATTGCTGATGTTTTAGTTTCAGATTCACATTGGGCAGGTCTCTGTCTTCTGACAAGATATGCTTTTAATTTTTATCCCTAGATGAATCTGAACAATTTAATATTTCATTTTAATGAATCATCAAAATATTAGGATTCTTATCCTAATATACTAAATTTCCTGAGTTTGACCTATTTATCTTGGAATCTTCCCAGGAAGAGCCTAGTACCACATTAAATCAGTTTTGTGTCCTAATTGGTACCATGAAGAAAAACAGTAATCAATTAAGCTGTCAATTAACAGACAAACAATTCTTCAGTATCTAGGGAAGTTTTCTTGCAACATGAAGGGGGAAGTTTTCTACAATCTCCAGAAAATATTTATATTTCTGTGCATGCATATGTATGTACATGCACACACACAAAAACACATGTATAATTTAAGGATCTCCTTAGTGTTATTGCAATTATTTCCCTCCAATCTTTAGTGCTGCTCTGGAAGGAATGCTTCTGAGCTCAAACGATGACACAGATAGCTGAGAGGCATTCGTTTTGCAGTGGCTAATTAAGCGTATGAAGGCCATGTAAAGGATTGGTTCTATCAGCACACACTCACCATCAACAGCCTGTCCCCTGCAGGGTTAAGAAGACAACACTAAATGATCACCTGTCCCAAACACCAAATGACAGTTTCAAGGTAGTAAATGAAGCCTGGGGTTATTGACAGATAAACTTCACTCTTAGCTTTGCATTCAAAGGAAGAACACAGTCCAGGAAAATCACCTTCTGAAAGCTTGGAGACCTCTAAACAGAATGCTGCATTGCCCCTTTTTATGTGTTTTCCAGAGATGCTCCTTGGGAGGAATTCTCATTTCGATGAATGTTCAGGCTATGCAAATCTTGAGCTCGCAGCTGACACCCCTTGCAAGCCCCGCCTGCCCTCCTCTAGGGATGAATTACCCCTCCGGTAGAAATTACACATGCACACCAGATGGGGTGAATTGAATGCTCTAACTAGGAACAGAGGGAGAATGATCTTGTGTTTAATATGAAGGTCAGGGACTCAAGAGACTTTGATTCTATTCCTGGCTCTGCCCCAGACCTTGCATAACTTTGGGTGACTTGTTTAATCGTTCTGCCTTGGTTCTTCTCATCTATAAAATGGGAATGGTAATACTGTACTACGTTGTCAGGGTGTTACAAAACTAAATGACTGCTGGTAAGATGTACTGCAATCTATAGCTGAAAGAGAATACAGACAGGCCATTTGTTACTGCTAATAATCATTTGGGGCAGGAAGTTTAACTTTCTTATGTCTTCTAAAAATATATGCGTTCAGGCTCATAAGTCTATTTTTAGGGGTGCTTTGGAGTAATTTCTCTCTAAGAGTCTGAAAATGACACGGAAAATAAAGTCGTGAGAATATACAAAGAATTACTACAGATTAACTTTAAAAATGTGGGGGGGAAAGAAGGAGGGGAGAATTGTTTTTTTCTCCTCAAGGTTATTGTTCTTTCCAAACAATAATAAAGAAACGAAAAATAAATAACAAAAAGCCCCAAACCAAACAACCAAAAAGAAACCATGAAGAAACCAACAAAACCCGCAAGCAAACAAAAACAAAAAACAAGCAAACAAAACCAATCAAACAAGTAAAGAACTGACCAAAACAACTGGAAACAAACAAACAAACAAATAAGAAAAAAAAAAGGAAACAAACCAAAACCCAAACCAAGGAAGAAATTATCTCACCTTCTGGAATATGCTGCTTGCCTGTTGCCTTTTGAAATCTATATTATGTCTAGTTGCAAAAATAAATAGCCTACTCATCAAGTAATGATATTTTGCACACAGAGACACACATAGCCCTTTTGAAGAGAATGTCTCAGCAAAGTGTTTGACTGTTCTGGCATATTTATGTCATATTTGGTTTCTAGACAGGCCCATCAAACAAAATTTTTTACTGGTTTCCTTCCCTTGCCTGTTCCCAGACTATTTCTATTGTTAGAAAATTTAAAACCTAAAAAATATCCATCTGCCCTAATGGAAGGAAATTAGATTTACTAAATTATAATGATTGCATTCTATATAATGTTATTGATGAATGACAGCTCTCTAAACTTCTGTCTGGATTACAGTGCTACTTTAACATTATATAGGATTTCTATGTCAGAGGATCTTAAATAATTTTCTGGAAAATAATTAATTAACCCTAACCATCCTGTTTTGTCTCTGCTGCATTCAAAAGAATTTTTTTTTTTCTTTTACTGATTTCAATGGCAGCTGCAGGTTGGGCTGTATGATTAGTACTCCTGTAATTTGTTCACTCCCTGCTCTCCCCAGAACAAACAGGCAACACAACCCTCTCTTTCATAGACTCCACTGTCTAAAAACCTTATCCAGGTAACTTCCTGCATACTGATCTGCTCCTGAATTCAGACACCTCTCAGGGAGGTTTAGCAGGATCTGGCCCTGCATAGTCAAATGCCCTCTCTGATTTGCTCTTGTTGGTAAAGTTTCGAATATCAAATATTCTGATACAAATTCTCGCCTGGATTGAGAAGTGATTTATTTTAATGGAATGGTATCAAGGCCCCCTTTTGTTCCTCCCCCCGTACACCTAGGAAAGAAAGGACATCCTTTTTCTCCCTCAATGAGCCTGCAAATCACTATTCCCCCTGGAGTCTGAATATCTATTCAAAAAAAGTAGCTAACTCAGAATCTGTTCTCATCTTCTCGTTCCTATAATTAAAGTTTTAAATCCTCGACTGTAGAGGTCAAATAGCACATGTAGAACATTTTCACTCCAGCTTACTGACTGTCAGCACAGGGCCAAATATTTAAGTTTTTATGCAGTCAATGTAGTTGACAGAATTTTTCCTAGAGTTAGGGCCAGATTCAGCCTATTCTTATTTTTCAGATCAGTAAACTAAGGCACAGAATGATTATGGATAGGCACAGATACCTGCTCGTGCCAGAAGAATGAACAGTCCAGAGTGTCAAATCTTGGGTTTCAAATGCTAAACCTAAAATGTTGCCAACCTGATATGTGCAAAGGTGAAATAAATCATTCTTTGACAGCAAGGGAAAAAAAAAAAAAAAAAAAAAAAAAAAAAAAAAAAAAAAGGTGAAGAGGCCTGGGTATACTCTGTTGAGTCTGCCAAAGATTTTTGATCCTGATATACTCCGTTCCTTGTTGGGTGCTTTATATTTTCACTAGGCAGCAGGATAAAAAAAATAAATCTCCGTAACTCCTTACTGAAGACGGTTTCTTCAAGAAAAAGTGAGCAGAATTCCATTTATATGCATGTTCACATACGTACATATATATGTACATATTTGTATGGCCTCAGAGAGAACTGGAATATATGCAAATTTACATGGTTGAGTTAGTTCAACAAATTGTGTCCCATTCATGCCTGCCCAGGTATGCAGCCTGAAGATTATGAGTCTGCCACGTGACTGGGAGCTCGGAGGGGTTTGTGTGTAAAACTGCTCCTGCACTCACCCCAGCCAGTCAACCCCTTGCATCCTCTGACTGCCCTCTCTGTTGAGTCTATAATGCAAAATGGTATTTTATTCTGCATGTTTACAGCAGAAAGAGAGACAGAGGTGTTCTAACTCTGGGATCTATTGCATAGTGTAAACTGCAGACAAAAGGAAAGGACTGAAGTAGAGGCCAGTTTGAACCTGGGTATCAGTATAATGGAATATGTCACAGTTTGGCTACTCTCGTTTCATAATTTCCTGTTTAAACACAGAAGTTAAAAAATGAAGAATCATAAGCAAACCAGATTAAAACTTTTAGATCAAACTATTCACACCACCTCAAATCTCTACTGATGGTTAGCCAAATATATTTAATTATTGTTGACATAAATTGACTTGCCACTAAATGAAATTGACTTTTAAGTGTTTCGTTAGGTGATTTATTGTGTTTTACTTTTGCCATGATCTGCACACAGTTTCCATGTCTACACTAAAACCTTGACTTTCTACTTGCAGAGCCTTGTGGTGAACTGGATGTTGCACCTGTTGCATGATTATCATTAATACTGCACCTAGTGAGAATAATCTGTTACTTCATGTTGAACCTTATACAATCATCCCAATGTCAATTTGCTGCTTCTCTCTCTGGACTAGCGACCATTTTGTTTTGACTAAGCCTTGCCCTAAATATTGCTGGGAACACTGGTCCAAATTCTTCCCACTTGCCTTCATCTGTCTACCTAAGGGTCTCATTTAGGAGTGCCTGCTCTGTGGAGTTGACTGAGAGGAAAACAAGCAGCCTGGCTGATGCTAGAGATTTTAAGTGGCCATCACTGCCTTATTATGATTATGTTTTTAGTGAAACTCTCCTGTGAGGAGATTTAAATAACCTTGTATGTGAGGAAGACAGGTGATTGCAGCAGGAGACAAAGACTACACAATATGCCATCACCTCACCTGAGTAGCATGGGAGCAATTTAACTTTACTCACATGAGAATGCAGGCTAATGCATTTCGAGATTTAGTTTATTCTGCCCTTACATTATTAGCAAATATATATCAGCAAACAGTCATTATTTAGCTAACTTATCATAATAACAAAAACAACAACAACAAAAGATGGGGGTGACAAGCAAGAGAATTTTTATCTTCTTCCTTAGGCATAGATGAAACCATAGAAATACAGTGTCTGGAGGCTCCTGAGAAAGAGGAAGAGACTCCAGCAGTTGTTTTAGTTCTACCTTTCATATTTCAGTTTATTTGCATGCAAAAATACAGGCAGGATTGTAGGGGCAATCTAACAAAAGAAACAAAACAAAAAACTCAAATAAACAAAACAAAACAGCAACAGCAATAAAGAAGAAATTATCCAAAGTTAAAAAAGGGCATAAATAACCCCCCTTTCCATCACCTTATTGGAAATCAGATCACAAATTTCTGAAAAATGTAAGCTTTTAATTTTGCTGTTAACTAAAATATGTAATACCAAAATTCATTATACACACCATTTTTTTTCCAAGAAAGTTAAACACTTATGTTATACAAACAACAGAGTTCGTAAGAAGGAGATTTCAGTCAATTCAATCAATGCCCATAAGAAAAATTTACTTTAGTCATAAATTTTATTTGGAATTCATATGGAATAATCTATTTATTTTCACACAAATGCACAAACAACCCATCATAAATAGGACAATCCTGCCAGATTTCTGCTTTGTAATGCCCTTGGAAAGGAAGGGAATTTTTGACTCACTGTTCACCAAAAAAAGTACATCAGGCCATTTTCCATTTTTTCCTCCTCCAGAGCTCAGTTGCTGGCACTACTTACAAATAGCCAAAATAAATCTCAAAAGTTCCCCCATAAACAGAAGTCACAGTTTCTACTACCTGCTTGAGTTCATTGATTAAGCTATTTCATAAGATAATAAAATAAAATAACCCCCCACACACAAATAGAAAGCATCACTTGCCCTGAGGCATTCCAGTGCTTCACTCTCCTGCAGAAGTTCATAAGTCATAACTGGAGGTGCATAAAAGGTGTTGGGCTCAGGCTACAGCAGGATAAGCAAAGTCTGGCTGTGGGGAGAGGTGGTGGGCGTGTGATGCTCCATCCCAGGCATATCTGCATGGCACAGGCATACACAGGAGCACCTTGCAGGCCATGGGGGCACTGACTGGGCCCCAGTTAGGCACAGCAACTCCCCTTGCACCTGCACTCACAGCCCAGGCTGGCCACTCACCTGTCCTTCAACTCTCTGGTGCATCCAATAGGTAGAAGATCAATGGAACCCATTGAGGACAGACAACTGATACTCAGGAGCCTTTTAGAAAAGACAACAGAGTTGGATGAAAAGAGAAAAATATCCCTTTTTTACTTTTATTTTTTTTTCCAGCTAAAGAGAAAGAGATCTCCACTGAGAAAAGCTAAATAGACCAGTGCTGAAACCAAGATCCACCCATTCACCCCAACCAGGGCTGTGCAGGATAACTGTTAACACTCAGGTTATCACCTAAGGCTGCTGCCCACATTTTGTGTTGTATTTCCCTTGCTATGGGCACAAAATACCTAGGATCACCTTATTTCTCACACAAACCAACTTTTTTTGCTTTTTAGGTGTCATTATCTTCCACGCTTCAGTCTGTATTTAGTATATAATGTCCCAGTAAGAGGAAGTGAAACATGAAAAGACACACAAGTCACACTCATCTCCACTTGTGACAGAAGACCCTATTACACATTAAAAAAAAATAAAAATCTACTTCTCTGATGCATCAAAACTCACATGGACAAACAAGAGCAGGCTAAACCAGCTAAATCAACTTCAGTTATAGAAGTATAGAAGTATAGAAGAGAGCCGGAGATGACCATCTCCTTGAAAACAATTTCCTGATTTATCCTCAAAAAACCTGTTCAGATATTAAAAAACTGTAACATAAAAAGTATGTTTACATTACTTTTTCATTCATTAAAAGAGCTGTACATATCTGGAATATATCTATATTAATTTTAATTTTTGTATGTATTAAAAATAAAATGCTTTTTTTTTTCAATCTACCAAAACATGTTGGGACTTAAAATATATATGTTGTTTTTAGGTAAGCAGCAATGTTTCTATTTAACCCTTTCATTAATTTTGCTTCAGGTTTAACAATCACAAAGTACTTTTTCTTTCATTTCATCAAGAATTGCAGGTCCTTACAAGTGTTTACAAGAGAATGTTTTCTACAGGAAGCTCAACTGCAATACAGAGAAATCTAGCAACTTTTCCAAGGTCATCTATGAAATGCAAATACTTTGTTTTCCCATTATCTGTTATGATTTTGAATTGCTGTGAAAGCACAAAGAAGGAGATAGCCAAAGAAAAATAATTTTTACTATTTGCAAAAGGTGTGTGCATGCGTTTGTACTTTTATTATCACATAAACTAGTGTAATCAATAAGCTTAGGCATGTATTAGACTTCTATTTACTGAAAACTTAGGTATTTCATATTGTATTATCATAACTGATGACCTGAAATCAAAGTAGCATAGAAGTACTGTTCTGTGTTTGTATTAGCTAATTTTTTTCTGCTGCATTAAATATATAGTAATGAGAAGTAATGCTGTGACAAGAGTGTGAGAAAGGTTTAAAAAAAGGAATTCTTTTCCTTGCTTTATAACTGCCCTGACAAAGTTTTCTCTGATACCTTGCTTTACATTTTAACACTATTACACTCCCATCAGATATGGTAAGAGTGACATGACTACTAAGAACTTCTGACCAAGTCTTGTTCTCGGACTCTAATTTTCTTTCAGTTGCATAAGAACCCTACCTCAATCAAACCTTGCCCACATTTGCCATTCTCAGGGTGTAGACACAGTCAAATCCCTGCAGCTCATCAGATAACTGAGCATCAGCTGAGATTCAGCTGTGTTCTACTTGCACAATATGAGTCTGCAACAGATGAATCATAATGGAAGTTATCTGAAAGCCATTTCATTATCTCACCTTCACTAAGGACTTAACACAAGCAGAGACACAATATGTATTAACTTGCTAAACTTTGGTAATTTCATTATTGGTCTGAGCCTACAAATGTATCCATCCCACATATGTACACCATGCTTGCAGACAAAACAGCTTCAAGCATAGAAAAATGTACAAATAATTAACTGATACAAGCTTACAGTGTGTCCATGCATAAGATTTTACTTAGGTCATAAGCAGGTTGAGGTCTTACCCTGTCTGAAATAAGAGATTTATTGACTGTTGCACATCTGAACAAGAAGCAAGGCCGAATGCCATTGCCATTGTTTTTATTTCTCTGCTTCAGAAAACTGTTTGAAGGGCTGGTAAATGCTTAAATCTAAAAATCTGAAAAGATGGAGATTCTGAACAGATTTAAAGGCATATTTTTAAAAGGAATTTTGCCAATTGAAGAACTTAAGTTTACTCAGCAGTGTGATAGATAAGTTGTCCAAGTTCCTTTTAAAATTAGTATTGAACTTCTGTGGGGTCTTTTTGGTACTTCTTTTTGCAGGACTTTATTTCAGGAGTCTTGAAGACTTGAAAGCTGCAGTGTTGGTGTTACTCTTAACTGGCAAAATGGTCCATCATCTCCCTAAAACACAATCTCAGTATTTTAGGATCTTCAGAAATTTCTCCTGCTTTGATGGGTCATGCCAGAACCCCTCTAAAAGCAAACAAACAAACAAACAAACCAGTTTTGTTCTGATCATGGAAAAATCTCATGGATGTTGTTCAAATAATTCTGAAGATGCATACACAGACTTGTTACTTTTTAGAAACTGACAAACAGAAGAAGCCTTAATATTTTAAACTGAGAATCTTTGCCTAGAATTTCAGACTTCAGCACTGATGGCACAGGGAAAGGCAGGGGGAGTTTTTCCTTCTGGAATTTTAATGGATGATTCTGCAATAGGGAGGGAAGGAACAACCGCTATTCCAAGGGGGGGGGAGGGGGGGGTGGGCTGGATAAAAAGGAAAAAAGAGAAAGGAAATAGGAAAAGGAAGGATTCCAGGAAGGAAGGATTCCAGGAAGAAAAAAGAAAGAAAGAAAGAAAGAAAGAAAGAAAGAAAGAAAGAAAGAAAGAAAGAAAGAAAGAAAGAAAGAAAGAAAGAAAGAAAGAAAGAAAGAAAGAAAGAAAGAAAGAAAGAAAGAAAGAAAGAAAGAAAGAAAGAAAGAAAGAAAGAAAGAAAGAAAGAAAGAAAGAAAAGGAGAAAGCCAACTAACAAAATACTACCTATTTAGGCTAGATAGAAAGGAAAGAGAAGGCAAAGAGATTTTGAGAGGAGTAAGGAAAAAGGGAGGCAATAATGAGACCATTTTCTGAAAGCAGAATTTCCACAGTAAGCTATAGTTAGGCCTCCCTCTTAACTTTAAAAGGAGCTGCAAGGGTATGACTCAGGTTTGGCCATTTTACTTACAAGATGCCTTATTTCAGGAGGGTCTCTTAGGGACAGTGAGAGCTTGCTACTATTGTACTTACAGAGACGCCCTTTTTGTGGAGCAGTAAAAAAGTTTTCATGGTTGAGGGCCCATTATTTGCTTCTCATTTTGGGACTTCCATCTAAGATCACTTGGTCTGTTCAGCCTGGGCAAGAGGAGACTGAGAGGAGACTTCACTTTAGCTACAGCTTCCTCACAGGGGGCAGGGGGTAAACAAAGGGGTAACCACTACTAAGTGAAGTTGAAAGTATTATAAGTTAAAAGTATTTAACCACTGAAGCTCACTAGCTACTGTGGACTTTGTCATACCCAGCCACTTTTCTGTAGTTGTCAGAGTTTTGTGCAATGACTTTCACCTCCCAAATAAGTTTGTGTACACTTATGAGTAAAATACTGGGCCAATATTATCTGCTTTACATAGTTGACATAATTGAAGCTATTTTGATTTACACTAAAAACTGGATCATTAAATCTCTCAAAAAAAGAAATTTTAAGGAAGCAAAGGAACAATAAAATAGCCAAAAGGAGTTATCTGATTTTGAAATGAGCAGTATTTCTATATGAATATTGTTAAGTTCTTAAATTAAAATTTATATAAATTTATATTCCATATAGAAAGATCTTAATATGTCAAAAAAGTGTGTACTTGCTTAACTCTGCACCAACAGTTCCCAAGGGACTTGTTTCATGTTATAGTATTTGTTCTTCATGAGATCTAAAAGTCACCCAGCAATATTCAGTAAGGAGGAAAGATATTGTAGATCTGGTGTATAATTTTTTTCTTTTTCTTTTTTTTTTTTTTTTTTAAACTATCTTCACCTTTTTAACAAATTAGTTCCTTGGAATGTAACCTTCCTCTCTAATCCATCTGAGGCTTCTTCTCATAACTCACTTCTGGAGGAACATTAGCGGACGCGAGTTTTCTCCCAGCGAGGGATATGCCATCTTCCTATTTTAAATCAAAAACTGTTTTTGCAAATTAGCTAAAGGACACTGGTTTTAAGTGTCCTGAAAATCCTTCAGTACACTCTCTGGGTCTTTTGCTCTGCTTACTTTGAATTAGGTTAAGTAGAAGAGGACTTAAAGGGAAAGGAAACAGTGAAAAAGAACACAATAGATAGGTGTTTCTGCCCTTTCACTCACAAGAGTTAGACAATTTGTACAGGTCACTCTTTGCCGAAATAATTATTTTGATCCTAGAATAAAGTGAGCTGGATATAGATAGCAACGAGAAAATGAGTTGAACAATCCAGTATCCAGAATGATTCAATTAACTTTTGGCAATAAGGTACTTTTTCTCTACACATAAATGCATATGTATTTTCATCTTTCTACTAGAGCAAGTTAAACTGAAAATTGTAATTTCTTACTATACGTACAGATTAGGTATGCACAGGCTGAGTTTGTGGCCTGTTTTCAAAGTCTCAAAGTTCCTCCTGATAAATAATTTAACACTGTTGTGGGGGAAAAAACCTCATAAAATTCCTTACAATTAGAGGAACAGGAACTGACTAAACTGACTAGCAGAGTAGGATGTAAGCACCTAATTTCGATCACTTTCAGTATAATGTCTGCAAGTCAACATTGCCAAGCTATCATTGACAGGTAAGGATATATATATTTCATTGCTATAAGCAAATGAGGATAATAAATAAGTCACTTTTAGGAGAGAATGAGAAGCTAAAATGGGAGATGAGGATAGTAAGATGCCTGGTAGACTTTTCTGATGAGAAGACAGGAAACCATGTGGTAATCTTCAGCCTAAAGACTAGACAGATGAAAGGGCATATGATAGTTTTCTACAATTCATCTATAATCATGAATGGTAAAGAAAGTGAAATCAGGAATGTTATTCCCCACATGACAAATAATAAAGGGCACTCAGTAAACTAGCCATCACAAACAACTTTCTTATAAAAGGTACTTTGTTTTGAAGCTCATTGTGAAAATATCATGGTACACCCAAAATCATAAACTCTAGAACAGATGTAGCTTATTAGTTGCTAGGTGCAGTCACTGAATAAGGACTCCTGCAACTTGAGGTTCATAAGGGATCTACACATTAATAGAGGAAAACTACAAGACCATATCTGACTGTATGCTATGTCTTTTCTTTTATTCCCACCATAAGCATTCATTTCTTTCTTTCTTTCTTTCTTTCTTTCTTTCTTGCTTTCTTTTTCTTTCTTTCTTTCTTTTCTTTCTTTCTTTCTTTCTTTCTTGCTTTCTTTCTTTTTCTTTCTTTCTTTCTTGCTTTCTTTCTTTCCTTCTTTCATCTTTTTATCTTTTTTTTTTTTCTTTTTTTTTCTTCTCTTTTTTCTTCCCCAGGAAAAGTTGAGTCAATTGTTTGGAATTGGCACACACAGTACAGCTGATAGCACCCTTTCTTTTTCTCTACTTGCACTATTAATTAAATAGAGGACTTCAGTCTGAAAGACAATCAGATAAGTCCACAGGCTGATCAATATGACTCTCAAGCCAAGCCAAGCCAAAAATATCTAAAAGAAAATATAATAGAGATGAAAAAAAAATCTAACAAAAAATCACAACTGCCAAGAGATTTATGGAAATTGAATGAGATAAATTGCATGAAAATTCTGAATTCTTATTGTTGATTGTAATTTAGGATTGTCCATGATATGCAATTGTGCATAAAAGATTTCTTCCATTTTTACTTGAAAATAAGATCTTTGTTACTTTTAGTAACTACATCACACAAACTTAAAACAGAAAAAAGAAAAAGTATTTTTTTTTCCTATTTAAATGCCATCCTGAATCTGAAAATAAGGCCTTTGCTTAAAAGTAGATGAATGTATCTCTTGAGGCCAAAGTCTGGCTTCTTAACTTTGACAACATCCAAAATCTTTCAGTGAAGTTTTACAACGGAAATACATCTTACTTAACTTAACTGACTATCTGCATTTGTGGAAAAATCTA
This sequence comes from Cinclus cinclus, assembly GCF_963662255.1. NCBI lineage: Eukaryota > Metazoa > Chordata > Aves > Passeriformes > Cinclidae > Cinclus > Cinclus cinclus. The sequence goes on along the minus strand of NC_085084.1, from coordinate 78,981,075 downwards.
TTTGTTTTTATCTGAAGTTACTGACTGGACTTTCAATTTTGACAGGGTACATTCTCTCATATTGTCTCATCTATTCTACAATAAAAGGTAGATATAAACTCTGAGGGATGGGCTGAATACTAAATTAACATTTTATATAGGTGGATGAAATTACCAAAAAATATAGCTTAGATAGTATTTTTTGTCTTTTTAAAGATCTGTTAAATATTTTAATGATGATAAGTGAAATTCTGCTAAATATCAGGAGCAAATATATATGAGACCAATACAGAGGAGAGGGGCAAATCCTTAATTATAATGCAGAGCTTTACAAAATATCTTAATTGGAAAGGAAAGACAGACCACAGTCCCAAGTGAAAGATCTTGGATTTGATTAAATATTTAGCAAAAACACTTTTCATAGGAAACTATTGGCAGAGAAATTAGAAATTTTCTTCTGATTTTCAGCTGGTAGTAGCCAACTCTATGAAAAGTACTTTTCTAAGAACTACATCAAAATTCATAAAAGCTATTAAAAACTCTTATCACAATTCTAATTATCATAGTGTTCTTAAAGAAAACTGAATCACCTTTTTATTTGGAATAAACATGAAGTATAATAGTTTTGCTGAATGCAAAAGGAATATTTGCCTGTAGGGGATAGGAAATAGAGAATGGGAAAAGGGGAAAGGAAATGCAGCAGAAAAGCAACCATGTCTGCAAGATAACTTATCACTTTCACATGGGAAGTATAACCAGGAGCTTTCTCTCATAGTGAAAATTTGTCAGTCTTTATTCCCACAAAATAAGTCTTATTTTTTATATTGAAATATGTTCATAATATGAACTGGGTTCATTTTCTCCAGAAATAAAGGCTAGAGAAATTTTTTTTAAATTTTATTTTCTACAAGAGTTGTTCCTTGTACTATTTGAAATCCCTGTATTCCTTTCTGCCACAGAAATGGAACTATTTTTTCCTGACCACTGTTAATTATGAAGGATCTCCTGAAGACCAGACGTGGTGTCTGTAGTACACCACAATTCATGGTCAGCAGCTCTCACAGCCCAATGCAAAATGGAGTGCAATTGATTCTGGTTTTAAATGTATGCATACATAAATGGTAGTGGAAAAGTCAAAGGAGTTTCCAAGCACTATTTAGTTTGTAACTTATAAAAGTCACTATAACAAGCAAGGGTAGACTTCACCTACATTTTATGTTGATTCCAGACACTTGTCCTTCAGTTTCAAGTGTCCTTCAACCATTTTCTTATGCCTTCATCTTAATAGGTACTTTTTAAAAAATGAGGGAGAAAAGAAAAAGAGGGGAGAAAAATTAGATTTATTTTCTCTAGCAAACACTCTTCTACCTTGCACAAATTGCTGTTGGTCATGATGTACAGCATCCTGTAGTAGCTCCAGTTGGACAGAAGGCTAATATCCAGAATTCTACTCATTTATCATGTTTCCTGTTTATTTTTGGCTATTAATAATAAGAATAAAACAGATGCTTATCATGATGACTGTGTGGAAAACAAAAAAGAAGACTAAATAAGAAGACACTTCAGAGGTTTAATCTGTTCTTATTTCTCTTTCTCTCTGGGTAAATTTTTCACTTCCAACTCTGCACTATGTTTCTTATTATGTAGAAACCTGATGAAGAAAAAGGAAAGGAACTGTATTCATCATTTAAATATATATATATATGTAGCCTGAGAATGTAGGCTTGTATTTCAGCTGGTTCTTTTTTTATAGTTGGTGACAGTATGCATGCATTCAATCCTCATTCATTCCTGCTCTAAAGTACCAATAAGGTAAATAATAAGTAGTAAATTATTAATTGTTATAATAAACAGTGGCTGAGTATGCATCTAAATCCTACCTTAGTGTGAGACCAGACGTTGGTATGAGATTACTCAAGTACTCAATTGCTCACAAGAGAACACAAAAATACACATTCCACAGATCCCAGATACTCTTCATCATATTTCTGAAGAGATTGTCTATGAATCAGTTCTTTACACACATACATTCACTTAAAGCAGACTTGCAACATTATTTCTTCTGTAATCACAGTAGAGATCATATAGAAATGAGCAGAATCAAATAGATATGCACATTTTGTTTAGCTGAAAAGTAAAAAGAGTTCTTAGCTCTAACATAATAGGACAAAACCAGAAAAGAAGAGTAGTGGCACAGTTATTAGAATGAAAGGCTGACTATTAACGAGTTTTTTTCTTTCATTCAGTTATGAATTTTAAAACCTTAAGGAAACCAGTTTATTTTTCCTCTCATTCACCAGACTCCAAACCACAGTCAACTTTTGACAGTCCAAGACCTATGGTCAGGAATCTTTGGTCACTACACAGAACAAGAATGTCCTTAAGTACATTCTAAATTGAATGTTTACCTGAACAAAGCTTGCATGTCAGTGTGTAATAAAAATTACAAACAGTGTAAAAGGTCGCTGGTAACCAATGCTGGAAGTATTCAGTGAGGACACTAACAACCTGTTACTTCAAGCATGTAAGCATATATTCCTTAGTTTGCATTCCAGGACACATTAGATTTAAGTTCCTCCTGTGCTCCTGATTCCTGAATCCAATACTGACCAAGTTCTATTAAAAAAGTGTTGTCTTTCCTCTTTGGAAGGAAAATTGTGTGACAGCATAAGAAAAAATAAAAAATCATCTGTTCTTCTAGGAAGTATCTTTCATATCAGAACTTAAGAACCTGCCATGGTAGGAACCTGCCTAAAAGTCAGACAAAGCCAACCGTAGAATCTTATCTTGACTTCATTTGTAGAGTAGCTTAGCTTTCAAATCCACTGGTCCAAACAGGATAAGGTGTTGGAACTTCATCTTTACAATGTAATTAAAAAATCATGCAGGGTACAAAACTCCAGATTCTTCCCTTACAATACATTCTTTTGAGTGGCAGTCAAACTCATCCCTGAAGTTTATGTTTGTATGGTGGTTTTGTTCTGTGCAAGTATATTGTACATCAATTTTATTTCATTATCTCACTACAACCTGTACTGATTGTAAACTCACAGATGCTTGTCTAACCATATCAAAACTTTTTACTGTTCAGATTACGAGTACTATGCTAGCTTTTAAAATTTCTCCCCATTATCTAAGCCTCCTTTTTTATGTAAACTCTGCAATTTTATTGTGTATTACAGAAATCTTTCTCTAATTTGATGTAATTCATTTTTTTTTCACTTTAACTATTGTGACTAATTATAAAGCAGATCCAAATCTGCATGAATTTTGCAGGCTGCTGCCTGCCTCTCCAGTTCTTTAATTTTCTATTATCAGTCAAATTAGTCTAGTGTTGATTGTTAGTCCCTTTTCCCTCTGCCTTGGCCTCATATGAAGATTACAATCAGTCAAGGTCCATCCACTGGGTCATTCTATAAATCTTTTCTCAAAAGACTTTTCTTTACACTTGATGGATTTCCATTTAACTCTTCCTTCAATGTCCACTGTGCCCCCTGCTACATAAGTCATTGAGAACAGTTCAACTTCTTGCATTGGTTATATTGCAAGTCTCTCTGTATTCTGCAGCTTTAGAGTTAATCAGCACTCTAAACTGGGGACACTGGGTCTGTTCAGTACAGTTTCAACAGTGTCATGCATCTGAATTGTTTGGCATCTGAATCAAAGCTGTATGAGCTTCCATCTTTATAATTCTATACCATTCTGTAAGGACAGATAGATTTGTTTGGTGACAACAGGAAAGCACTTTATCTCTTGGAGAAGTTATTCAGTCTCCATATAAACTCAAACAACTATTACCAAAGTTCCAGCTATTTTTACAGTTCAAAGACTTTAATAGGAAAAAAAATCTTGAAAATTCTGCATTGTTGCATGCCTCAAAAGCTGTATGATCACCTTCCTGCTCTCTCTCATTACCACTTGGATCATAACTGAATTCCTAAACGTTCTGCATCACAGGAAGGAAGCAACAGCACCATGAACAATTTGAATACTACATAAAACTTCCCATGAGGTCTCTTCCATTCTCAGTTACTGATACTTGCTCTTTACACATGATGGACTTGATTCTTTACAATCAAGATTTTGGGGTAGAGACCAGCAAAGTGCAAAGCATGTCCTGGCTGCTGTTCCGCTTGCTGATCTGAATGCCATGGCTTTGAGAGTAGATTCAAGTAAAAGTAAGGTGTTCTGTCTTTCATGCTCTTGGAAACCCCTCTGCTCCAGTGACGTGCTGAGAGCAGTGTGTGCAAGCACAGTGAGTGCTTCTCATTCCATGGAGGGAAATTCTCAAATACAGAAACTGTAGCTTCTGAATCAGTGTGAGGATCTGTTACTCTAGAAGGCAGACCAGTTGCTTCCAGCCAATAAATTTTAGACCTACTCAAAGTACAAATTACTGTAAATTACAGAAAAAAACCCCATCAGGCTGGCATTTCACAGCAAACTCTGGACTTGGTTATATGAGGTTTACAAAGGTTGAAATAAACCCGCTGTACAAATTTAAAATGAATCATGCAGTGGTTCATTTTTCTTCCAACCCAAAATATATTATTGTCAAGGAAGCCAAATGTGTTTTAATGTGCACATGTAATACAAAGCCCTACAGGATGTAACTGAATCACACTGTAAATTGTGAGAAGCATGTTATTCCTCCCATAATGTCCTCACTGAAAGAAAATTGTCCAAAGTGCACATAATCAATGTGAAAGCATAGTTTACATTGTCTGTTAAACATGTCTAGCTCTAGTGCCACTCACAGTATTATTTCTTTTAAAAAGGGGAAAAGATGTAAAAAACACTCCAGAAAACCTGTACTTAGGTTTTCAGATCCTAAGGGTAGTATCATACTTGTAGAAGACTGAAACAGAGCTAACCAGCACGAGGGACTAAGTGGAGCTGATGTGCCAAGCTGGGTTGTATTCCACCTGTGCACCTGCCTCATTAAACTTTACTGTGTTTCAGTTTTGTCATCACCAAAAGAAACTAAAAAACCTCTAGTGCTGAGCAAATTTTTTTCATTGCTGAGCTCATTGCTTGACATTTTATTTCATTCAGTGGAAGGAAATAGTCACTCCTGGCAGATGATTTGCTAAATTTGCATTATGTATCTGACATTGCTTAAATTAGTTTTGCCATGAAATGTTATTTTTTTACACTGCTGTCTTTATGAGAGATGTAATGCCATGAAAAAAACAGTGCCTGTTTTGTGTTCTTTGACTGTAACATCTACACCAGCCTAAAACAGTTTGAAGAAACATCAAGGCCAGATCGAATGGGGCTTTGATCAAACCAGTCCAAGGAGAGGTGTCCCAGTCCATGGTAGTGGGCTTGGAACTACATAACCTTTATGGCCACTTCCAAGACAAACAATTTGGTGATTTTCTGATTGTGTCATCTCTGGAGGTTCAAACTTCCAACTGGAGAAAACTTGATTGCTCACAACTTCAGTGAATGACACTGATAGTTAGCAGAGGAAAATCTCTCATCTTTTACTCCAAATCATTGGCTTTGCTTTTCCACTTCTCTTATTTTAAAAATAGGTATGATTTGAAATGGTTTTGATGGTCTGATCTCTAGGCATCTATGACTTCCCCAGAAAGGGGCACATAGAGGGCAGGCACTGATCTCTCCTCTCTGGTGACCAGTGGCAGGGCCTGAGGGAGTGGCCTGCAATTGTGTCAGGAGAGCTTTCTCTTTCCCTCCGACTTTCCTGGTCATAGCACCAAGCCTGACAGAGATCAAGAAATATTTGCAACAATGCTTTCAGGCCCATGGCTGGATTCTTAGGGTTGTTTTTGGCAGGACTTGGAATTTATGGTTCTTATGGATTCCTTTAAACTTGGCTCAAAACCACGCTACTGCTAGTCACAGTTGTTTTGAGTACTAAATACCAACACATTTTCAAGGGAGTCTGGGATAGTACCTAGCAGGCAAATCCTTCCCAGACAGCTGGATACTGAGACATTGTTCAGGCTTTGATACCCAAGTGGTAAGAGTCTCAGAATTGACTGAAAGACACTTTCCTGTATTTCCTCTAGTTGCTCCGATCTTTTATCCCTCATGAGACATTTGCTTTACAACTCTGTCAGAGACAGGACACTGGGCTGTGCAGACCTCCGGTGTGATTTATTTTAGCTACCCTGATGTTCATAAGTATTCAGGTCACAGGTTGTGTTTGTGCATATGCACTGGCAAACATAAGTATTGTCTCTGAAGTCTGGAAAGAACATCTCAAGACTTTTTGAGCTTCTTTGTCTTTTTAAAAAAGGCTATAATTCTGGGAACATACAGAGTTTCGATATCTACCTGAATTTTGACACTGAAAAAATATCAAACAAGTATTGTTGTTGCTTGCATAAGAGTGGTATGTATGCTAATTTAAAAGCTTAATCAGGAGATTCAGCTCAGTTATCTTGATGTGAAATTGATCTAATTCCATCTCACTAGTTTCTCCTTTCAATTGCCCTGGTTCAAAGCTAGTGAGTTGGACTCACAGTATTATACTACAGTATATAGCACAGTATTATACCACAGTACTATACCACAGTATTATACTACAGAATTAAGCTAACTCTGAAAAAAAATACAGATAATATTTCACTTAATACTCAGTAAGAATGGATTTTTGATTAAATTTAAAGCTGTTTCTACATGGCAAAAAATACATTCAAGGGTGATTAGACACATAAAGTTTCACAAACAAGGGCAGAATGCAGGCAAGGAAAGAAAGAAGGGAAAATTAATGTCCAGAAATTATTGCAAATTACAGGTATTCAATGGAAAAATAATACCTGAACACTGCCTTAAGGTGTCATTTTCACTGTCAATATCACTAGTGGATTGTCAAGGCCTCTAAGATTAAGGGGTCTGAATTTGCTTTTGCACACACTTTGAGGAGAAAAAGTTATTCTCTTTGACACTGAGGACTTCAAGAGCCAGAGTCTGGGATGACATGAATCCATGAATATCTACTGAAATCAAATAGTCTACTCTGGCTACTGCTTTCAGCAGTGTTAAAAATTAGATTAATCTAGAAGCCAATTTTATATAGCAAATTGCAAGTAATTCTATGGGAGAATATTTCACTACAATGGTAGGGAATTGGACTTATGAAGGGGATTTCAGTGTGATCAGAGTACTGGGAAGCTAGAACTATGGGATCCTCAGGGATCCATTCTGTGTCATGTTTCTGCAGAAATGAAGCATTAAGATTGCATGTAATACAATTCATGCAAAGTACCTATCCATAATTCTATGGCTATCTCTCTTTTTCTCTGGAAAAAATAATCGATTAGAGAGCTGTGTTTCAGGAACAAAACAGCAGGTATGTGTATAACAACAGTACAAAGGAAGATTTACCCCATATTCTTTCTTCCACCATTACTTCCTTGTCTTTTATTCCCCCCCATCTACACAGTCTAGTTTCCATAACTCCTGTGCGCCAGAAACCCTAGAATTAAAGTTCATTGTGGAATATTCCAAAGTAATCAGACTATTCTAATAACTGTTAGTAGGAAAACGCCTTTCTCTGAACACATAAGAAAAAGATAATGTCCTGGTACCTTTGCCCACATTGTATCCCTTTCTCCTGTCATTATAGATTTGCTTTTGATTCAAAGATTTTCAAAATGGCTTCTATCAAGCAGAGGCAGTATTGTTTTTCATTAGGGTTACCAAATGTTCCAGGGATTTTTTTTCCTTGTTTGTTTAATGGGTATTTGACTCAATACATAACATCTTAAGAGTTTTGGTTTTTTTTTAATTTGCTTTTTTTTTTTTTCTGTATTGGGTGCACTGGTGAGGGAGGAACTTGTGGTGTGCATGTTGTTTAATACAGTCAGTGGCAAGTTAGAGGATAGAAGACTTCATTTAAATGTAAAAGGAGTCAAGACATTGAGGTTGGATTTGACTGCTCCCAGTGTCTGTTTGTTTCTGCTTTGTGAAATACTCCAGGGGAGTAGAAGTCCATTTAACCATTGCTGGGTAATGGACTGTTCTGAAGATGAAAACCCCAGATGAGGAGATGTTCTATATTGGTTCTATTGGAACTGGGATCTAAATAAGATTCTTGAATATAGTTGCTATGAAATGTTGCAAATATTCTCTGTTTTTAGTTACATTTCTGTGATAAGTGAGTAAATTAGTTCACCAAATCTCATTCTGAACTATCTGTAACTCTCTTTGTAACTGGTAGAGAAAATAAGGGTTTGTATTTTGAGATAACGTAGACTTAGATAAATTGCCTATTTTGGATAACACTTATGGATTTGATAGCTCAAGGAAGATACTATGTAAGAATTAATTTTCAGTTTGTCAATAATCCTCTGTCCAACAAAATACATAAACTGGTGAGGAGAGTCTTCACTATGAACTTCTCTATGTTAAGTAATGCAAGTAAGAATGATAAACTCATATTTCTTTTTTTTTTTCTTTTCCCCCTTTCTTCTTATTGTTTTATTAATTTTTTTGGGGTTTTTTTTCTATTTATCTTTTTTATCTTTTTTTATCTTTTGTGTCTCTCAATGTAATGTGTCTCTTTTCTTCATTTGCAATTTCTCTTTTTTCTATTTTCTTTTTCCTATATTTCTTGTCTATTTTGTTTTCTATTTCTTTTTTTTATTATTATTTTATTTTTATAAAAACCTCTTCAGTCTTTCCCATGAACTCAATTCAGTTTTAATCATCCAGAAAGGACAGCTATGGGTTGCAGACTCTGAGACAATCATCTTAAAGTCCTGATTCTTTCCCTCTGTGGCATGAGCTACAGCTGCTCTAGTTTGTGCAGAGGTTATTTTAGACCAAATGGAAGGCACCTAAGCAGATGGACTCACCACCTACCCTAGATGAAGTTCTCCAAAACTTCTTTGTCTCCAATGTACCTAATTATTCTTGAAATCATGAAAGAAGGTTATACAATGCCCCAATACTACATTTTAGCTAGAAAGAGCCTATAAACTACTGCCTTTAGAGGAATTTTGGATAGTATAATCCCACCAAAATTAGCACAGCTATGTAATTTTAAACCCACTGAGGATTCAGCTGTGTTCTTATCAGGAGACAGTCTCAGGATCCAGGAGGTGAAAAATCTACAAGTGTACTCAACAGTGTAAAGCAGCCTGTGTTTTATTTCCTATTTATCTCCTGTGGGATATTTTCCCCACAGTACTTTATTTTACAATGTATCCGGTCATCAGGCACTACAAAGCAAACCTTTAAAGGCAATGAAGAACATTTGTCTGGTCATAGAAATTCATTCTGGTGTCAATATATTGTAGAAACAATATAGTGCCCCAAACTGCATTGTTAGTAAGTGTATGATGGGACATATTCAATCCAATTAAAACATCTGTATCTAAAATTCTAGGAAGTTTGATTTTCCCACTCTGAGTAGATATTGCTTTTATGAACCACAGTTAGGGAAATGAATTTACCTTCAAGATCTGTTAACTCAGTGTGAATTAACTAGGTAGCAAGACACTTTTTGAAAAATGAATTTATATAGTAAAAAGTTTATGTAGTAAAACGTTTAACTTTTTTTTTTCCTAAAAAGGGGAAATGTTCCTTATACAAACAGAACTGAAATTTTAAAAATTGCAAAATTACTTGTGCTATTTTGAGTTGCATCAATCCTTATATGGTTCCTGTGATTAGACTTAATTATAAAAAAAAAAATTCAAAATGGGAACAATTGGAAAAAAATATAAAGTTTGTAAAGAAACATCCCTATGACCTGAAAACAAATAGATAGGCAAAAGTTATTTTGTTCTCCATGGTGTTTGAGCCTATCATTGAACTCTTACTGCTCCTTTTTTCTTGTATCCCATTAAAATCTTCCCAGCCCAGTTCACAGTTCTGTTGTCCACAATCAATTCTCTGTCTCCTAGTGATCTTACTTTAATATTTGCATGCAGCTGTTGTTCAGTCTTTATTTTGCTAGGCTGATACATATTGACTTGCTATCCCAGAGACAATAGCAATAAGTTCTTAAACAAACACAGTTCTTGGACCTTTCATGATAGCATATTTTAACAAACTGAAAGTTTTTAAGTTTTAGTCTTAAAGTAGCAAGGAATCTCTTTTTCTCACCGATAATGTGACATCTCTAATTTGTCCTTGAAACGTCTTTATTTCTTCTGAGGAAATATGGAAAAAAATTCCAAGACACCTTTTTTTTGTTTGTTTGGGTTTTTTTGTTTTTGTTTTGTTTTGGTTTTTTTGTTTGTTGTTTTTTTTTTGTTTTTTTATGTAAATAACTAGAGTGTATATTATTTCTTTTGTTTTCTTTTGACTTACCCTCTTGACCTTGATGGCTGTGACACAAGCTGCAGGACCAAGACCCTAGCTTCCACTGGTCTGAAAGCATTCTTGACTTTGAACATCATGTTTTTAAATCAGGAAGAAATTATGGTCAGAGCGAGGCAGTGGAAGTCCTGCACAAGACTTGAGTCTACCCACGATATATGAGCATTTTGAAAAATCATCTTCAACAATCTTCCCTTTCACACCTCCTGTCATCTTGAAAGGTGCATTTAAATTTTCAGGCATAACTTGTGCTATGTCTGTCTAATTTACTTCCTTCCATACACAGACATATAGACACAAACATATCACTTGGGTGTTTTTTATGCTTAGAGAAAACAAACCAGTGTAAGCTGTAATAGAACTGCTAATGAGCTGATGTTATCTACCAACCTATTTAAAATTCTGTTCTCTTTCTCTTTTGCATTTGGTGGGGTTGTAATTTTAATTTTCAAGTGCAGTCTTATTTCTTCTCCTTAGTCTTCAGCTTTCCCACACCACTGTGCACAGTCCACGCACCCACACAGACACACAAATCACAGCACCCTGACTGGAAGGAATCATTTATACTTCAGTGCTTCTCTTGAGTTGCTTCCCTTTGTTGGTAGCTGGTATATACTTATTTTTCAGGGAATGGGGATTATAATACCATCCAGGAACCTAGGGATAGTCTGGAGACAAGGGAAAAAAAAAGATATTTCCTGTGGTTTATAGTGTAAGGATATGCTATGTGAAGGAAGACAATGTGAAGGGGGTAGGTCGCATAATTCCTCTATTTTAAATTGTGTATATATATTTTTGTAGAACAGTCAGTATGAAAGTGTTTGACACCAGTGAACTATGCCATAACGTGAACATTGAATTTATCACAATTTTGATTTAATTATTCTTAGTTAAATATCTATAAGTGGTCATCCCCTGATAAATTTTAATCAAAGCTAAATTCCTACAGTTTATTCAATTCAATAATGCTTTAAAAACATAAAAAGAAGTTACAAAGAATTATAGGGGATGTCAGGATCTTCACAATATAATACTTAATAAAGGAGATTGAATCTGCTAATCTGTTCCAATGGCAATCTCATCCATTTTTTGAATTATTATTCACTGCACTTGCTTTCCTATTGCTTTTCCTAATCTACTTTTAAATGTCTGAACTATGAAACATCTGCTGGATCCCAACATTCCCTGGGAGAATCATACAAGCCAACCAAACATTTCCACAGTATACTGTATAGCTGATCATTTGCTCCATATCTTTCATCATTACTGTACTCTATTACCTACCTTAATTTTTCTTGGCTTTATTTGGCAAAAATATTTGTTCTTCAATACTATGGTTAAGTATTTTCTAGGAAGCAATCCTTCTGGTTTTTAATGATGTAACTTTAAAAAAATTTTTTACAATCTATGTTTCCTAAAAAAAATTGATCCAAACAAAATACTACTAAAAATTTCAGAAACGTTCCTCACTCTCATATACAAGACTGGTTTTCCAGACTTTAGCAAAAGATCAAGCAAGATCAATTGACCCTGAGATAGGATTTATTGTGATCACTTTGAAACAGCTCTAGTTATAGATGTGCTGTCATGAGAGGCAAACACAAATGTGGGATCATTTCAGCACATTGTAACCAATCTGTGGGTGATGTCAGAATTCAGGAATCTGGTGGAAAAACAGCGCATAAGTGCAAAAAAAATTACACTTGAGTAGTGGATTCACCTTTAAGTAATAGCTTCTGTAGAGCATCAAGAGGTAGATACCACAAAGAGAGAAAGAATATGCTCTGTTTGTGTGTGGTTTTATGTTTATCACCTCCCTAAACTATCTGGATATGTGATTAATAGAGAGGACTATAATTTCAATTTTATTAAAACTTCTGGATAAAACAGTGGTAACTGTAAGACAGAGAAGATAAGAAGAAGGTCAGATTTGGAGGGGAAAAAACGGGTAAGTGACGGTGGTGAAATAATCAATTAAATGGGAAACATCTGGAAGAATAAACAAAATGGATTGACTAAAATTATCAAAAGGATAAATATTGAGTGGTTGGCACTCAAACTATAGTAACTTCCATGAGTCTTTGGAGAAAAGACTTGGCTTTGAAGGACACAGATGAAGATGGAAAAAAAGTCCATCTCATAATGACCATAGTAGTTAAATAGTCTCTTAACCTTCAAGTTGTTTGCATTAATTCTTTCATTAAATAGTGAAGCCAGTCTGCACAAAGCAGTCCCCTTATCAAAACATGGGGCTTGGGAGTTTTACCAATACAATAGTGTAGTTATGGAGCCACAGCCCCACTTCTATCCTAAAATGTAGGTGCAGCATCAAATACCTTTGCTCCTGAGCAGGCCATTTGTTTCATTAGTGGACAGAAAGGATGAGTAAAGTTCAGAAATTGAAGGCCATATGCAGAGTCAGGATTCTAACTGCTTGTTGAATCAAGGACCACTTGATTCTGTGAAATGTCCCAGAACAATACAAATAACTAAAACTTCTGACTAATCAAGTGATAGAACAGAAAGAAGGAATCTCTTGTGCATGGATAAGGTTTTTATTACCTTTACTGTTCCTTTTTTAGCAAAAAATACATGTAAATATTTAGATGTAAAGGTCTACCTCTGAACTAGATTTATCAACTCCTTTTACTATCAAGAAAACTCAGAGGTTTTATTTTTAAAAGAGAGGTGTCTAATTCATTCAATATAATATAGATAATTGCTTCTGACTTCCAAATTCCAGTCCAGAGCAGCACAGGCATTCTGCAGTCAAGCTAAATCCATATCGATGTTTCTTACTCTCTCATAATCTCAAATTACAGTGGCTGCTTTACTTCAGTCAGTTGAATCAAACTCTTTGCTTACAAACACAATGAAGCCTACAGAGCTGTTCAGTTTATGAAGTTTAGATATGGGTTTGAGGACTAAGTATGTAGTTTTTTGGACAATCAACATCTGCGGACTACTGTGTAAACTTAAATATGTCCTCTCTATGTACTCAACCTGACACCAATGTCTTCCTTGTTTCCTGGACCACCACTATACTTTATCCAGTGTACCTATACCTGTCCTGAACTACATGGCCGGAAACAGGCACAAAACTTGAGGGGTCTCACCAGTGCTGAGCACAGGGGAAGGATCACCTACCTTAACCTTCTGGTAATGTTGTTGGTAGTATAGCCCAGGAAACTCTTGGCTTTCTTTGCTACAAAACAAGACTGTTCCACAGCTCATCTTGGTACCTGGAGCTATTTTTCTCCAAGGCTTTACATTTTCTTTGTTGAAGAACTTTTGCTGTCTCTTTAGGTCTTCTTATTCTGGAAATATTTATTTGTCTGGATTTCAAGATTACTTGAAGTAATCTTCCCAACCTGAATACCTCTGAGAATATTTTTTACTTCATCAGGCTTATTTGGGCAAACAAAATTCTCCTACTGCATATGCTCAGAAATGCTTCAGTCTGACAAGCTTTTTACCTTTTTCTTACTTCATAGAAGGAATATCCCTTCCATAAGTCCTTCGAAGAATGAAATCTGTCAAAGTGTTCAATTACAGTTAGAGAGCGCCAAATTTATAGCAGTATAATGACCCAGAGGATCACTCAAATTATGGCAGGCCTTCCTGAAATTTCTTCAGTCTTTCTGGGAAAGCACTCCAGGTGGCCTGATGGGGAAAATCTGTGTGATATGGCATCAGATTACAGAGAATTTAATCCTTTATAAACTTTAGCCTGCTCATTCATTCAAAAATTATTGCATAATCATGGATGTGTTCTAAACTATGCAAGTGCTCATCAACTGTTTCCTTATGACAATCCATGGAGGCAGTGGGTAGCCTCCTAAAGCCTTTTTTGTCCATTTTGTTCCTGCATTCAATCTCACCTTCAGCTAATGCCTCTGCAGATGCTTGTCCCCTCCTCCTTGTCTCCCTCTCCTTGTCTCCTCTCAAGGCATCAGAGCCAAGAAAGTCTGAGGTTTACAACAACTGTGCAATACCTGCTCCACTGCGATGTCAATTTAATTTAAACCAATTTGACAACCCTGATACCAACGCAGGATCGGAGACCACAATGATAGTGCAACATCCGTCTCTTGTTAAGCTTCTTGCACCTGCTATTGCTTCCCTCTGTAATTGCCCTAGATCAAGAGACCTATTGTAAACATGTTAAGTTTTGCTGACAGCACAAAGCTGGGAAGACACAGAACTAAAGCTTAAGAGGCAAGGAAAATTCAACAAGATTTGCTGGGCTCTGGGCTGTTACGCAGCAAATGAAATTCAGTATTGACAAACACACATTAATGTAATTGGCCAAGGGATGTGTGGGACTAAGAGGGCAAAACTGCTGAGTAGGAAAAGGAACAGACTCTGATATAATGTTCGTATCAGGATTGACACCAAAATCTCTGTTCAAGTACAGAGAAAGTCTTTGAACATTGAATGCTGTTGCTCTTTACCTGACTTCTGAGTTCTACATGTTCTCTGTTTCTGAAGTATGCCAAAGCAATTCACTGGTAAAGCCATTGCCTAAATGGGAAACTGAGACCTCATGACTCAGTTTTATAAAAACTCGCTGAATATTTGCGATAAGTGACTTTGATCACTTGCAGCTTAAACACCAATGCTATTTGTGGGATCTGTGTTTATCAGAACAATATCCACACTGGTAATTAATTATTAGATAATTTACTGAGCAATGAAATTACTCAGTCTTTTTTTTTATAGAGCAAACTCCATATTCCTGATTTCACTATTATCTGAAAGGGTTGTGTGTGTCCCTTTGAGGTGGATTACCTGAGGACTAGTTTATCATGAATAAGTAAGGATGTGATTCATCTTCTGTAACTTCAGTTGTCTAAAATTTAGATGCCTAAGTCTGATTTCATTACCTAAGAATTTCTTCATGACAGTCCAGAGTAGAGAGAAACAGACATTTCCAGAGACTTATTCATATTAATCTACATATGATATGTCTTTTAAAGTGAGCCAATCACTCCGGGAAGGATTTATTGGTCAGCTCATCTATGTTTGAACAAATTAGTCCCTCCTAGTAATCCAAACTGTTCCATGAGAAACATAGCTTTTTAATTGTTTCTTTTTACATCCTTTCTCTTTCTTCTTTTCCAGCCCTCATACACAGCAAATTGACATTTTTCTTCTAATATGTACATGTCAGGTGAATTTCACGTCCATGTGTCCCATGGATTGAAAACATGAATGAATATCACCTAAAATGTAAGGAAAAAAGGCCTTTTTTTGGGTTACTCTGGGTTGTTGTTCATAAAGATCCATGATTATGACTGTCTTTTTGAAGTCTGTCACTTTTTTTGCCATGTTGAAAACTTTAAATTCCTGATAACACTCTGCTATAGAATCACAAGTGCTGTCCTGTAGCTGTTCTTCACTTAATTTCTAGTCTAATGCTCACTGTGCCAATTTTCTCATGCTCACATGGAGGAGCTGAGCTCATTCTGTTTAGTTTATGTGTTTACTGCAGTATTTTAGACTTGCTTGAAGTAATGACATGATCTCCTTTACGTGTGTGTCTGCAGCACTGGTCCTGAGATTCCTGTGCTTCTTCATTTTCCTCAGACTCCTTGAACCAGGGCACAAATTTAAAATTAAAATGAGATGATTAATTTAGAATGAGTACAGCACAGGGATATGAAAAACTTTAGAAAAACACATAATAAACTGTGATCCTTGAGGCTGTGAGGGAAATTTCTCCATGCAGGGGAGACTTTTATTCTTTAAAACCAGATCTGTGACTGCATTTGGACAATCATTAATTTATGACTATGCAAGTCCACTCTTCTTACTTAGTCCTGTTGTCATGGTGAGACTGCAGCTCTACATTTATGCTTTTGTGGTACACAGACTCAACTCTAGATCACACTTATCACTTATTCAAGCTGATGATGACTTGGTTTCCATCTAGAATGAGCTGAGAGGTCAGCCAGATAGACAAACTCAGGCACACAAATTGATCAAGACGCTGAGTATCTGGGTGCAAGCTCTTCCTGCTGTTGGAAGCATGGATGATGAGACTGAGTGATGAGAGCTGAGTTAGAGAGCAGACCAAGCTCAAGCCTAAGACTATAATCACAGTAGGGTGAGAGTGGTGGAACTTTGTGCCTCTCCCCTCTAACAGTAATGCCATGGCTTTAATCCTTTTGAACTTTTAGACTTTTTCTATAAAGCACGAACAAAACTCCATGATGACAACTTGATATGACCTGACAAATATTCTATCATATTAATAAAGCATCCCATAAGGAAGAGGTTAATAAACAAATAGAAAAGTGTTTCCTCTTTCCTACTACTCACTCGAAATTTCTTTGTCATAGTAGTGCTATCTTCAGGCCTCTAAGTAAAGCCAAGGTCTTGTGTGTGCAAAAGAAACTTCTGCCTACTTTAGGGAAAAGTTAAAGGTGGGGCAAAAATAAATGTAAATTTTAATAAGGAGGAAGTATTCATTGTTCATAAATGGTACTTTTTTTTTTTCCTGAAAACACCAGCAACTTATCAAGGCTGAAGACTCTAATTTTCTTTGTGTTTTAGAAGAGAATGATGAAGTTAACAAAGGAAATGGCAAAATATACTTCTATGTGCCTCCAGCAATTAGATTCAGAACTTCTGTGTTGGTATAATTTAATGGTAAATTTGTTATCTATTTGAGGACTCTAGTCCTAACTCTGGTATGTTTTGTTAACCCTATCTTGACAGATTGGGCAAACAATTGAAATTCAAACAATGAATTGAATCTTATAAGGATTGTCACTGCATAGTAACCTTTTTTTACATTATCAAATACATTTTAAAAAGTAGACCTGTACATATGTATTCACTATCAAACCATCAATGAATACTTTTACTTCACTTCCAAATTTCATCAATTTTGATTTCAGAACAATCAGCAACAGAGGCAAGAGTTTAGAACAGGACATGAATTTCTTGGAAGATGTTAGCAAGCTGTGAAAATCAACTTTTTGGCCTGGAGTAAGAGTTTACTTTCCTAATTCTCATTTATATCACGGAGGGAGGTGAGACAGCATTTGCCCCAGAACAGAAGAAGATAATTTATCAGATGGATTCCTACCGACTCTTCAAACAGCCTATTGTGACCTTTGGTTATTAAACCTTTTGACTGTTAGTTAATTTCAGCAGTGGGGAGGCTATTAGCTGACCGGCTAGATTCCCTGCCCAGCATCTGCTAACCAATGACCTGTGATCTGGGCAATAAAACTGAAATTACATCTGGACAATAACTATATTTTGGCTTCTAACACAATGAGAGGTGCCATTCTACCTCAATTTATTGATTTTTATAAATGCATGCCAGACATGTTGTTGTGTCTTAATGAAACAGTCTGATTTTGGCCTTTATTCATCCATGAAATATGTTTTTACATAGCCTATCAAAGCCATGAATTTTTGATGGTTTTGGGGATGGAAAGGAGGGAGGTGGGAGCAAATAAATAGCAGCTGCAACAGAACTTACAAGTCAAAAGAATAAAAATTATTATTTCCATCTTGTTACAAAAAAAGGGAATAAAATTTAGTTTTGGAAGCAGCAAGTGTTCATCAGCAGATATCACAGTGTTTATGCCCTGAATGGAGTAAGAAGGAAGGTGTAATTTGGTCAACAGGAAGGACTCAAACCATATGTTCAATACAGAAAGTCCTTCATCAATAGAACTAGTACTGTTTCCTGTAAACTGTAAAAAACTCATAAACTGTGATACGTCTTTTAGCAACATTGGTGACTAATGGAAAGCAGAATAGGAGGTGAAATATGGCCACTCCCTACATTTGGATCAGTAACAGTCTTCGAGGGGGAGTGCTTCAAGTGCATATTCTTCAGTGTTGATATGTTCACAGGTCTGTAATGAGAGCTGGGACATTTAAAGAAACCTACAGGAGATTAGTGATCCAAATGCTTTTGAATTCCATGAAGTCATATAATCACTTATTTGGGAAAAGCTCTCTAAGAACATCAAGTCCAGCCATTAAGACATCACTGCCAAATCAACTACAAAACCATCTCTGTAAGCACCACACCTGTACATCTTTTAAATATCTTCAGGGCTGATGACTTGATCACTTCCCTGCATTGAGTCACACTGTTCTAATGCTTGACAAGGACCTTAGTGAAAAGCCTTTTCCTGTTATCCAGTCTAAACCTCCCCTGGCACAATTTGTGGCCATTTCCTCATGTGGTGAAATTCAAACAGTCTAATAACATTTCTAATAGGTATGGGCACTGTAGTGTGAAGCTTTTTGCAACTCTCCACTCTTAAGATTTTAAGGAACTGGGAGAAAAACACAAGAAACCAGGCCAAAAGAAACAGGCCATGAGAAACCAAATCCAAAGAAACCAAATTGAAATTAGCTAACACAAAACAAAAACGGGACTGGGGGAAAGAGAGAGAGAAAAAAATATTTCGCTGTGTTTTTCTCTATGAACTTTATAATTCAGATATGACAGTACAGTGTTTTAATGTCAAGATCTCAGTTAAAAGTGGCAGGCTCTTAAGTGGAATAAGCTTTCATTGAGTTTTAACACTTCAGAGAAATGGTTTAGACCTTGCTTTATAGCTCTTTTGTGTTGCATTCAAAGCTATGCATCTTCCATTGAGACCTTCTTGTGTTACGTTTAAACTGTGATTATTCAACTGGTTTCATTACAGTTGAATATAGGTGTATTGCAGTACACCCGTCTGTGACAGCAGGATGAAACTGCAACCTAAATTCAACTCATCCAAGTTTAGGCTTTTAAAGTCATGGTCTCAAGAAAAAGCCCAATTGACTAAAACTCCTTCAAGCCACAGTGATGGAAGCTTGGGAGTTCAACCAGTTCAATCAACCTAACATCCCTGTGATGCAGTGAGAGTGCAGATTTGTTTCTCTGTAAAGAAAGCCAAGATTGCTGACACCTCTAGTTAAAGAGTTTTGAGTAGGCAGATGGACTCTTGGGTTAGGGTACATTACTTGGGCTCCAGTATAAACTAAAAGAAAGCCCTGAAATCTAGGAGATGTTTAGGTTTTTATATTTTATTTAATTTCCCATGGATAACATTTTCCCTCCGCATTCTTTCTGTGCTTTTTAGTTTGCAGACTTTCTCCTAAGTTCAAGGTTGATGATGTAATTGTGACTAAAGGAAACACAGCATTTGGCTTCTCTTTAGAGGCTTTTTGGTAACACACCACATTACATTTCTTGCTTGTCATTAAATCCTGCCAGCTTTCTGGCATCACTTTTTTTTCTTTTTTTTTTCTTTTGCTTCAGTTTTACTAGTATGCATTATTCATTGGATAGGGAAAAAAAAAAAGGGGAAAAAAAAAAGAGAGAGAAGAATTTGCATTTCCTGATTGGAAGCCAGGGATTATTCATCATTGCCCTGTACATCTCTTATAAAGATGATAAATGAATGTATATTAACTGAACCCTAAAACGAAATAATGTGTTTTTCTAAAAGTTTTGCAGAGCAGCATTTCCATTGTAATTAGTTTACTTTTTTTTTAACCAAGTGCTGTTAAAGCACCATCAAAGTGAAAGCTGATTCTGAACTGTTTAGAGGAGGTGGAGAAAGTAATCAACTATTCAGTAAGTTTTTCCTTTCTATTTCAGGACTACTGAAAATAATTAAAATTAGGGTTTAACTTAAAATAAGCTTTAAATAAATTATAGTAATAAAATAATAGAAAAAAGGTCACACAAAAATAAAAATAAAAATCAAAATACAAAATATAAACCAAAGACAAGAAAAACAACAAAATCAAAATCTCGCTTCAAGGAAATTACTCTGGAACAACCAGATAATCAGGGGCAAGAAACTTGTTGCACAATTTTTGCCTCATAAGAGACTTAGTAATCATTTATATTCCTCCAAATAGAAATAAGGAAGGGACTGGTCTTTTCATAATTTTTTTTTCCTGGCTTGATTTATTGAGTTTGTCAAGGTTTAAACAAGGCACTTGGCCTCCAGCACAGGCTTGAACCCACAATGTTGTTCCCTGTCATTCCCTCCCTGTTCCCCCTCCTGCCATGCTGTAGAGCTGAATTTGACTCTAAGCTAGGCAGGACATTATCCCATATGAGACATGATCTTTCAGTGAAGTAAAAGCTTTGTAGTGGTAAAATTGTAATAAGGAGACAGTTGGACCACATAAGACCGGGGGGGCGGTGGGGGGTGGAAATTGTGCATAAATGTTTTGAAGCATTAAGGCAGGTTTATATTTTTGTTTTTGTAAAAAAATGTGTTTCCCATAAAAAATTTACTATTCTCTAACTGTTCTCATTTTCAGCAAACCACAACTAAAAAGATCAAAGAAACTAATAAAAACAGGGTCACTGAAATTACTTCAATTAACATTTTTTGGAAGTATTTTCTTTTGTTGTCCTTATACTCCCTTTTGCTCTTTCCAAATCTTCCCACTTCTTCCCTTTGTTTTTCTGAACCATATTTTAATTAAAAAAAAAAAGAGAAGGTAAACAACATCTAGTTTTTGAATGTCTTAATATTTTTTTTCCAAAATTAAAATGTTTTTATTAAAAAAACCCAAGAACTGGAATTTTCATTAGTATTATTTATCAGTCTTGACAGAGTCATAATCATGTGTTCTCAGATCATGATGGCAAACTGCTGTTGTTTATTTTTCTTATCCAGATACAGCAATTATGTCCTTGAAATGAAGAATTTCTGAGAACTTTCAGGAGCACTGACAGGATTTTGTTGTTTTCATTGTTTTGCAGTGGACTCAAAGACTGGGTTCCCAGCACCTAGAGGGAAATATCTCTGGTGGTATAAACAGTTCCCTGGAGAACCTCAGCTCAGTGCTTTCACAAAGCAAGACATTTTCAGACTATTATTTCCATTAAACACCAAATTAACTGCCTGTAAACTTGTTCAGTTATTTGTTTTTACTGGCCTGTAAAAGCATAAAACATAAATACATATATAAATATTTATAATGCATGGATAACAGTGCAAACGCAGGCCATAAGCCATGCCAGGAAAAAGGAAATAAATCAAGGTTTGTGGCTGAGAGATGCCACTTGGTTTGATTTGTAATAAACAACTTCACTTATCGTTATGTGCCTTATTCCTACATATTGTGTTAGAATTTTACTCAGCCTTTTTCATTTTGCTAGCTACTCTTCAAAGAATAATCACTGTTTTTAGAGACTTGACTCATGCCATCCAAGTTTAGGCACTTAACTGAAGCACCCAAATTAAGCTTTCTCTGTGGTCATTGCAATCATTTAAAAAAATCAGAGGGAAAGCCCAAGTGCATATGAACCTCAGGCACATCTGGAATTAAGATTTTGCTGTGTTTTCTGAGATAGGTGAGAGCTTATTCTGCTACCTTTGTGTGTGAAAAGGATTTCATGTTCAAAGCAATTTTAACAAAAGTAACATTTTTCTGAGAACATGAATGAGATTTTGTAAATATAATCTCTTATTTGCATTAGTCTGGACCTTCCTGAAGAAAAGACTTCTAGATGCTTGAATCTTTAATTTATCCAGCAAGTGTTCTGTAGACTGCCCTTCCAACTGTGAAGCCGTCTGTGTCAGAAATTACAGTCACAATCCTGCTACTGAAACAACTCGCCAAGAGGAATATAAAAAAACATCCCATGCTGCTCATCAGAGGTAACAGGCTAGGGTACAGTAAGAGGAGAATGTCAGCTTAAGGAATGTAAGCCTGAGTTTGCCATTTGGGAGGAGAGTCTCTGGAGAAGACCTCAGGGCACTCTGTGAGCTAACATTTGCCAAGCTATGGTTCAGAGGAATGCACAAAGGAAAGCATTTGCTAAACCAGTAACTCCTCCTCCACTGCTGGGTTCATTTAACACTCTCTCTCTTCTCTTCTTAATTCCCTACAGCTCAGTTTGAAGAGCAAAACTTTCCTTATGTCTCTAGTCAAGGAGTGGGCAAAGCATTGGAATACATTGGAATACGTCTCAAGCTCTCAATAAGGAAAGCCTGGTTCCAGCCCCGGATTGTGATCAGCATGGCTAAAATTCACTGTAGTTGAGCCTTTGTGCACAGTAATGCTTGCAAGAGGCGAATACCTTATTTTCCTGCAGGGGCATTTGCAGTGATCTTTTTCCTTCATATGTGTGACACGTTAGGTAATATAGCCTGAGTACTTTTATTATTACTTCCATGGGAAAAGATTAACTGATTTATCTGATTAAAATTTGAGGTGGCAGCAATAAATAAACAAAATACTCAATAAAGTCTCACTAATTGTGACACTTGTTTCTTTTGTTAATTTTAAAGCATTCCTTGACACTGTGTAATGTCACTCCAAGTAACACACGAGAGCTTTGGGGGTTTCTTTATTACTGCTTAGTTAAGAAATAACTTACTTTGTCCCATAGCAGGCAAGTTTCTTTCACTATTATTCCATACAAGTTGCAGAGTTCTCTGAACACCCACGGTCATTAGGTCATTTTTTTTTTCTCCCCCACAGCTTTTCCGGTAGTTACTCACAAACTGATAATTGCTACCAAATAGATGCACTGCAGTGCGGGGCTGTCATTTGTTAGTACTTGCCTTCAGCTTATAGCCCTGTGGCCCTCTCTCAGGCTCTGTCTACATGCCAGTGTGCTGTAATGATAAATAACATTATCGACCTATAGGTATGCATAAAACATTAGATGGATCGTATGTTTTCCGGACTGCTCAACTTTCATGAACTGCATTTCAAGTTACTTTGATCAGGTCCTTTAGCTCTGACACTGTAGTTTTGTAGTGGGTAGAGGGAAGAAATAACTCGACAAAACACAATAAAAATATGTATTATCTCTTCTCATTACAAACTGAACAGTTATTTCAATGTCTTAGAAGGTAGGTAGAAAACTGAATTTAAAAATTTGTCATTAAAAACCAGAGTATATTGTTAAGTTAAAAATGGCATCTTCCTCCCTCCTCATTTCATTAAACAGGTACAGTCAGAGTACTTAAGTTTAATAATAGAAGACTTTTATTTTAAATATTTTCAACTCAATTAAGCCTAATCAAGGTTTGAAGGGGTTTGTTTGGTTTTTTTTTCCAAAATTCATAAATTATTTTAGAAGGCTAAATTAAATTTTCAGAGGTAACCCAGCATTCAGAATTCTAAATCCCTTGTATTTCAAATATTATGAGATTTTAAGCATGAAAGACATAAGTGAAATTTACATTATCCCCCAATGCCTTTAATCACCTGAGATTTTTTTATGCATATAACTTCTTTGCACCTAAAACATGTTCGTTTTCTGACGCACCATGTACACATGGTGTGTCAGTGTGTATGGGCATATATAAGACAAGTTAAAGTAAGGGGGTGTGTGCAGGTATAAATTTATGATAGTGTAGAATATTTTTCACTTTTTTGTATTCATTATGAAAAAAATGTATATTATGCCTCAATTTTACTGAAGGGGGAAAATGTAACAGAAAAAACTTGTCCACTTTTTTTTTCTAGTTGCAACTCAAATGAATTACTCTCATGCTCAATGCAAAAAAATCATTGCAAGTGTAACAATTCAGGATCAGACCCTAATTTCTTCCCAGAACACTGTTACTGACATGAATGAAATGAAAAAAAAAATGTCAGAAGGAAATAAAATCGGTAACAATTCCTTAGATGAAATAACTGCCAAACAAGCAGAATAATTTATGTTAGAGGAGTGGGAAGTCATCTGGTCCAACTCTTCACTCATAGCAGGACCTTAGCACAATATGAGTTCAATGTGACAATATGACATGAGGTCAGTAACACACTTTTGTATTAATTCTTTTAGCAAAATTAATTAGGTGGGTCTGGGAAAGAGATTTGGACAGTCCAAGTCTTGCATTTCCAGCCACATAGAGATAACTTAGCTTTAAACTGCCATGCTAGCATTCAAAAGTTAACCTAAAATATTACTCATACATTTTTCTTTCTTTACACAAATAATTAAAAACTTATAGCCAATTCCCATGAAAAAAAAAATGTTGAGATTATTAAAGTGAAGAACAGACACACAATCTCTTACGCAGTAAAGGAATTAAAACTTCGAACATTTTTAAAACTCTGGAAGTGTTTTGTAGGAAATTTGAGCCTTTCTTCTCTAGTAAAAAAAAAGTCTTTTTCGTTGTTTTTTTCCCTGAAATAAGAAATTTTGTAGCTGATGTTAAATTTGGAATTCATTCAAATGTTACCTTATTCCTCTGTGCAGCCTCTTTGGTAACTAAAAAAAAAAAACAAAAAAAACCCCAAAAAAACTATATGACTCCTTCCCAGCTGAAGAATCCCTCAGATTATAGATTTATATATATGTATTTATACATATGGATTTATATATACATATATATGGATTAATGAATGAAAACAGACTTATATCTCACATTAGTCTGTTAGGTAAATAGGAACAAATGTTGTTTTTTAGCTGGGTTGTTTTCCTTCCCTTCCTCTCTATTTTACAGCCAAAGCCCCAGTAGAGTATGAATGCAGAATATCAGCCCATCTTCTAATATATGCAGCATAATCTTCTTAAAATGAGTTTTCACTTCAAGGAACAGAAGGGCTTAGAGATGAGCAGCATGGCTTTTTTTTGTTTTTGGCATCTCATTATACTTAGTACCATTTTTTCCTTCTTAGAACAATTGAATATCATTAGTGAAGGAAAATTGTCCCTATATATTATTAGGACTTTTTGTTTTGTTTCAGTTTGTTTGTTTGTTTTTATTTTTTTCCTTTCATGGGGCATGGAGAAGGGAGTGAGAGGCAGAAAAAGGCTTTTTATTCATGGTGAAAAAGAAGATATTTCATATTCCTTCATCATGGTGAAAAAGAAGATATTTCATATTCCTTCATCACAACTTAATGCTTTTTCCCCTTTCTGGACAATTCCACATCAACTCATTCTATGTAAACATAAACATTGCATGAATTCAAGGTGTATAAAGAGGGACATAAATATTGTGCAATACTTTTTTTTTTTAATTGAAATAGCCTGAAATGTCATTTGAGGGACTGAGAAATTCTTCAGCATGTTATAGTTTTAATTTATCATGACTTCTTGGCCAAACTCAAACACAGCATCAGCTTGAAATCAAACATCTTCCCTTGGGAAACCTCAGCTGAGTTCTTTACTGATTAAAGCAAATGAAGCTGGACCAACAGACAATTTGCCCAAATATCTATTTGCATGGATAGTTTGCACTACATTAGTGTCTAGTGGAAATTCATTGATTTAACATGTCTCTTACATGTTTAATTATTTCTTTTGAATAGGTTGGTTGGAGAAGGTAGGAAGTGTACTCATGTCCAGCATAATATTGTTAGATTATAAACACTATAAATGTAAGGAATTGATGCTGGTGAAGCAACAATTAATTCTTTTGTCCTATCCAATGTACAGCATCCCCAAGCCATGCCATGAGTTCTCCAGATCACTGACCATCAATTAAATTATGTAATACCCAAAAAAAAAAAAAAAAAACCAGGAAGAACAAGCAATAGGAAATAAGAGAAGAATACTTAAGGAAAAAAGCTAATTCTCAAATCCAAAGATGTAACTCTGTGCTACAAACACTAACAATGGCCACACAGATTGTCTCATTTGCTGGTGATGTCTCTGATAAAGATGAAACTGAGACACAAAGCTGAAAGATTTTAGTACCAACAACTTTTATAAATAAGAGGACACTGAAGATAACAGGACCACTGGCACACCTGTAGAGATCACTGCAGAAAGATCTCCTTAGCAACAGAGATTTAGCTGGTAGGACACTCTATTTTTGTGCTTAATTCCTTCAACCCAAAGCATAGCCTTCCGGTACTTTGGAGATCAGCAAGCTGTGTGAGACCTACTGCCACAAACCACCACCAGAAGCTAGGTTATGCTAGGTTCCAGTTCAGCTCAGTTTGATTCAAATGGGCATCTGGCCAAAAATGTCCTCAGCTTCATTTCAGAGCCTTGAACTGTGGTACTTACTGGTCTTAGCACACATTTTTCAGTCAGCTAGTGCACATTCAGATGACAATGGAAACCATCTCTGAACTAAACATTTTCTCTTATTGTGTTTTTCATAACCACTACCATCTGTGTTCGTCTGTCCAAAATGTAAACATCTCTCAAGTTTGTTAAACTTCCTAGAAAGCATCACCTCCAGGGAATGATTCCTTAATCCCTGTTTTGATACACCATTGAAAGTTGTGCATATTCCTGTAATGGTTTAAGGTTTGCCAATTGTAATGTATTTACCTTTTGTTGTGAAATAGGATTAGGAGTAAAAGTAGAGCAGGCCTAAAACTTAAAAAGGGAATAAAGAGAAAAAAAACCAACTTTATTAACAACACAAAGAATAATAATAATAAATTCAGAACAGGTTTTCAGACCAGTTCCTCTTTCCCCCATTGTTACAGCCTAACAACATACAGGGACACTTCAGTCAATTCCTTACTTAAATAATCTTTCTCAGTTCACTTAAGGGAGAGGAGTTTCTTTTTGTTTAGCTATAAGGATCTTTTACCAAGAGAGGAAATCGCCAGTTCTCTCTTGACTCCACTTTTCCATGATTAACAGCTGCCCGGGATCTGCTGTCATGAATTTCCTCCCACTTCAGTCTTTTCAGAACTGAGTTGTGAGCCATGTTAAAAAGTCATGGGGTATTACTTTTAAGGATGAGCTACTCAAAGGCAAAAGTTCTCTTCAGCTCACTTCTCTCTGTTCATTCTTCATTCCCAGGAACAGAGATCCCCCTGCTTTCCTCGGAGCAAAGGATTCTTCAAACACTGTACACCTTGCTCCATTCTCCCCCATGTCTCTCTCTCTTTTTTTTTTTTTTTCCCATAGTTTAAAGGAATTTTTTTTGTGGCATTCCGTAACTTACCAAAAAAAAAAAAAAAAAAAAAAAAAAAGAGAAACAGCCAACCTTCATGGCATCTCCTCCTCCTTTTCTGTTTAGAAACTTAGCTTTTAATTCATTGACTTTGGTGCATCCTTTCTGTTCTTCTCCCTCTCACCCACGGAAGGATGGAAGGTCTGTAAATCTTATCTGAGCATTTGGAAAAGTTAAAATCTCACCCAGAAGTTGCAGGGGCTGTGCCAGGCCGTGCCGGAGCTGTGTCAGGATCTCAGGGTGCCCAGGCCACGCCGAAAGGGCCGGATGAAAACTGCAAAGCGCATCCAGAGGAGAAATGGGTGCCAAGGCTGTGTCCCCACGGTTCCCCCGGCGCTGCCCGCCCCCAGCTCCAGCCGCAGCCCGGGGGTTCTCCCTCTGCCCTGCCCAGCACACAAAGCCCTGGGGGCTCTCCCGAACCGGGCCCGGCTGCCTCCCCCCAGCCCGTGAGGGCGGCCGGGCGGGCTCGGCCACCCCAGGGCTGCTCCGAGCCGGGGCAGGGCAGGGCCCCCCGAGCCACGGCCACGGCGGGGACGGCGAGGGTCTCGGCCATGGGCTCGGCTTCTTTTTGGTTATCGGGGCCCCCGGTTAAAAACGGGGCCCGGCAGCCTCCAGAGCCCAGCCCTGCCTGCCCCGGGGCCCGGGCCAGGTCGGCGTTACCTCGGGAAAGGCTGGAAATGCAAGAGAGCTTTCCCGGGGTTTACTTGCTTCAAATGGGATTCACGGAGCGAACCGACTTCTCCAGTTGGTTTCTCAGGCTGTCAACAACTAAACCAGATTCCAATTGGTCCCATCAATTCACAGAGGAAGTTCTCATGGAGAAAAACTTCCTAGTGTGTCCAGGGTAAAACCAGCACAATTCCTCAGTGGTAAACATGGCACTCTTCCTTGGAGAAGTGAGATTCAATTCACAGCATGAAACAATTAAGTCGCTGCATAACTTCCTACATCTGAACTAGTGTTTTCAGGGGATCTCTAAATAATACGTTTAGTGAATCTTGCTTCAGTTTATAAAACACAGGTCATTGAAATAGCCGTGATGCCCTAAGAGGACTCCAGCTGGACTCCAACTAAAGGTTGTATGGACTCCAGCTAAGGGTACCCCATAACCTTACATCATATCTGTCAGTCCCACGTGGATAACTCTGAAACCCTAACACATCTCAGATGCTACTGGGTATAGTTTTGTGGTTAAATGAGCTTTTTGAAATTGGCTGTATTGAAATTGGCTCCCTGGAGTTGATGAAGGCCGGGCTGAATGGGCTCTGAGCAAACTGGTCTAGTGGAAGGTGTCCCTGCTCATTCAACGAGATTATTTTATGGTACCTTCTAATCTAAGCTATTCTATGATTCTGCGATGAATTAATGACTGAGTTGACCTTCCAGAGACTGTAACAAAAGTTTAGTCACCTGCTGTTTTTGTAGAAAACAGAACTTGCAAAACTTAGTCTGGAAGCCCAGTCTCACACCGA